>NC_069781.1:152125999-152431277 GCF_027406575.1 Nycticebus coucang | reverse complement strand
CACCCTAACCTGCATATCACTTTTGATTCCTCCTCTTTCCTAATTCATTTTAGGAAAATTTCTTTCATCATCATTTATTTTGTTTAATTCAGTGATCCATGTATAATTTGAGAATCTAAGTTTTCAATTGAAATAAGCTTTTCCCTTGTCAGGTTTTTCCTCCCCCTTTTGAAATGTAGAAGTGCCAGGTATGGTGGTTTACACCTATAACCCCAGCACTTTGGAAGGCTGAAGTAGGAAGAATACTTGAGGCCGTGAGTTCAGTACCAGCCTGGACAATGTAGAGAGACTCCATCTCTGAAAAAAGAGAAAAAAAGTTTAAAAGACAAGTTAGCCAGGCATGATGGCGTGTACTTATAGCCCTCGCTAGTTGGGACGCTGCAGTGGAGGATCACTTGAGCCAAGGATTTTGGAGGTCGCAGTGAGTTATGACCGTGCCACTACACTCCAGACTGAGTGGTGACAGAGTAGGACCCTGTCTCAAAAAATGAAAAATAAAAATAGGGCAGCGCCTGTGACTCAAAGGAGTAGGGCACCGGCCCTATATACCGGAGGTGGTGCGTTCAAACCCAGCCCCGGCCAAAAACTGCCCAAAAAACCCAAATAATAAAATAAAATAAAAATAGAATTGTAAACAGCTGTACCACTATTAAAAATAAAAGAGCAGTTACAAGGTGCTTCCTATGCTTCGGGCATTATTAACTCATATCCTCTCATTTGATCCTCTCCTCACAAGAGCCCTGTGAGATACACATAATTATTCCTCTTCCACAGATAAGGAAACTCAGATGAGAGAGGTTAAATAATTTGTTCAAGGTCACACAGCTAATAAGTAGGAAAGCAGGAATTTGAAGTCAGAATGGCTGCCCTGAACCACTTCATCCTAATCCTTCTAAGTGTGGGTAGTCTTTGTATAATATTCATCATTGATATTTTGACTTAAGGAATTTCTAATTTCTTTTTATTTTTAAATAGCTATGGAAGCTATGAAGAATTTCTCATTTCTAATTAAAATTTGTTGCCAGCTAAAAACAGGGACTTTGTAAAGGAATAAAATAGTGAATAGTTGCTTTCTGGAAGTTAGCTAAAAATACTATTGTGTTTACCTATAAGCATTTGGAAAGGATTTTATTTGTATTTTTCAAGGCATGATTTCTCAGAGTCTTAAATTTTTATGTTTCTTGTTTTTGTTTCTGATTTGGGATGGATACATTTTGAAAAGTTTAAAATGGTAAAATCTACAAGCATCCATGGTTTAAGAGACGCTGCCAAGACATATCAAAAGAGTACTTAACTGTAAATTCCTGTCCTTTGGTCAATCCAAGGATGTTTGGCCTCAGCACAAGCCACTAATTCAAATCAGTCCCATCAGAACCCTACAATTATGTGTCTAAAAGTAAAATAAAACTTGGATGCTATGATTGTAAGTTGAAAGATTGCTGAAGTAATACAAACATTTGATATCGCTGTTGGGCAAAGCTACAACATTTATCTAACATGATTCAGAATGTTACCAGGCAGCGTGATCTCTGCATTTTGTAGAATATAGACAGTTGGTTAAATTGATTAGCAGCAAATCAATAGTTGCACATTTGTCTAGCAAATTTTGACCATTTATCCTTCATGGTCTTTATTCATTTTGTCCTTTTTGCCTTAAAAAGTAGAGGTGTCAAAATATGATCAGATAATGTGTAATAGGGTGAACATCTGGTCCTTCTCTTTGCCTAGTAATTTTCTCAGATTCTAGAAATAAATGTTAATCAGTGCTTAGAAAGTGGATTAATGTTCTTTTGAAGGCTGAGCATGCTATAATAATTCTAATACATAATAACTTATCTAAGCTCGTGTAACTTTCTTTTTTTTTTTTGCGATAATTGGAAACGTCAAGATTTCAGACTTAGTGATAATAATCCATTGGGGAGTTTTCTGTCGCAGTAATTTCCTCTCACTTGGTGGCTTCTCTCTCGCTCTTTCCCTTTCTCAGCATCCGCTTCACCGTGGTCAGTGACCCTCCGGAGGATGAGCAGGATCTGGAGTGTGAGGACATTGGTGTTGCCCACGTTGACCTCGCTGACATGTTTCAGAAAGGGAGAGACATCATTGAGCAAAATATCGATGGTATGGGTGAAGTGTTGCTTAATTTGTATGACCAGCAGTTGTGAAATCCAAACTCTTTATTAGAACCTTTTTTCTGGCTTCAAGGGCATTGAGTCACACATTAGTCGACCCCTTTGCAACTCAAGCTGACACCTGTTGAAACTGGAAGCCTGTCCTTAACATCCTTACCCTACCCACCCCTCTGTCTTCCTTTGAATCAGCAGATATTTTAAAATAATTAATTGGACTTCATAAGGAATTATTCAATTTTTAGGATTGGCTGGTGTGTGAAAAAATTTGGCCACTGAATTTTTGAATGTTGTTGATACAAGCCTCATTTCAACAAAGACGCTTAACCTTAATTGTGTTATGTCAATATATATGGAAGCCTCATTTCAGCAAAGGCACTTAATCTCAAGCAGGTTATTCTGAGTGATCGTGATAATCTTTCTCAAGGCTTCTCTTTAATTCAGTGTTACAATCCATTGTTAAAGTCACAGCAAGTAACTTTGAATAGTTTTAGTCACTCATTTCCCACAAGGATTCCAAGAAGAATGAGGTATTCCTACCAAACATGCTTTCCTGGATTTTCACCTCACTGTGTGATTCCCCGCAGCACTTAATTTGTATCCTCTATCATATACAATATATATAAAATATGCTGAAGTCATTATGTTTGATGGATGGCCTAGGCCTTCTATGATAAATGGAGAAATGAGGCTGATTCCATCTCATTCATTGGTTAAGTTAGCAGAGCCATCTCTGGAGAAGGGGTGTGGCTTATTTACTCATCCCTATTTCAAAAAACAACTGAACACCTCTTAAGTGCCACATTCTGCGTACGCCATGTTTCAGCCACGGTTTGTACATCAAGCTGCTTATCCTGGATAATATATCAAGTGCTCAAAGATCAGGATCAAGCCAAGCTATTCACCAATTAGACCAGATAGCCAAATGAGAAGCCTATTCTGGGAACTCTTTTTTTCTGGTTGGTTCTGTTTAACAATCCATCTTCTGTGAGACCACAGATGACCACAGTGATCTGACGGGGATAGCTGTTATGACATTTGGGGGGAAAGCCAACAAATTAGGCATCGTTAAGTAAGGATTTTAATGATGTCTTATATAGCTTGCATAGAAGGGCAAAATCACAGAGCACAGGTAAAAACTCAGGGGAATGAGTTGGGGACAATGAGCCACTTCGATTTCCCTGCTGCTCATTTCTTCCCTGGAGTCTTTGTGTAGCAAGTTTTGTTTTCAGGTTTTCTTACAAATTTTCATGGCATTAAACACACATATACATGCACATTAAAGTTGAAGGAAAACCATAGAAAACTATAAAAACCTCTGATGTGCTGTCAAACTGAGAAAGTCCTGGATTCTGGCCTTGAGTCACTAGCCAGAATCATAGTCCACAAAGACACGGAGTCTTAGATATGGAGTGGGCACCCATCTGGCCCAGCACTGAGCTGGGAAGGCCCACTGAGGCTCCCATTAAATCGACTACCTTTGTGACACTACTGGAAGAGTAGCCTTTCCTCCAAGAAAAGCCCAGGTACACCGAAATCCGCAGACCTTAAGGTTCCTAGATCTGCCATCGTAGCTTTTCCTAATTCCATGCAAAACCTGCTTTAACTAGAATATTTTCCTTACTCCATATAATTCTTTTATTTATTTGGAAAGATAAATAACTAATCCAAATCATGATAATAAAACACCTTTCCAATGGTTTGCCATTCTGAAATTTGTTATTACTATACTACTTTATTGTCCTAAATCCCTTTTAGACTTTTTATTTCCTACTACTTTAGAAATTCCAATTATGTGTAAGAGTCATTTTCCTATAGCCTTTCTGCAGGTAAACTTCAGGATGAGATCAGTAACTTTCAGCTTCACAAGCAGTATAAATGTGTATGAGCAGTATGAATGTGTACGTGCAGTATGAATGTGTACAGGCAGCATGAATGTGTACGTGCAGTATGAATGTATGTGCAGTATGAATGTGTGCATGCAGTATGGATGTGTACGAGCAGTATAAATGTGCACGTGCAGTATGAATGTGTACATGCAGTATGGGTGTGTACGAGCAGTATGAATGTGTACGTGCAGTATGAATGTGTACATGCAGCGTGAATGTGTACATGCAGTATGAATGTGTACGAGCAGTATAAATGTGTACGTGCAGCGTGAATGTACAAGCAGTATGAATGTGTACAAGCAGTGTAAATGTGTACATGCAGTGTGAAAGTGTACATGCAGTGTGAATGTGTATGAGCAGTATGTGTACGTGCAGTGTGAATGTGTACGTGCAGTATGAATGTGTACGTGCAGTGTGAATATGTACGTGCAGTGTGAATGTGTACGAGCAGCATAAATGTGCACGTGCAGTATGAACGTGTACGTGCAGTATGAATGTGTACGAGCAGTGTGAATGTGTACGTGCAGTGTGAATGTGTACGAGCAGTGTGAATGTGTACGTGCAGTGTGGATGTGTACGAGCAGTATGGATGTGTACGTGCAGTATGGACGTGTACGAGCAGTATGGATGTGTACGTGCAGCATGGGTGTGTACGAGCAGTATGGATGTGTACGTGCAGTATGAATGTGTACGAGCAGTATGAATGATGAATGTGTACGTACAGTATGAATGTGTACGTGCAGTATGAATATGTACGTGCAATATGAATGTGTACGAGCAGTATGAATGATGAATGTGTACGTGCAGTATGAATGTACGTGCAGTATGAATGTGTACGAGCAGTGTGAATGTGTACGTGCAGTATGAATGTGTACGAGCAGTGTGAATATGTACATGCAGTAGGAATATGTATGTGCAGTATGAACGTGTATGAGCAGTATGAATGATGAATGTGTACGTGCAGTATGAATGTGTACGAGCAGTATGAATGTGTACATGCAGTATGAATGTGTACGAGCAGTATGAATGTACATGCAGTATGAATGTGTACGAGCAGTATGAATGTGTACATGCAGTATGAATGTGTACGAGCAGTGTAAATGTGTACATGCAGTATGAATGTGTACGTGCAGTATGAATGTACATGCAGTATGAATGTGTACAAGCAGTATGAATGTGTACATGCAGTATGAATGTGTACAAGCAGTGTAAATATTTATGTGCAGTATGAATGTACATGCAGTATGAATGTGTACAAGCAGTATGAATGTGTACATGCAGTATGAATGTGTACATGCAGGATGAATGTGTACGAGCAGTATGAATGTGTACATGCAGGATGAATGTGTACGAGCAGTATGAATGTGTACGTGCAGTATGAATGTGTACAAGCAGTATCAATGTGTACATGCAGCGTGAATGTGTACGTGTAGTACGAATGTGTACAAGCAGTACGAATGTGTACATGCAGTATGAATGTGTATGAGCAGTATAAATGTGTACATGCAGTGCGAATGTACATGCAGTATGAATGTGTACATCCAGTATGAATGTGCACTAGCAGTGTGAATGTGTACGTGCAATGTGAATGTGTACGAGCAGTATAAATGTGTACATGTAGTGTGAATGTACGTGCAGTATGAATGTGTATGACCACGTATGAATGTACGTGCAGTATGAATGATGAATGTGTACACGCAGTATGGATATGCACGAGCAAGCAGTATGAATGTGTACATCCAGTATGAATGTGCACGAGCAGTGTGAATGTGTACGTGCAGTGTGAATGTGTACATGCAGTACATGGCAAGGTTTATTTTTTGGATTCTAAGATGCCAGTGAACTTTGGACTTTTGTAGAACAATTTTCATCTTTTCAACTACTATTTCTGTCTGGGAGCCTAACTGAAGAAAAGTCTATTGAATAATATTAACACTTTCCTGCTTTTTTCTCCCTAGTTTTTGATGTGCGAACAGACGGTAGAGGTATTGGCAAGCTCAGGATAACAGTGGAAGCTCTCCAGGCCCTACGGTCTGTCTACGAGGAGTACAGAGATGACCTGGAGGCTTGAAAGGAACTGCTGCAGAGGGCTGTCCTACTCCTGAGTAAATGCTCACATGAAAGATCCTCCATGATATTTTTGTAATTACTCTGGTGTATATAATCTATAATTCATGGGAAGGGGAAGACCTGGGTTTGAAGTGTTTTGAGTTTTGTATACTTTTTCATTTGTTTATTTTTCTATTCCCTCTTTCCCATGACTGCCCCCCCTCAGGACTTAAGTTCTCCATAATGGGCAATACCTTTTCAATAATTTATACCTCCATGATAGCATGAGAAAGTCTATTTGCATTTTCAACATTTTCTTAGGAAGAACTGAAATGCAATTCCCATTTTTATTTTTAATAAGCAAAAGCATAAATCTTAGAAAACCTATGAAAAAGAAATACTTTTATGTTATTCCTAATCGTCCCACTAAATGGAATGCCTATGATTAGCCTCATTAAGAGTTTTACACTGTAAAGATTTTATTAGAAGCAATATATGAAAATTACTTGGATTAATGTGTTAATCTTCCTCTTTAAAATGCTAATATCCATTTTATGCGCATTAAAGCCCAGTATGCATTTTCTTTGATGCATGCAGTTTCTATCAATTAAATATAAAGGATGAGACTTAGCCCCAACTTAGTAAATTACTGCAAGTTTTTTGTTTTTCTCTCTTAAAAATTGCAGTTCTTTCTGTTCTGTGCTGGTGATATACAATCCAGGGTTGGATGTATACTGTCCAGGGGACAGATAGATACGAACATATATAGTTACAAATATACATGGACAGATGTGACATTTATACTTTAAAAACTTAGTTTTTGACATATAAAGAAATTTCTTAAAGTATGACTCAAATTCTAATATGCTTAGACCTGAAAGGAGTATCTTTTTATCATTTCTTAAATTTACATCAAGTCAATACAGTGCTGGGGTGTATCTGGATAACCAGATCCTCGAAAAGCAGCTCAGAAAGTTAATTTTCTAGCTTTTACCCAATCTCACTGAAGGATTTAATTGATATTTTTAATGGAGCTGTGAATCAGTGCTGCAAAGGAATTGTCTCTAGAGGTCTAGGATATAATGCATTTCATTTTTTAATTTACTTTTTTATTTGTCATTTTCTTCAAAGGATTTTTATAGGCTGTGGGTTTTCACTGTTTGCAAACAGGCTATGTTCCTTCTTAAGCATATGTAAAGTATTCAGGGAGATAAGTAATTTATTAAAATCTACCTAATTTGCCGTGATATATTAAATCTCTGCTTCAGTGATCACAGACCATTTCATTTAGAGAATTAGGCATTCCCTCTTTGTGTGATTAAAGCTCTGGAAAATGAGTTCTTTGCTCCTATTTGTGAACATTCAAAGCCTGCTAATGGCAAGAAGATGGAATAGATTATGAGACAATTCATTACAGTTGAACAGAAAAAAAAAAGCAGCTATAATGCAAAAATGCAAGTATGAATATCCGCATATAGTTTGAACCATCTGTGCTCTAATGGCTTCAATAATGACTCTCGTCTTTGGGAGACTTTGAAATGACATCCGTACAATATTAATTTGTTGATGTACATTGTGGGACCAGTAGAGTATGATCTGACCACAGAAATCTGTAAAGTCTGTCTATACCATTGGGCCTCTCTGTCCAGGGGCCTGCCATCTCCAAGAATAATCTTGCTCTCATCAAACTCTGCAAATCTGCACAACAACTCATTCCTCTGGAACCTTCTAGAGACCACAAACATCTGCAGACTAAACCTCTCCAATCCTAGTAAACAACCACATGTTTGTTGTCACTTCAGCTGGCTCTGAGCTCATCTTTTTGGCCTCTCTTTCTAGCTTTCTTTGGCTTTATGCAGAACAGTGTCCTTAAGGCCCATAATATTCCCTGTAGTAATTCAAAACAGCCAGATTTTACCCTGGGATTAACTGAGTGGTTTTTGAGACATTTATTGTGGTATTCTCCCAGGAGGTTTGTATTATTGTTTTAAAACATTACATCCCAAACTAAATACCCCTTCTGCAAGGAGAAGAACCAAATTATATTGACGTCTTAGAATTTTTAAGTGGAGAGGAGTTTTTTATTAGAAAACTGGGATCCAGTCACCTGCATGGAAGGTATAACTCAGATAAGATTAGAGAAACAGCTGTGCTTCTGTCACATTCATGTTTGCTATAATATAATATTAAAGAGTCCTTTTCTAATTTGAAAATTACTTCAAACTATTAGAAATTTTCACAGCATTTATCTTCATATGTAATTGCTGCTGATGGATTTCCAAGTGTAGTATTCAATGCTATCACATGAAAACGTCAGTTGGGTGTCATAATCTGTCAAACGATGTTTTTTCTTTTTTTCTGGTATTGACTAGAGTTCATTGAAAAGTTTACCACCTTTCAGATTGAAGAGCAACAGTTTCCTCTCCTTGAGCCAAGCTTGATCCGTTAAGCCTGGCTTAGGGCCATTGGCTGCCAGAGTGGCCTTGACACGCAGATAGACCAGTTGATGGCGAGGCCAGAGTGAACCCACAGCTCTTGGTCTAACTGTCCACAGTATGCTCAGCACTTTGGGGGGCTGTAGTGCTTTTAGTTTGGAAAATAAATAGAGATGTGATGTGGTGTGTGGGAGAGTGTATTTTGCATGTTTTTTTGCCTACTGTAGTAGAAATGTCAAATTCCCAGCCACTGTCAGGAGAAGCAGTTGACAAAAATAAATTTTATGGTTTACAGTGTGGTTTACATAGAGAACATTTCTCTTCACTCTCAGTTTCAACATGTTTTCTAAATTATCATGGTTTATTGCCATTTAACTGAAATTAGTTTTTTTAAGAATAAATAGAGAATATGTTTAATCAAATAAAGAAAGGCCACATTGAAAATCTGCTGTTCCTGCCATTCATTTGTTACCACCAAACACAAATAATTTCTGTGTGTTATGCAGAAGTGCAGGCTGAGGAGGAGTCATGTGATTTGGGGGGTTTTGCGCACACCCATGTTCCCACAACAAAACATAAATTATTTTAGTAATCTGACATCAAGAGCAGTGACAATGAAAACCAGTTCTTACACATGTTCTGACAAGAATCTTATTAACATTTTTGTGGATATGGAAAATAATTTTTTTTTTTAGCCAAACTGGCACTATTGCTGAATCTAGAATGATTTCCTTATGCACTAGATAGAAAGATGTGAATCATGTCTGTGAACAAATCTGAAAATAAAATGTCATCTTTGTGCAGTACAAAACAACGAAGGGAGAGCTTTGGGGATGTAGAATTATCAAGTGACTGGCACTATCAGGATGATAATTCATCCCCAACAAGGAGAGTACGTTTTAATAAGTCACTCATGCCTGAAGGCCTCTGACTACCTTAACAAAGAAAAACTAAGCCCGTGATTTATTACAGATTGGGCAACATGCCTAATTAAATCCATGAATGGGAGCAAACAGTTTTGTATCCCCTTTGTTCAGAACAAAAACAACCTCCAGGTCAACCAGAAAGCTAAAAAATAACAAAGCCATAAAAACAAGTATTTTAAAAACTAAAAATATAGAATCAGAAAACATCTCATCCTAATCTCTTTCATCTTGCAAGATGGAGTTTTCACTTCCATTGCAAAATGCCACCCGTGGACTGCGCCTTCCAGTCTGCCTGCCCTGAAATTGGGCCCAGATCGCTGGTACTATTGCTCCTTTAGTTCTCGCTCTTTCGTTTTCCACATGTCATTTGCTATTATCTCAAGCCATGTTCCTCTCTCAGGCTTTCTGTCCTCTTAGTTGTCGATGGTGACCCCTCCTCTGCGGTGGACGCTGCTGGACTTTTGCTTTGTTTCCCTTCTCCCTCTACTAAGATTCACTTTTCTCTTCTCTGTAACAATATTACCTCTCTCTTCACTGATCATTTGTTTCCTTTTTAAATAAAATTTAGCATCTTGATTTTTATATTCTGTCTAAATTCTAATTTATTCACACGTATATCCAACTGAACATCTCCCTCACCTCCGTCTATCCTTCTACTTATTTTTGGTCAAAGCACATTTTTTTTCCTTCCCCTTCACTATTTCTTTTCTTGGTAGCTACAGGTACTTTAGACGCCATCACCTGTGACCACTCCGGTGGCCTTCCCAAAGCGCCCCTTTCTGTTAAGACTTGTCCTGATGTAACACAACAGGGGCACTCTTAGCCATTATGAAACTGAAGAACAGCATCTTTGCTTCTTGTACCTTTTCACGGTGAAGTAACAGAGCTGGAACTCAGAAAGCTGTCAGGAATCACTGGTAAGGAGCTGACACATAAGGAAGTTTGGGGTTTTTTTTTTTTAATTTAAGGAAATATGTCATTAAAATCAGGCTTTATTTGGCACAAATGTGTTTTATCATAGTCACACATGTCATCATCAAGAGGGAAAATCAGAAATTTTAGAAGAAAAGAACCATGCATACATCCTAGAGTGGGGAGACTGAGCTAGCAGACCCAAGGCAGGCGCACTGAGGTTCAGTATCAGAGCATTCAAGGTCTAAAACAAGGGGTAAAGAAGGACACTTTTTCACTGTTAAAAGCAACAAGAAGTCAAAGATGAATGAATTGAAACATAGAAAACACCGAACAGTATAGCCACCAAATACATGAAGCAATAACTCAGAACTGTGGAGAAATACTACGGTGGCAGTAATCTTATTAGTAGGTTTTAACTGTCAGGGAGTGATAGGTCAAAAACCTTAGAAGTCTAGATGGCTGTGCCCAACATGATTACTAAACTCGAATGAATGTAGAATGCACACGTAACATTCAAGGATACGTCAACTGTGTTCAGCTGCAAAGAACGTCTCAATTTCCAAAGAATTGAAATCTTACAGGCTATATTTCTCTAAATAAAGTACAATAAAATTAGAATTAAATAACAAAAAGGATAGCTAAAACAATCCTGTCTAAAAGTTTAAAATGTGGCTGGGTACAGTGGCTCACACCTGTAATCCCAGCACTCTGGGAGGCTGAGGCCAGTGGATGGCTTGAGCTCAGGAGTTGAAGACCAGCCTGAGCAAGAGTGAGACCACGTCTCTAAAACTAGTGGGGTGTTGTGGGTCCCTGCAGTCCCAGGTACTTGGGAGGCTGAGGCAAGGGGATCGCTTGAGCCCAAGAGTTGGAGGTTGCTGTGAGCTGTGATGCCACAGCACTCTACGCAGGGTGACAGTGAGACTCTGTCTCAAAAAATAAATAAACAAATACAAAAGTTTAAAATGTGTTTTTTTCCATTTCTTTTTTTTTTTTTTTTTTTTTTTGCAGCTTTTGGCCGGGGCTGGGTTTGAACCTGCCACCTCCAGCATATGGGGCTGGTGCCCTACTCCTTTGAGCCACAGGCGCCACCCTCCATTTATTTTCAATTGACAAAAATTGAAAATATTTATAGGTGAGTTATTATTCTGGGCTCTAATAGGGTGAGAAAATAACCTGCTCCCATTGCGTAACAAACAAAATTTTACAAACTTTATGTGTAAGTGGGGAAATGAACTTTAGCTCAAAAATCTATACCAGCTGGGCAGCAAGATAAGGGTTGAGCTTGAGAGAGAAAAGTGTGGCAGGATTCTAGTGGTGGGAGAACACAGATGATACCCACTGAGTTTCCCACAGAGGGGGAAGGGCCGCCCCAGAGGAAAAATGACTAGGAACTGGCCTGAGGGCTAGTGGATCAGAGCATTAGCTCCTGGGGAAGGCAGCTTTGGAAAGGCAGTTCTGGAGGAAAAGGGTGCATCTTAAAAGGGGGAGAATCCCTTGGAGACGTGACCACCCAATTGGAGAAGGAACCCCTGAAACTCCAGGCCCCTGTAAAACAAGATAGTATCAGCAGGTGGTATCAGTGTCAACAAGAAGAGGCCATTTAGCAAAGAAACTACCTTCAGTGTAGATGAGGCAGGGAGATGCGCAGAGCCCATGAGTTCGCAGCTATAGAGCGCGTGCCTGTGCCTGTGAATAGTCACTGCACTCCAGCCTTAGCAACACAAGGAAACCCTCTTTTAAATAGCAATGATAGTTTTTATTTTTTAATTAAAAAATAATACATGAATACATTTTCACTAACAAGTCAGAATAATAGAAATGGTTAAAATCCGCTTGTATCATACCATCTGAAGTGTTTTCAAGCACTTCAAATGTGTACGCACAAACACACATGCATGAAATCAGATCTGATTTCCACCACCAGAGTTTACCACGTTTGTGTATACATATATATACATGTACCCACAGAATATGTATAGGGTTTGTTTAGGGTTTTTATTTATGTAAATGTCAGGCTGTAGACAGTATTTATACAACTTGTGGTATTTTTTCATTCAATGTTTCTTTAAACAATTTTTGAAGTGTACCCATTGTTTTCAATATCTCACAATTGCTACAGCAAAGGAGTCCATAATTCTTTTTAAAAAGAACAAGAAGCTGGCTGGGTGCCTGTAGCTCAGTGGTTAGGGCACTGGCCACATGCACTGAGGCTGGAGGGTCCGAACCTGGCCCAGGCCTGCTAAATAACAGTGACCAACACCACCACCACAACAAAAAAAGCTGAGCATTGTGGAGAGCGCCTGTAGTCCCAGCTACTTGGGAGGCTGAGGCCAAAGAATCACTTAAGCCCAAGAGTTTGAGGTTGCTGTGAGCTGTCATGCCACGGCACTCTACCCAGGGTGACATAGTGAGACTCTGTCTCAAAAAAGAAAAAGAAAGAGTTGGAGCTCTACACCAGGAATGGTGAATTTGATGGTTTGAACCAGACTTCCTATTGAGAACAATTAGAAATACTGGAATATACATTTCATACATGTGTGTTTGTGTGTACACATTTGAAGTGCTTGAAAAACATCAAAATGCCCACCAACTACTTAGGCTGTAAGAAATTACAGGGATAAGATGTGGAAGCCAGGAAAGCCCAGGCACTGAGGCTGGTTTTCCCCATAGGCATCTCCAACCTGAAAGCATGAGTGAGAGAAGCTGAACAGAACTTTCAACAGACTCATGGGACGTGGAAGGAAAAATTGGAAATCGGGGCCCAACAAAGACTAGAGACCTCAGACCATCCCCTAGGCTTTGAGTCGGAACTTTGAAAGGCTCATCCAAGAAAGCAACAGTGAATGGGAAATAGACTACACTCACAGGCACTCAAGCCCTGTTGGGAATCATTGTGTCTCCATGGATTAAAGCAATCCAGCCACTAGCCTAGCCAGCTGTTAGAAACAAAGGCAAACGCACAGAAGAAAATATCCAGACCCTTGAATTAGTCTAACATTTTTATGGACAATGTTTGGTACACATTTAAAAATAACTAGGCACATAAGGAAATTACACCACATTACTGAAGAGTCAAACAGCAGACAAGTAAAACACCCATAAGTAATTCATCTCTGATTTTCAAATATGAGGTCTAACATTCAAGTTCACAAACTTGCCACTGTGTGCTTACGTTGGCAGTGCTGCACAAACACTGATATGTATCAGTACTTCATTCCTTTTTGTGGCTGAATAATATTCCATTGTGTGGATATGCCATGATTTATTCATGCATGTCCTGATGGACATTTGGGGTGTTTCTACCTTTTGGCTCTTTTGCGAATAGTGTTGCTCTGAATATTTGTGTACAAGGATTTGTTTGACTACCTGTTTTCAATTCTTTGGGGTATTTATCTACCCTGTTTCCCCAAAAATAAGACATTGTCTTATTTTAAGGTGTGCTCCCAAAGATGCGCTAGGTCTTATTTTCAGGGGACGTCTTATCTTTCCTGTAAGCAGGTCTTATTTTCGGAGGATGTCTTATTTTCGGGGAAACAGGGTAGAAGTGGAATTGCTGGGTCATGTGACAGCTTTATGTTTGACCTTTTTTTTTTTTTTTGGAGACAGAGTCTCACTATGTCACCCTCAGTAGGTGTCACAGCTCACAGCAACCTCAAACTCTTAGGCTTAAGCAATTCTCTTGCCTCAGCCTCCCAAGTAGCTGGGACTACAGGAGCCTGCCACAATGCCCGGCTATTTTTTTGTTGCAGTTGTCATTGTTATTTAGCTGGCCTGGGCCAGGTTCGAACCCACCAGCCTTGGTGTATGTGTCCAGCACCATAATCAGTGTACTACGGGCACTGAGCCTATGTTTGACTGTTTGAGGAACCACTAAATTATTTTATTTAACAGTTGAACCATTTTACAATGATGTATAATTTTCATCTACCTGATTGACAAAGTCCGAAGTTGTATAGCACGTGGTGTTTGCATAGCTGTGGAGAAACAGGCACACTCCTACATTGCTGGTAAGAGGATAATGTCCTACAAACACTGTAGAGATCAGCTTGACAATTCTATTAAAATAAAAAATATACCACAATTCTGCTCCAGGAGTTTATCCCAAAAATGTACTTGTGAATGTAAGAAATGATGTATGGACAAGATTATTGTTCCAGCGTTGTTTGAAAAAGCAAACACTGGTGAAGCTCTAAACATCCAGTGGGAACCCATCAAATAAATTATGTAGGAGTCATGAAATTGAATACAACTGTGCAGCTATCAGTGTTTAAAAGGAATCAACCTTACATTTGCTGATACGGAATAATCTCCAGGATACATTTTGTCTGCTTGTTTATTGGCTTAAAACAACAGAAATTTATTCTCTCCAGTTCTGGAGGCTAAGAGTCTAAAATCAAGGTGTTGGCAGGGTGATGTTCCCTCTGAAGGTCCAGGGAAGGATATCTCCCATCCCTCTCTTTCAGCTGCTGGAGATTATGGGTAAGTCCTTTGCATTCCTTGGCTTGTAGACCCATCATTCCAGTCTACCTCCATCTTCACAGGGCATTCTCCTGTCTGTGTCTGTGTGTCTCCAAGATACATTTTTAAGTAATGAAGATAAAGAATAGCGTATGATGTATGCCCTAAGTCATGTAAAAACACGTGCATGGGCTCAAATTTATATAAAGTAAGCAGTAGCTTCTGGGAAAGTGTACTGAGTAGCTAGGGGAAGAGGTGAAAGAGAAAATTTCTCCTGCATTTCCATTTATACCTTTTTTTACAGCTTTATTGAGATATTTTCAGATATCATAAGTCATCCATTCGAAGTGTACAGTGCAGTGGTTTTTAATGCACTCACAGACTGTTACAACCATCACCAAAATCTAATTTTAGAACATTATCAACATTCCCCCAAAGAAAGCACAACCATGTGAGTAGTTCTTCTCCATCCCCGGATCCCAACCCCCAGCCCCAGGTCTGCTTTCTGTCTCTTTGTACTTGCCTGCTCTAGACATTTCATATAAAGGGAATCGTATAGTAGGTGGGTTTTGTGACAAAATTCTTTAACTTAGCATAATGTTTTCAAGGTTCACTCATGTAGCACACATCAGTGATTCATCCCATTATATGTGGTATGAATATCTCACAATCTGCTTATTCAGCAGTTGACACACATTGAGGTCTTTTCTACTTAGGGAGTAAACTGTATGAACTTTTGTGTACAAATAATGTGTTTTCATTACCTCAGAGTAAAATTCTGCAATATATGGTGACTCTGTGTTTAATTTTGGAGGGAGCTGCAAAACAGTTTTCCAAAGTGGCTATGTCATTTCCCAGTTGTACATTTTGAATTTTAAACCATGCTCTAGTATTATCTCTTTAAGACAATCAATACAATCTTTTTTTATTGTTGGGGATTCACTGAGGGCACAAATATTGTTTGCATTTGTTAGATAAAGACCCAAGAATATTTTTAAAATAATTAAATTAGAGCTATACCCATTGACATGGAGAGATTTCCATTATGTATTACGATCTAAAGCAAGATACTGTTAAAAGAAATATGTCTGATGATATCATATGACTGTACTTCGTAAACTGGACACCAGAAAACTTGTGCGTGTGCCTTTTGTATGGACCCAAGGTGATTGTAAACCTCACTGATGGGAATAAACAAACAGGGGGTTATTTTTCCTCCTTGCCTGGGAGGCTGAAGTTAGTTGCTAGCACGGTGCAGCAGAAACGGTCGCTCAGAGACAACTGGGCAAACTGAGGCTCAAACTTTGTACTGAATCTATAGCTGATAAGGTGCCTTGTCCCCAGTAGCTAAAATATATGGGTCCAGAAACCAAAATGCAGAAGGCGTGTCCCCTCCACAACCACGCCCAGTGATATACCCACAGAGTGAGTACTTTCTGCCCCTAAGTGTAGGTTCTACAAGGTCCTGGTTTCCCAGAGCACAGTAATCACCACTGGTACATGATCATTTCAAACTCCTCAGGCCAATGGACCAATAAGCCAAAAAAAAAAAAAAAATTAAAGGTAAAAAAAAGAATTTCTATAGGCAGTGGACTATAGATGGCCACAAATTCTTTGTCACTGCCTCCACCAAGAGATGGGATCTGTGTTTCTTCCCTCCTTGAATGTGGGCTGTGACTGTCACTGCCGAAGCACCTCTTTCCTTACCTACCCATCTAAGCACAGGCTGTGGTATCTCATAGACAGGACTGGCAATCCCCTTTCCCAAAGGGCTCCTGAGATACATGTCAGCGGCCACCTCCTCCCTGGAGTGTGACTGTCTTGTTCCTATCACTGTTATTTCTTGGCGTGAAACAGCAACTCCTAGCACGGGGCTGATGTTCAGCGTGTCTGCAGAGGGTGGTCCTTGGCAGAGGTGGCAGAGGTGTTGAGATCAGTGAAGGGAGGCATTCTTCCGCAGAACCCCAGAACTAGCCTCCCAGGGGACCGGAAAACGCCTTTGCTGAGAATACCTGACTTTGAGTCAGCGTGTCAGGAGCCGCAGTGTGGGGAGCGGCTGCTGCCTGCCAGTCCCAAGTCAGCATGGACACATGTAGCCTGCCCTGTTTCTGTTCCCATCATTTCACTGGAAATAGCTACAGTGATAAGCAAAGCAATTGTAAATACTTTATGCTCTCATATTACAAGTTCATGGAAATGATTTGCATGAAAGGACCCTTTAAGTGCCAAATAAAAAATGACCATCAAGCTCTAGTGGACACCAAATGATTGCTTTTATGGTAATTAATGTCGCACGCTGGGTCAGTCTTGTTCTTGTCATTGTTTTTGTTCCCGAAACCAAATACATAACAGCAAAGCCATGATTCATGGAAGAAATAATTGATAAGCTGGACTTCATTAAAATTAAAAGCTCCGCTCCGTGTAAGAAGCTGTCAAAAGAATGAGAAGACAAGCCACAGACTGGGAGAAAACATTTGCAAAAGAGATATCCGATAAAAGACAGTTACTCAAAATATACAAAACACTCTTAAAACTCAACAATAAGAAAACGAACAACCTGGTTTTAAAAATAGGACAAAGACCTGAACAGACACCTCACGGAAGAAGAGGCACAATGGCAGACGTACAAATGAAAAGATGCTCGGCGACAGTGTGTGCCCAGGGAACCCTCAAGTCACAACAAGATGCTACCACACACCTGTCAGCATGGCCGATCCCGGAACAACAGGAACTCTCATCTGTCGCTGGTGGGGACACAAAATTGTACAGCCTCTTAGGGACGAGAGTGTGGTGACGGGATCCAGCAATCCGACTCCTTGGTATTTACCCAAAGAAGAGGAACAGTTTGTCCACACCAAAACCCGCATGTGGATGTTTATAGCTTTAGCCATAATTGTCAAAACTTGGGCGAAACCAGGATGCCCTCCAGTAGGTGAAGGGATAAACTGTTCTACGTGCAGACCATGGCACCAGCTAGAGAAAAGACGTGAAGAAACCACGGATGTGCATTACTGAGTGAAAGGAGCCAGTCTGAAAGGCTTCGTGTTGTCTGGTTCCAATTACATGACATTCTGTAAAAGGCAAAACAAAAGACAGTAAAATGATCAGTGGTTGCCAGCAGTTGGGAAACAGGAGGCATTTGGGGGGCAGTGAAACTATTCCGTGTGCTGCTATAGTGGTGGGCACATCACATCAAGCGAGAACCCTAATGTGAATTGGGGTGATAATGACGTGTCAATGGAGGTTCACCAACTATAAAAATCGTGCGGCTCTGCTACTGCGTGTGGATAGTGAGCGAAGTTGTGCATGAACGGGGCAGGACGCGTGTGGGCACTCTCCGTACTTTCTGCTTCATCTTTCTGTGAGCTTAAAACTTCTCTAAAAAATAAAATCTGTTAAAAGAAAAACTACAGAAGAGCCTTCACCCTTGTGCTCACACATCTCCTCTTTGAAGCCCTGCAGCTGTTTAGTTATTATGAAGATTGTTCATGAAAGATTCTCGGGTGACCATAGAAAAATATAACTTCAAACTGCGTAAAGAGTTTGAAGCAGCCGAGTCCACCAAGCGAAGTTCACTGGTTCTGCCACTGAGTGCATGTCTATAATTAAGTCAATGTTCTTGGCGCTTGCCCTTCAACATGCATATGAAAATATTGGACTAGGTGATTTTAAAACCACGTGCACCTTATCTGTGACTATCAGATTATATACTCTGAACTGGCAACAAGAGGATTATGCTTCTGGTTATGGAAGAATACAGCTTAGGGTGGCACCTGTGGCTCAGTCGGTAAGGCGCCGGCCCCATATACCGAGGGTGGCGGGTTCAAACCCGGCCCGGCCAAACTGCAACCAAAAAATAGCCGGGCGTTGTGGCGGGTGCCTGTAGTCCCAGCTACTCGGGAGGCTGAGGCAAGAGAATCACTTAAGCCCAGGAGTTGGAGGTTGCTGTGAGCTGTGTGAGGCCACGGCACTCTACCGAGGGCCATAATGTGAGACTCTGTCTCTACAAAAAAAAAAGAATACAGCTTAAATCTCTGGGCAAAATATGAAAAACAAAAATCTGAAGGCCTTAGAGAGTGCCCCAAACTAGGCTGGCATGCAGATATAAAGTAGAGGAAGGGTGAGTTTTTCTCTCTCTCTCTCTATGTCTGTGTGTGGGGTCTTAGTTCATTTAGCATGCTATAAAGCAACCTTTTCTATCTCACAGCACACTTGAACCTATAGTTAAATTTCCATAGCACACTTAAATTATGCTGATCAAAAAAAATGTAAAAATATATAGAATATACTTATTATGCTTTGAACTTCTTTCAAAGATAGTTTAATTGGCTCGGTGCCTGTAGCACAATGGTTATGGTGCCAGCCACATATACCAAGGCTGGAGGGTTTGAGCCTGGCCTGGGCCTACTAAACAACAATGACAACTCCAACAAAAAGTAGCTGGGCCTTGTAGCAGGCGCCTGTAGTCCCAGCTACTTGAGAGGCTGAGGCAAGAGAATCGCTTAAACCCAAGTGTTTGAGGTTGCTATGAGCTGGGACACCACGGTACTCTACCAAAGGCGACATAGTGAGACTCTGTCTCAAAAAAAAAAAAAAAAATAGTTTAATTAATCTTTAAAAATTTTCATGACACACCTAAGACCCTTTCACGGCACACAGTTAGAAATCACTGCTATAAAGACTGAGTAATTAATTTATAAAGAGGTTTATTCAGCTCATAGTTCAAGATGGCAGGAAAGTTTGAGATTAGGCATCTGGTGAGGGACTCAGGCTGCTTTCACTCACAGCAGGTGAAAGGGAGTCAGTGAGGGCAGAGGTCCTGTTGCAAAAGAAGCAAGAGGGTGGAAGGAGGAGCAGGCGTTTTTAACAGCTCTCTTGGGAACTCCCAAGAGTGAGAACTCACTCACCTCCCCCAGGGAAGCAGTAATCTGTTCCAGAAGGATCCACTCCCGTGACCCAAACACCACGCATTCGTTTCCATCTCCAACACTGAGGATCAAATTTAATGTGAGATTCAGGAGGACAGACACCCAAACTATAGCCTGTGTGTGTGTATGTGTGTGCGTGTGTGTGTATTAGGTGTTGGGGGAAAACTCCCCCTCAAATTTTGCTGGAAAAACTGATAGAAGGCAGATTAATAGTAGAAAAGGCATACAAATTTGACATTGTACATGTAGGAGTGTCACAGAACAACTGCTTCACCATGCCATGGGGTACAAACAGTCATGCACCCTTCTTCTAAGAGGAGAAGGAGATGGGGAAACCTACATGATTTGGGGGGCTTGTAAATGAGTTTTAGAATTCCTTGGGACTGAAGACTATGCAGTGGCCTTGGACAAAGTGTGCTGGGCCCACTTTGAGCAGACAGTGGTTTGCGACAAAAGTCTGTCCAGGTGTGCTGACAGAGTTCAGCTCATTTTTAATTCCTATGGTATGAATTCGGTTGTGTCTTTCAAAGTCCGGTAAATTTGGATCATATCATGGATGTTACAAATGATACGTTGTAAAAACCCTAGAATTGTTAGACCCTTCTAAAGATTATTATCTTCGTTTATTTAATGAGCAGTTAACCTTGGTGAATTCCAACTCCAAATTCTGTCTCTTCTCTGGTAGGCAGCAACTAAAATCTCAGTTCAGTTCTTTAATTCTTTTTTTTTTTTTTGGAGACAGAGTCTCACTTTATCACCCTGAGTAGAGGGCCATGGCATCACAGTTCATAGCAACCTCAAACTCTTGGGCTTCAGCAATTCTCTTGCCTTAGCCTCCCAAGTGCTGGGACTACAGGTGCCCGCCACAACGCCTGGCTATTTTTTGTCGCAGTTGTCATTGTTTAGCAGGCCCAGGCTAGGTTCAAACCCTGGGTGTACATGGCCAGAGCCCTACCCACTGAGCTACGGGTGCCACCCTAGTTCTTTAATTCTTAATTATATTTCTTTCTTTTTTTTTTTTTAGATGGGGAGCTTGCTCTTGCTCAGATTGGTGTCAAACTCCTGTCCAACTGCCTCAGCCTCCCAAAGGGTTAGGATTACAGGTATGAACCACCACGCCTGGCTCTTATTCGGATTTCCTGAAATCTGCCCTATGCTTGTGTAGGTCAGGGCAGCCAGAGATTTGGGCAGAGTTTATACACTAAGGGATATTCAGGGATCCCCCTCTAAGGGTCTCTTTTGTTTCTGATTTTTCCCATCCCTTTGCTTTCTAGCTGCTGTGGTCATCCTAGACTCCTCTGCACTTGATCTTAGCCAAAAGGCCAAGAAGCAATTACTCTCAACTTCCCTGACTATTCATCCTCTAAGGCTAAGGATTTCTGAGTGTTAGTCCCCGGCCTGGTGGCTGATGGAGACCTGCCTGAGGGAGGGGGCAAGAAAGCTGAGAGAAAGGGAGGGGGCAGTTCTGAGGAAGAGGCTCATTTGACATGAAGGCCCAAGAGATAGCGGTCTGATCTGCCATTGCTGGCTGCAAATCCAGGAGGCCAGTAGTATAGTTCCGTCTAAATCTGAAAGCCTGAGGACCAGGGGAGATGATATAAACCCCAGCGTGGGAAGGCAGAAGATGAGCCCTCCCAGGTCAAGCAGAGAGGCCGGAAAACAAAGAGGCAGATTCCTCCTACTTTTTGTTCTGTTTAGACCCTCCACAGATTGGATGACCCCCACCCACCTTGGGGAGGGCAATCTAATCTGAGCTCAGGAATTCAAATGCTGATCTTATCCACAGACATTCTCTGAGAGCATCCAGAAATAATGTTTGACGAGGACACCCTTGGGACTGAGTCACGGAAGCACAGAGAAGGCGCAGACTGCAGCCGACCTTCAAGGAACATGTACTCTGAGCTTTGGGGTGGTGTTCATTACAATAGCATAATCTAGCAGCCTATCCTGACAGATACAGAATTTAGGGTCTAGAAATCAAGAGCAAAAGAAAATATCACAGCACAGGCTTAGGACACAAGCCTATAACTTCATGAAAACCGTTCCATTGCTTCCTAGAAGGCTAAAGATCCAGATTTGCAATGGCAAACTTGGTAAAACTTGGAAGGTGATAACTCCTAAATAACTTGAAAGGTGGAAAATTTATCCAGAGAAATCTCTTTTTCCTTCTTACATGGAAATGAGCAGGCAATGTTGAAGATAAAGATTGTGCCGTCTGCATGTGTCCAAATTGAGGTTGTTTAGATGATAATGGACGTGAAAAGTACACCTTTTTAAAGACATTGCGATTTGGGTGTTTGTTACTGCAGCAAAAGCCAGCCCATTCCAACAACAAAAAGAACCACCACAACTCTCACAGGGGTCCCTTTACCCGGCCACATTCATGGTGTGTGGTCGTGAGTGGTGGGCGAACTACTCTGCGTTTTCCCTTGGTATGATGGAGCAGAGACAGATGGAGGATCCAGGACTGTGCAAATATCTATGGCTGCTTAGAAGTCGGAAATCTGCTTCCAGCCAAGGGGTGGAAATAATGCTTTGGATATTCACAGGTAGAGGATGAAGGGCAGAAGAAAATCCACTTGTATCCAGGAACTTCTTTCTCTTCATCTCGAAAAAAAGTAAAATGAGAGTCAATTCCGGAAAGGAGAGTCATCATGAACATTGACAGGTTCAAAAACAAGGATAGGTCTGTGAAAAGAGCAGCAGTAGAAAAGTACACAGGGGGTAATCCCATCATCGTGGTTAAAAAGATGTACTTGAGTGTGTACAGATTTATACCAAAAGGCTGGAAATACTACCTAATGTCAACAGAAATACTAGCTAATGTCAGTAGTTGATTACTTTAGGATTATGCATGCTTTCTATTTCTTTTTTTAAAAAGTACCTGTATTTTCTGATTGCAAAACAAATACATATTATTTGCAAAATAAAAGTCTTAAAAACAAAACAAATAAGCAAGCACAACAACAAAAGGTAGGAAGGGAGGAAGTCTGGAGGCTGAGAAGTCAACTGACCCCCTAGTGGGAGCCGAAGACCCCCTCAGAGCATGAGAATTCCACAGGAATATGGGTAGAGACTCTTCTTTCTCTGATCCTGTATATTTACCAAGTGAAGAATATGTATTATTGCAACAAGAAATGATTGCTTAGCGTGAAGTTTTTAAGATTCAACAATCTGATAGGAGGAGAGCAAGATGGCGGCCAAATAACAGCTTCCTTGCATCTGGGCACCGTGAGTCCGGGGAGATAGGACTCCAGGCATCTCTGGCTGGTGGGATCTGCCTATCATCACCCCTGTGAGGATACAGAGAGTCGGCGAGAGACTTCTGGACCCCAAGAGGAGGACTAAAACAGTGGAAAACCTGCAAGTGGTCGCGAGTGTTCAATCGGTCTAAACCCGCCCACAACCGTAAATTCAGTAGCAGCGAGACTGCAAACCGGAAAGGCCTTACCTGTGAGCTGTTTTGGTGTCTTTGGACTTGGCACTCAGTTGAACTGCCTTGGGGAGAGCCTGAGCAGGAATGAGGAGAACTTTGGCCATTGTCTAGGGCCCCAGTCTGAGCCGCTGAGCCAGACGGAACTAATGGTGTTTGGCCGTGGGCCACAGGGAGCCATTGTGAGCGATCTGCCCCGGCAAGCTCCGCCCTCAGGGTCGCAGAGCTAGAATTGGGTGGGAGCTGATAACCCAGCGACCGAGTAGCCTAAGGGCGGGGTCTGAGCTGCCTTACAGCCCTAACCCTCAGGGGCAGAGTGAGACCGGTTTTGGCACACTGGGTAAGTGGATAGCCACTCCAGCAGTGATTCCAGCAACAAGCACTTTCCTGGGAAAGCTTCTGCTCAGCAAGTTTATAAGCTCAAAGTGCCTTTTAAGTGGGCTGAAGAGAGATTTAGGGCATCTCACTGCTGGGGTTTGAGAAATCAGCAGCCTCTAGTCGTATCAGAACTGCGATTAACATCTCATACCCCAGAAGACCACGTGTTACCCAGACAATATTCAACAACATATACATACTGCTTTGTTTTTGGTTGTGTTTTATTTTTTCTGGTTTTTTTTTTTTTTTTTTGGTTTGGCTTTTTTTTGTTCATTTTGATGTTATTGATGTTGTTTTGTTTTTTAATTTCAACCTTTTCCATACAGATCTTTTTTCTTTCTCAATTTTTCTAGTTTAATTATAATTTCCCATTGCTGCCTTTTTTAAAAACTAGAACTTCATTTTTGCTAGTGTTTCTACCGCTATTATTTGGTTTTTTACCCAATTTTATCCCGTAAAGTTTTCGGTTTGCTTATTTTGGTTTGATTTATAGCATTTTTATCTTTCCTCTCTACTTGGTGGAGGTGGGGTACTGTGTCTGATAAGGTTAGCAAAGAGCTGCTGATCTCAAGGGAACCACCCAACTGGGCACCCCCAGAAGGTAGTATTTTTTTAAGGTTGTGTCAAAGTACCCTATTGTACACCTATATTGCTCTGTCTCCCTCTTTCTGTGCCTCTCTTCTTTTTGTCAATATTCTTTTTACCCACCCCCTCTCCTTTCTCTATTTTTTTTTTCTTTCCATTCAGTCCTCCTTTCTTTCATCCCTTTCTTGCTCTTCAACCTTCTCACCCTTCTGGTCCTGTACCAAAAGGACTCATCTAACCCTTAGTCCACAGGCACGAGAAATTAAAGAGCAAGAGGAAGTGAAAGGAAAATTAGGGCAAGGAAACAGATAAAAGAAATCACTCATGAGGAAGAATCAGCAGAAAACTCCAGGCAACATGAAGAACCAGTCCAGAACAACCCCACCAAGGGACCATGAGGTAGCTACTGCAGAGGATTCCACCTATAAAGAAATGTTAGGAATGACAGAAAGGGAATTTAGAATACACATGATGAAAACAATGAAAGAAATGATGGAAACAATGAAGGAAACTGCTAATAAAGTGGAAAATAACCAAAAGGAAATCCAAAAACAGAATCAAATAAGAGATGAACGATATGAAGAATATAAAAAGTATATAGCAGAGCTGAAGGAAATGAAACAGTCAATTAGGGAACTTAAAGATGCAATGGAAAGTATCAGCAACAAATTAGACCATGCAGAAGAAAGAATTTCAGAGGTAGAAGACAAAGTTCTTGAGATAACTCAGATAGTAAAAGAGGCAGAAAAGAAGAGAGAGAAAGCAGAACGTTCACTGTCAGAATTATGGGACTTTATGAAGCATTCCAACATACAAGTGATAGGAATCCCAGAAGGGGAAGAAGAATGCCCCAGAGGAATGGAAGCCATACTAGAGAATATTATAAAAGAAAATTTCCCAAACATCACCAAAGAGTCTGACACACTGCTTTCAGAGGGATATCGGACCCCAGGTCGCCTCAACTCTAACCGAGCTTCTCCAAGACACATTGTGATGAACCTGTCCAAAGTCAAGACAAAAGAAAAGATTCTGCAAGCTGCCAGGAGTAAGTGCCAGTTGACCAACAGGGGCAAATCCATCAGTGTGACCACAGACTTCTCTAATGAAACTTTCCAAGCAAGAAGACAATGGTCATCTACCTTTAATCTACTTAAACAGAACAATTTCCAACCCAGAATTCTGTACCCTGCTAAGCTAAGCTTCAAAATTGACAGAGAAATCAAATCATTTAGGGATATACAAACATTGAGGAAATTTGCCACAACAACACCAACTCTACAGGAAATACTTCAACCTGTTCTACACACTGACCACCACAATGGATCAGCATCAAAGTAAGAACTCAGAAATTAAAGGACAGAACCTAACCTCCACACTGATGCAAAAGATAAAATTAAGCAATGGACTCTCACAAAATAAGATGAATAGAATACTACCACACTTATCACTTATCTCAATAAATGTTAATGGCTTGAATTCCCCACTGAAGAGACATAGATTGGCTGACTGGATTAAAAGACACAAGCCATCCATTAGCTGTCTGCAAGAAACACACCTGGCTTCAAAAGACAAATTAAAGCTCCGAGTCAAGGGTTGGAAGACAATTTTTCAGGCAAATGGCATTCAGAAGAAAAGAGGAGTTGCAATCTTATTTTCAGATTCACATGGATTTAAAGGAACTAAAGTCAAAAAAGACAAAGATGGTCACTTTATATTGGTCAAGGGAAAATACAACAAGAAGATGTTTCAATTCTAAATATTTATGCACCCAATTTAAATGCTCCCAGATTCTTGGGCGGCCCCTGTGGCTCAGTGAGCAGGGCGCTGGCCCCATATGCCGAGGGTGGCGGGTTCAAACCCAGCCCCGGCCAAACTGCAACAACAAAAAAATAGCCGGGCATTGTGGCGGGCGCCTGTAGTCCCAGCTACTCGGGAGGCTGAGGCAGGAGAATCGCCTAAGCCCAGGAGTTGGAGGTTGCTATGAGCTGTTTGATGCCACGGCACTCTACCCAGGCAATAAAGTGAAACTCTGTCTCTACAAAAAAAAATAATCATAAATAAATAAATGCTCCCAGATTCTTGAAACAGACCTTACTCAGTCTGAGCAATATGATATCTGATAATACCATAATAACAGGGGACTTTAACACTCCTCTTACAGAGCTGGACAGATCCTCTAAACAGAAATTAAACAAAGATGTAAGAGATTTAAATGAGACCCTAGAACAACTGTGCTTGATAGACACATATAGAACACTCCATCCCAAAGATAAAGAATATACATTCTTCTCATCACCCCATGGAACATTCTCCAAAATTGATCATATCCTGGGACACAAAACAAATATCAACAGAATCAAAAGAAATGAAATTTTACCTTGTATCTTCTCAGACCATAAGGCACTAAAGGTGGAACTCAACTGTAACAAAAACGCTCAACCCCACCCAAAGGCATAGAAATTAAACAATCTTCTGTTGAATAACAGATGGGTGCAGGAAGAAATAAAACAGGAAATCATTAACTTCCTTGAGCATAACAATAATGAAGACACAAGCTACCAAAACCTGTGGGATACTGCAAAAGCAGTTTTGAGAGGAAAATTTATCGCTTTAGATGCCTACATTCAAAAAACAGAAAGAGAGCGCATCAACAATCTCACAAGCCATCTTCTGGAGTTGGAAAAAGAAGAACAATCTAAACCTAAACTCAGTAGAAGAAAAGAAATCTCCAAAATCAAATCAGAGATCAATGAAATTGAAAACAAAAGAATCATTCAGAAAATTAATGAAACAAGGAGTTGGTTTTTTGAAAAAATAAATAAAATAGATAAACCATTGGCCAGACTAACGAGGAATAGAAAAGTAAAATCTCTAGTAACCTCAATCAGAAATGATAAAGGGGAAATAACCACTGATCCCACAGAGATACAAGAGATCATCTCTGAATACTACCAGAAACTCTATGCCCAGAAATTTGACAATGTGAAGGAAATGGATCAATACTTGGAATCACACCTCTCCCTAGACTCAGCCAGGAAGAAATAGAGCTCCTGAACAGACCAATTTCAAGCACTGAGATAAAAGAAACAATAAAAAATCTTCCAACCAAAAAATGCCCTGGTCCAGATGGCTTCCCACCACAATTCTATCAAACCTTCAAGGAAGAGCTTATTCCTGTACTGCAGAAATTATTACAAAAAATTGAGGAAGAAGGAATCCTCTCCAACACATTTTATGAAGCAAACATCACCCTGATACCAAAACCTGGAAAAGACCCAAACAAAAGGGAGAATTTCAGACCAATCTCACTCATGAATATAGATGCAAAAATTCTCAACAAAATCCTAGCCAATAGATTAAAGCTTATCATCAAAAAAGTCATTCATCATGATCAAGTAGGCTTCATCCCAGGGATGCAAGCCTGGTTTAACATACGCAAGTCCATAAACGTTATCCACCATATTAACAGAGGCAAAAATAAAGATCATATGATCCTCTCAATAGATGCAGAAAAAGCATTTCATAAAATCCAGCATCTTTTTCTAATTAGAACACTGAAGAGTATAGGCATAGGTGGCACATTTCTAAAACTGATTGAAGCTATCTATGACAAACCCACAGCTAATATTTTACTCAATGAAGTAAAACTGAAAGCTTTTCCTCTTAGAACTGGAACCAGACAAGGTTGTCCTCTGTCACCTTTACTATTCAACATAGTGCTGGAAGTTCTAGCCAATACAATTAGGCAAGACAAGGAAATAAAGGGAATCCAAATGGGAGCAGAGGAGGTCAAACTCTCCCTCTTTGCTGACGACATGATCTTATACTTAGAGAACCCCAAAGACTCAACCACAAGACTCCGAGAAGTCATCAAAAAATATAGTAATGTTTCAGGATATAAAATCAATGTCCACAAGTCAGTAGCCTTTGTATACACCAATAACAGTCAAGATGAGAAGCTAATTAAGGACACAACTCCCTTCACCATAGTTTCAAAGAAAATGAAATACCTAGGAATATACCTAACGAAGGAGATGAAGGACCTCTATAAAGAAAATGATGAAATCCTCAGAAAGGAAATAGCAGAGGATATTAACAAATGGAAGAACATACCATGCTCATGGACGGGAAGAATCAACATTGTTAAAATGTCTATACTTCCCAAAGCAATCTACCTATTCAACGCTATTCCTATCAAAATACCAACATCGTACTTTCAAGATTTGGAGAAAATGATTCTACATTTTGTATGGAACTGGAAAAAAACCCGTATAGCTAAGGCAGTTCTTAGTAATAAAAATAAAGCTGGGGGCATCAACATACCAGACTTTAGTCTGTACTGCAAAGCCATAGTGGTCAAGGCAGCATGGTACTGGCACAAAAACAGAGACATAGACACTTGGAATCGAATTGAAAACCAAGAAATGAAACTAACATTTTACAACCACCTAATCTTCGATAAACCAAACAAGAACATACCTTGGGGGAAACACTCCCTATTCAATAAATGGTGTTGGGAGAACTAGATGTCTACATGTAAAAGACTGAAACTGGACCCACACCTTTCCCCACTCACAAAAATTGATTCAAGATGGATAAAGGACTTAAACTTAAGGCATGAAACAATAAAAATCCTCCAAGAAAGCATGGGAAAAACACTGGAAGATATTGGCCTGGGGAAAGACTTCATGAAGAAGACTGCCATGGCAATTGCAACAACAACAAAAATAAATAAATGGGACTTCATTAAACTGAAAAGCTTCTGTACAGCTAAGGAGACAATAACCAAAGTAAAGAGACAACCTACACAATGGGAAAGGATATTTGCATATTTTCAATCAGACAAAAGCTTGATAACTAGGATCTATAGAGAACTCAAATTAATCCACATGAAAAAAGCCAACAATCCCTTATATCAATGGGCAAGAGACATGAATAGAACCTTCTCTAAAGATGACAGACGAATGGCTAACAAATACATGAAAAAATGTTCATCATCTCTGTATATTAGAGAAATGCAAATCAAAACAACCCTGAGATATCATCTAACCCCAGTGAGAATGGCCCACATCACAGAATCTCAAAACTACAGATGCTGGCGTGGATGTGGAGAGAAGGGAACACTTTTACACTGCTGGTGGGACTGCAAACTAGTACAACCTTTCTGGAAGGAAGTATGGAGAAACCTCAAAGCACTCAAACTAGACCTCCCATTTGATCCCACAATCCCATTACTGGGCATCTACCCAGAAGGAAAAAAATCCTCTTATCATAAGGACACTTGTACTAGACTGTTTATTGCAGCTCAATTTACAATCACCAAAATGTGGAAACAGCCTAAATGCCCACCAACCCAGGAATGGATTAACAAGCTGCGGTATATGTATACCATAATACTATTCAGCTATTAAAAAAAAATGGAGACTTTACATCCTTCGTATTAACCTGGATGGAAGTGGAAGTCATTATTCTTGTAAAGCATCACAAGAATGGAGAAACATGAATCCTATGTACTCAATTTTGATATGAGGACAATTAATGACAATTAAGGTTATGGGGGGGAAACAGAAAGAGGGAAGGAGGGAGGGGGTGCGGCCTTGGTGTGTGTCACACTTTATGGGGGCAAGACATGATTGCAAGAGGGACTTTACCTAACAATTGTAATCAGTGTAACCTGGCTTATTGTACTCTCAATGAATCCCCAACAATAAAAAAAAAGAAAAAAGAACTAACAGGTATATACAAAAAAAAAAAGATTCAACAATCTTCAAGACAAAGGTTTTGGGAGTTCCGTCAGGTTTGTCCTGTGATTTCAGGATTCCGGGGAATACATGCCCA
The DNA here is from genome assembly GCF_027406575.1 of Nycticebus coucang. NCBI lineage: Eukaryota > Metazoa > Chordata > Mammalia > Primates > Lorisidae > Nycticebus > Nycticebus coucang. Next base: position 152,401,317 of record NC_069781.1, on the reverse strand, counting down.
TCCCTTAACGTCTCAAACCCTGGTTTTTCTGTCTCTTCCGTGGCTTGCTGGCTGCAACAAATAATGGACCCAACACAAGCTTTAGTAAGTTAAAAAGTGGGAGTGAAACTGGTGTTGACCAACACGCAAAACAAAATCCATTTGTAAAAGAAAGAGGCCTCACTCATTCAAAGAAATAAAACATTCCTGTTCACGTATTTCCTGCTGTAATTTCCCTTGGAGCTTTGTTATTCATTTTTCTCACCATCAATAAATAAGAACTGTTTGTTCCATATGTAACAACTTAGTGTTTTCCTTTTAAACTATTGTACACTGTTTGGTAAGGGCACATATTCTTCCCACCTGCTCTGATTATCATTGGTGCTATTAAAATGGGGGGGAAAAAGCCTTTCCACTCGGGTTTATTCAGAGAGAGTTAACATCTGATTTTACATGGAACTCATTAAAAGGAAAAGAGCAACATGGCCTGCAGCACTGCTACCATAGGCTGTGAAAGTATTTGATGTCCTAGTGCTTGTTCATAAAAGAATGTTGTTTTGAAATGTACAATGAAGTCAGGGAAAGAGATTCAAAGAAAGTTACCATTGAGACAAAATCAAATCAGCCTGCCGCTGCCCACCCCCAAACATTTCCCCTCTTGGACCAGTGGGCACGCTGGCTCTGTGCCTACCGTCTGGGTCCACAATCCCCGTGAGGCCCCAGGATCACTGCCTGCAAAGATGTGTGAACCTGGGGCTTGTCCCTAGTGGGGGACACTAACAGTCAGGAGGAGAGACATCTCTGTCAGGGGTGCTGCAGGGTCTCTGAAGGTATTTCTCAGGAGTGTCTGTCACCCACGTACCTGCCCTTCCCCATGAACCACTGGCTCATGGATTACTCTTTTCTTTACAGGCAAATAAAACATCTCAAGCCCCCCACGGAGGGCCAGGATTAGGGTGACACAACATGTCTGGGTGTACCTCAAAACTCAGCAATCAAGATAAATCATATTGTTTCAATGCAGTATTTTAAAAATCAAAATTAATGCAAAAAATATATAACAAACTATCAAAATGTTAAATGTTATCCTATGGCTCAGCTATGTTGGAATCTGAGGCAAAAGGAAAAATTCGCAATGATCTTTTATTTTAAAATTTTGTGAGTTCATTTATCACAGATTTTTTTTTTTTTGTACTAAATTTCTTTTATCTTGAGGCAAGGTTTGTAATGTCTCCTGGTTGGAATGTCAGTGGTGTCATCCCAGCTCACGGCAACCTCAAACTCTTGGACTCAAGCTATCCTCCTGCCTCAGCCTCCTCTAGCTGGGGCTACGGTGCATGACACCACACCTGGCTATCATTTTGGGGCAGGGGTGGGGCATTAGTCAAGAGGTCTCAGTATGTTACTCCAGCTGGTGTGTTAGTTATTTTTGGAAAGATTGTATTAAAATATGATTATTTTAATGAATGAGTGTTTTGGCATACCCTGAAATGTGACCAAGGCCAGCGTCTCACTGGTTCACCTATTCTGGAATCACACCTGTGCGCTGACAGGATTCACCTGTCCAGGGTGGGGGAGGAAAGCAATTGCAGATGTGTTCCTCAATCATCAGGCCTTCTCTACTGTGATTCATCTAACCACCTCGGTGTCTGTGCCCGCCTGGAATTTCACCATTTCCAGGGCACACACTGGCATGTAATCAAGTTTTATTTTTTTAATTTTTTTAATTTTTTATTTTTATTTAATTTTTGAGACAGAGTCTAACTCTGTCACCCTGGGTAGAGTATTATGGCATCATCATAGCTCACAGCAACCTCAAACTCCTGGGCTCATCTTACCTCAGCCTCCTGAGCAGCTGTGACTATAGGCACCTGCCACCATGCCCGGCTAGTTTTTCTCCTTTTAGTGGAGATGGAGTCGGCTCTTGCCTAGGCTGGTCTTGAACTCTTTTTCTTTTTGAGACAGAGTCTTACTATGTTGCCCTGGGTAGCGTACCGTGGCATCGCAGCTCAGAGCAACCTCAGACTCTTGGGTTTAGGTGATTCTCCTGCCTCAGCCTCCTAAGTAGCTGGGATACAGGCGCCTGCCACAACACCCAGCTATTTTTTTTGTTGTAGTTATTGTTGTTTAGCTGGCCCAAGTTTTAGTTAAGATGTTGGGGGTGAGAATCGGGAAGGCAGTGGGTGGTTGTAAATACTGTGATGGCCAGAAATAACTTTAAGTTGGAAGTTTGCAGTCCCCACTTTTCCTAGATCGCACCAGCCGCAGATCCTACACAGTTTCTAGTAATACAAGACAAGATTGCCGAGCCCTTCTCTTTATTCCATCTAGTTTTTTTTTTTTTCAGTTTCTGGCCAGGGCTGGGTTTGAACCCACCACCTCTGGCATATGAGGCCGGCGCCCTACTCCTTTGAGCCACAGGCACTGCCAAGTCCATCTATTTTTTCTAGGACTTTACACTCCTTCTCAAGGCCTCACCAGGTAACTCCAAAAGTCCTTTCTCTTCTCCAGGATGCATATTTGAATCCTTTTTGGTCTAACCGTCTTCCTCTAGGTCACGCCCATCTGCCTTTCTTAGCCAAGCAGGCCCATTAAAAGGGCCTCTCAAAATACGGCAGAGACCGTCTGCGTGGAATTTTGCTGCAAAGCCACATGGCAGTGTTACTGAACCAGGCCTGTTTTGCCCACCACACAGTGCCAATCACGGAGATGGTGAGTTTTGAAGCAGAGAAAGAATCTATTCACATGGCAGCCCAACCAAGAGATGGGAGACTGTTCTCACCTCTGCCTCCCCAAAGATGGGGTTTAGGGATATTTATGGGCTGAAGAAGGGCCTGAGGGCTGGGGAAAGGTGATTGAAAATAAGAATAAGTGAGGTAACTGGTCATTTGTGCAAAGTCAAGCGTCATGCTCTTCCCAGGACTCAAGAAATGGCTGTGTTAGCGTGCCTTGAGGAGGGGCTATCAGCACTCTGACATCAAAAGGTTAATCGTGGGAAACTGGAGCAGTCCCAGGTGGTGGGTTGGTCTTCTCAGCTGGTTCAACTAGACAAGGCGCTTACTCTAAGTTCCTAGAAAAACTATTTGGGCAACTGCTACCATTATAACCACAGTCAGAGACATTATCCATTCGGGAAGCTAATGGAAATCTGGTGATACACTGCTTAGCTATGTGACATTTGGGGGCTAGCAATTTTCAAAGATAGCTAGAAACAGGTGAGGCAGGTAAAGTTTGATGGGCCTGGTCAGATGGGCCCTCGGCTTCAGCGGATTTGACCACCTGTCACAGGTCTTGGCATCACCAGTAAGTAATGACAGCTGTGTCTTTTTTGTGTTTACCCTCTGCCCGAGAGCTAGGCCTGGCTCATAGCAAATGCTGGTGAAGATGCTCAAAGCCAAAACTTCCAGCATTGCCGAGGTGGGTCAGTGCAGGCCCAGGGGTGCCATCAGAGTGGGAAGCACCTGGCACAGGCACAGCTGTGATATGGCTCGTTCTGAGTTCTTTGGTTCCAGAGCCCCCAGAGCCTTCCAGGCAGAATCTAGTTCTACCCACTTCTTGCTGGCGTGTTTGTGCCCCACGCCCCTCACCATCTACCACACTGAGACCCCCTCCCCAGAAGTCGCCTAGCTCTCGATTCACAGAACAAAGGCAAGTGGGTCTAGCTGGGAGAGAAGTGAGAAGAATCAGGGTTGGACACCCTGGCAGCACAAGCCTGTGTGTGGCAGTCTCTCGAAGCCTCAGTTTCTCTGAACAGGATCATACGTAATAGTTCATTACTATGAGGGTTAGATGCGGTGTGGCATGTAAGCGCCTGGAAGTGTGCTAGGTGCTGTGAGCACTCGGGTAGGACGGTGCTGGGCGCTGTGAGCACTCAGCGAGGGCGGCCGCTTCCATTACCTCGTGGGAGCTGGTCTCCCAGAGCAGAGAGGCAGAGCTCCTGGCTGTCGCACATGCCCCAGATGCTGAGCCCGAGATGCTGAGCAGGGGGTGCTCTTTGATTCACTCATGGTTCACTTGCCTGTTCTGATTCCCAGTCACATTCAGAGGAATTAAGAGGCCCTTGGGAAAAGATCCCTTTGCTCCAAAGGAAAAACCTCAAATGAAAAAGACCTTAAGATGTGAGCAGTGCGGCTGGGTGTAGTGGTTCACACCAGTAATCCAGGCAGTCTGGGAGGCCGAGGCAGGACCAGCCTGAGCAAGGGCCAGACCCCATCTCTACTAAAAATAGAAAAACTAGCCAGGCATTGTTACAGGTGCCTGTAGTCTCAGCTACTTGGGAAGCTGAGGCAGGAAGATCACTTGAACCCAGGAGTCTGAGGTCGCTGTGAGCTGTGATGATGCCACGGCATTCTAGTCAGGGTGACGAGTGAGACTCCGTCTCAAAAAAAAAAACAAAAAAAAAAAACCTGAGCAATGGGAGTCAAGTGTGCAAAAACATCACTGCAAACAGATCTGTAGTATGAGGGGCAACCCCCAAGCTCCCCTCCTAAAGGCAGGCCTGGAATGGAGGGTATTGGGGTGATGGTAACGCAAAGGGGCAGGAAGGCCTCCTTCCTAAGTGTTTGCATGACATTTGTGCTTCAGAGCATTTTTTGTTTGTTTGTTTCCAGAGAAGGCTTTGTGGATGAACTGGGTCATGCTGCCTTTTCAAAGCATGTCTCATACCCCATGTGGAAGAGCCAACCCCCCCACCTCCCCGGGGCCTAAGGTTCACGCAGAGCATTTCACAGTAGGAGGGAAGGGAAGAACATTCCCTGTCTGTTCTCTAGGTCACTGAGAATTCTTTTCTGCAAGGGATGATGACTGGCGCCAGCTCTGGCTGTTAAACCCACTCTGCTTTCCATCCCCAGCTCTACCTTCCTGTCCCCGGTTCTTTACTGGCTCGAATGATCCTGTCAGAGTCCAGACCCTCCACGTGGGCCCCTAAGGGTGCTGCTGGGACTCAGCCAGCCAGCCCTGTCACCTCCCAGGCAGCAAACAAGACCCCAAGACACAGTCTGACATAAGCTTTACAAAACTCTCAGGAGCCAGCTGGCCTTACCTACTTCAGAACCAAATGCCAGGAAACTCTAGCTGGCTGCCAAGTCCCCAGAACTGAAGGGATGGAGGACTCGCTGACATGTGCCTCTGTCCCTCAACTCCCCTTCCTGTGTGCGCAGTGCACACGTCAGCATAGCAGGCTCATCAGTGCGATGCTTAGCACAGGGCTGGGCAAACCGGCCGAGAGGATCTGAGGTCTCCTGTGGGGCCCATCCTGCACATGTTGCTGGGAATGTGCTGGATGGTCCTGGATCCGAGTGCCAGGACGTGCATGAGACACAGCCCTCCCATGCCCCACTCTTCATCACGAAGGAAGGAGTCCGCTCTTCCAAACAAAGGCCACAGCTCTTTTCTTAGTGAAAACTGTTCCATAGACTCCCAGGGAGGCGCTTTGTTCTCCTATCTCCTTTGCAGAGGGCGTGCCACCAAAACATCTGCCCCCTAATCTATCTGGACCCCCTAAGTGTCAGGGTTGCACCAGGGTCGCAGCACAACAACCAAGAGCAATTGAGGAGGAAGCATCGGAGAAGACATCTCTTCACAGGAGTCTCAGGGGAAACACCCAAAGAGGTCCCAGGCTTATCTACAGCAAAGTTTGTTAAGAGTCATTCCTCTGCTGTGCCCAGGGCTCAGTGGGTAGGGCACCGGCCACATGCACCAGGGCTGGTGGGTTCGAGTCTGGCCCAGGCCAGCTAACCAACAATGACAACTGCAACAACAACAAAAAAAATAACTGGGTGTTGTGGCAGGCACCGATAGTCCCAGCTACTTGGGAGGCTGAAGCAGGAGAATGGCTTGAACCCAAGAATTTGAGGTTGCTGTGAGCTGTGATGCCACAGCACTTTACTGAGGGTGACATACTAAACTGTGTCTCAAAAAAAAAAAAAAAGTCATCCTTCCAACTCTCTCTGGCCCCCTCAGAGCCTGCAGTCAAACAGCCTGCAGTCTCCTCTCCCCCTCTCTGCAAGTTCAAAGCCTCGCAGCCCTCCCTGCTGGAGACCAGGGTCTGCTCTCACCCACCTGGCCCGGCCTGCCTAGAAGGTCTTTCCTTTCGATTCTCTCACTGCCAGCTTCCTTTGCAGCCAGTCCTCACCCCCAAATCCAAAGGCTCTCAAGCAAGCCTTGAGCAGACCCTGGGGATTTTCCGGCTCTCCCCTCTTGTGGGAATGGTCTTGTCTGGTTTTACTTGTCACCTCCTGCAAGCATGCATTCTGTTCTGATGCAGACGCCTTAATTGTGAAATCTTACTGAGGGGCAGACTTGTTCTCGGCCAAACTCTCTGTGCTGGAGTTGTTTACATTCATATTTGCAAGGAAAAGATTATCCTAGGGAGATGGCATGTAGTAGCTTTTCTTCACTAACTCAGGAGGCAAAAGGAACCAGCACCGCCAAATGCAGCCTACTTAGAACATATCCTTACAGTCTTTCTCCCTCCAACAAAAAAAACAAGCCGTCCCTGTCCCACTCTCCCAACTCCATCCTGATCTCACTTTGTAGTTTTGTGAGCCCCAGCCTCCTTGAGGAGGAGGAAACACCAGGCCCAAAAGTGTCCATGGCCTCAGTCAAGGTCATGCTCCTGTGGATCGTCAGTGCAGGACAAGGGCCAGAAGTGTCCTTCATGCTGCCTGCCAAGAGCGTCTTTCCCATTTCGTCATGATCCGCCGTTGAGTGAGACCGTCTTGGGGAGTAAGCTGCAAGCAGAGGTGAGCCTTTCCACATGTCTCACATGGAGATTGAAACGATCATCTAATGCAGTCCCAAATTCCTCTAAAACGTGTTCATTGTTTTGAGAAAGGAACAGACTATGTAAGCCCAGCGGACATAGTGGGGTTTCTAATCCAAATGAACAAGGCAGGAGGACAATTGGTGCCTGACGGGAGTCAAGGAAGATCCCAGCGGGCAGCAGGTGGGGTGGTGCGCCCAGCAGGGGTTCAGTAAGCACATTTTAAGTCTAAATGTTCTCCCAGGTATTGGTGGTGAACTCTGGTTGGCTCCTTCAAATTACAATGGTTTGTGGTTACTGGCTCCCTGTTCATGCTGGTGGGCTTTTTTCACCCAATCCCTTTGCAGGTGAGTCTTTCCTCCTGATAAGTCCCACCCAGTGACAGTTATTGACTAATGGTTGCATAGGTCATGTGGGTGCTTTGTGGCAGTTATGAAACTTCATGCCCAACGCCAAACCTCCTAAAAGCCTTCTGACTCCTATCACTGGGACGCTTGACTTAAAAGGGTTTTCTGTCAAGTGGTGGTAGACCAGAAGCAGGTTGGAACATAAACCACATTATATCAGGTTAATATAACTCTGATACTAAGGCAAGAGGATTACCTGTGCCCAAGAGTTTAAGGGTGCTGTGAGCTATGACACCACAGCACTCCTACTCAGGGTGACAGAGTGAGACTTCATCTCAAAAAAAAAAAAAAAAAAGGAAAAGGAAAAACCTGTATGAAATCTGTGATACTCAGATCATGTTTGATTTCTGCAGTTGCAAGAGGTGCTCAACATGACTCCTGTTCATCTTTTGTTGTCAGTATATGTTATTTTATTTTAATACAGCTTTTTCCTTCTTAAAATCTGTATACATTTTTTGGCACCATCTGTATTTGTGGAGGACATAGTGTAAGGTCTTGGATTTGCTTTACAATAATACAGAAAGTGGGGGAGTGGGGGCAGACACCAATGTCACCAGACTGGCCATGCTCTGGTCATTATTGCCCCTGAATGATGGTGACTGGGGGATCCTCGTCCCCGGCTCTCTGCTTCCACATGTGTTTGAAATTTCCTATGACAGAAAGGAGAACATCTGGTTACTCCCCCAGTTTCCAGTCTTTCTGTATTGACCAGGGAGAGGCATGAAAGTTAGGGCAGAGTATGAGGGCTTTTTGTCACAGACAAGAAGTAGGTTCCGCAGAGCTCTGTGATTAAGGCAGGAAACCAGCTCCCACTTCCTCCATTTGGGGGACTGAAGAAGTACTATTTATCCTCGTTTTGGAGATCAAAGTGTGACCTCCTGTCCCTACCACAAACCCCAGGACACATATGAACAGCTCCAGTTGGCAGCTGTGCCTACTATAAGCTTGAAATGTGTTGAAACATAAAAGTTTAATTGAAGAGGAAAAGAAAAATTGCAACCCTGGGTTTCAAATGCCCTTTGCTTGCATGAAGAAGAACAAAAGCACTTAGGTAAAGCTGAAGCTAACCTTGGCACACCTTTCCACCACCTGGCCCGAGAAACCAGCTGGAGGGGGCACCGTCAAACGTGCTCATGGAATGTGATGCTGGGCCACAGCCGGACTTCCTGGCACATCCCAGGCTCTGTATCTGCTGAAAGCCATGGCACAGTCAACCAAGGCGGTAACTCAACGATGCAAAAGCCATCCCAGAGGCCACCTCATCCCCTCCAGATCACCCCAAACCCACCTAAGGCCACCGTGGATACGTAGGCATCTACTTATCCCCTTAAGGTACAAAAGGAATCAGTTTTCTTCATCCATTCACTGTTCTTTTTTTTTTTTTTGTAGAGACAGAGTCTCACTGTACCGCCCTCGGGTAGAGTGCCGTGGCGTCACACGGCTCACAGCAACCTCTAACTCCTGGGCCTACGCGATTCTCCTGCCTCAGCCTCCCGAGCAGCTGGGACTACAGGCGCCCGCCACAACGCCCGGCTATTTTTTTGTTGCAGTTTGGCCCGGGGCTGGGTTTGAACCCGCCACCCTCGGCATATGGGGCCGGCGCCCTACTCACTGAGCCACAGGCGCCACCCTCCATTCACTGTTCTTAACAAGTCATCCTGATAGTTATCCACAAGTGACCCCCATGCACTGTGGTGTGCACAGAAGCAGAAAGGGTGTTTCTGTAGAGTCTACATCGCAACATTTCAATCATAGTTGCCACAAATAGGGGCCCTCCCTGGCACTTGCCATCCGTGTATTAATTTCCTGTTGCTGCTATAACAAATTACTCCAAACTTCTTAGCTTAATACAGCCCAAACTTGCTATCTCACCATTCTGTAGGTCAGAATTTGGGATAGGCTTGACTGGCGCCCCTGCTCAGGGTCTCCCAATGCCAAAAGTAAGGCATTGACCAGCCCGAGTTTTTATCTGGAGACTTTGGGAAGGATCCACTTCCAAGTTCATTCAGGTTGTTGGCAGAATGCAGTCACTTACCATTGTAGGGTGAGGTCCCATTTCCTTATTGGCTGTCACCTGGGAGCCGTTCTCAGCCCCTTAAGACCATCTGCAGCCCTGTCACATTGTCAGATGGATTGAATTTACCATAACAGGCCCCTCTCTTGGGAGAAGCTGGTGCATGGAGGCCACAGATTAGGCCAGGCCTGTTTCCTCCCTTCAAGCAGCTAAGCGAGGGGTTGGGGGCAAGAGAGAGAGAACACACCCACAAAATCAGAAAAAAATCATGTAATTGGCCATGTGCAATGGCTCATGGCTGTAATCCTAGCACTCTGGGAGGCCAAGGCAGGAGGATTGCTTGAGCTCAGGAGTTAAAGACCAGCCTGGGAAAGAGTGAGATCCCATCTCTATTAAAAATACAAAACAACTAGCCAGGCATTGTGGTGGGTGCCCATAGTATGGGGGAGGCTGAGACAAGAGGATCTCTTGAGCCTAAGAGTTTGAAGTTGCTGGGAGCTATGATGCCACGGCACTCTACCCAGGGTGACAGAGTGAGACTCTGTCTCAAAAAAACCAAACATGTTATCTTCTTTCAGCAAATCAATGCAAAGCACAAACCCCTATTCCCTTTCTCCTTGGTTGTTCTGAAGTTTTTTTGAGGTGAGAGTGGGCTTATGAAATGCCAGCTCTGGAAGGAAGAGCATCTCTGGTCCAGGTCATTATCTGTGATGAAATCAGTGGGGAGAGTTCTGCTCCCACCCTGCTGTCAGGCCCTGGGAGCTCCTACCACATCATGCTCTGGTCCTTTCCAAGAAATTTGAATTTGTATTAGTTTGAATCAGAACACGAGCTATCTTATTTGGACGTGATTCCCCCCAACCAGAAGGGTGTAGGGATGTGAGGCAGGGAAGGGAGGGAAGCCAACAGTGTGTCATCAAGCAAGTTACATGTGGGCAGCTAGAGCTTATTCTCTCGGGGGAGCTCCAGAAAACAGCAGAGCATGCCACCAGCTCAGTGTTACCTCGAGAGAGGGGCAGGGGAGCTGGGGAGTGTCAACACCAACTCCCACCAAGTCATTGGATTAGGGCTGCTCTTGGAATCAATGCCCCGAGACTCTGGCTTGCCACATGCACGGGCAGCGCTGCCTTTGGCAGCCAGAGTAGTCCCTTTGGCAAAGACACCCATGTCCTGGCAGCTGGGTGTCAGGTCAGCAGTCATGGAGAAGGTATGGCCCAATGGCCATGGGGCCTCCTCTGTGTCCCGGAGTCCCTCTGTGCTGCCATGGGAACTGGAAACCCTGCAAAGCTCTCTAAGGCCTGGTCTCCCCAGACCCGTCCTGTAGCTGGGCAGCCTCTGGATTCTGTTCACCTTTCGAAACTCTCCCAGGAAGCAAGTCTCAGGGACTGTCTGCTCTCAGGTCCGTCTGACAAGGCTGTCGGGGGGTCAGCATTTCCCAGCCCATTGTCCCCAGGGTTAGGTCTGTGGGCACAGCGACAAAGCCTCTTCTCGAGGACCCACCAGCATCAGCACTCTCGACTCTGCCCTCTCCCCTTCTCACCCAGAGATGTGGATATCCTCTTCTGTGGCACCCTGTCACTTAAAGCCATTGTTGTTGCCAGGAATTTCCCCATTCCCCATGGGCACAAGGAGTCACTTTGTCGGCTCCCCTGCCGGGGTAGGGACCCCCTGCCCTGGTTACACACCCTGCCGTGCCCTTGTATCCCTGTACTAAGGAGAGTGACTGAGTGAATGGGGAAGACCCAGCGTACAGGGATTACTGGCCAACCCTTCAAGTAGTTATAATCTGATAACAGACGTGCGCCCAAGCCCCGAGCAGCCAGAAAGCGCCACTGAAATCATCCTGTATAAAATTAATAAAGGGTCATAAGGTGGGAACTACGGTAGGGGATATTGTAAATACTCAAGTCACATTTGACTTCAGCAGTTACAAGAGATGCTCAAACGTGACTTGTATTCATCTTTGGTTATTGGTATATATCCTTACAATTTTGGTACAGTTTTTTCTTTCTTAAAATGTATATGCATTTTTTGGAGCCCTGCGTGTATGTGTGTGCATCAAAACCAGCCTTTGTTTCCGTAGTTTCTTGCTTCCCTACAATTTCTTACTACTCAGGAGTCACATAGCTGATGCAGTTTTGTGGGGGGGGGGGGGGGTTCGTTCTTCTTTTTTTTTTTTTTGTTCTTGCCTTTCTTCCTGGCTCTCATAGATAACATCACCCTTGTGAAGCCTGCGGCTAGAGTTTCCGATATCTTGGGGCAGCGCCTGTGGCTCAAAGGAGTAGGGCGCCGGCCCCATATGCCAGAGGTGGTGGGTTCAAACCCAGCCCTGGCCAAAACACTGCAAAAAGAAACAGAAAAGAAACAGAGAATTTCCGATATCTTCCAGGCCCTGCATTCCCCATGGCTGAGCCACCCAGACCAACAGCCCATACCAAGGAACTGACTCAACTGTCTTATGACTCCCAGCCAAATACACTCAGCAAAGAAGATACTTTGTATAGTCCTACAGTTCTGCCCCTAACCTAGCCAATTAGAAGACTCCATGGCCTAACCTTTTGCTTACCAAACTATCTTTAAAAACCCTTTGCCCCAAATTCTCAGGAAGAGGATTTGCAAATTTCCTCCATCTCCTTGCTTGGCACCTGTGATACTAAGGTCTTTCTCTCCTGTAACCCCTACTGTCTCAGTGGACAGGGTTCCTTGGGAGCAGCAAGAGTGAACTTGGTGAGGCTGTAACCTTCACCATCATGAAGTCCTTCTCCTGGAGAGGGAAAAAAATTCTCACTGGAGGCAAGCACAGAAGGCTGCAGGAGGAGGCCAGGCACGTGACCCGAACACGAAGGGTAAGTAAAGTCTCAGCCAGTGGAGGAGGCCTGGGACTCTAGGCACAAAGCCCTTAGGATGTGCAGGCAGAGGAATGCCCTTGGAAGGTCAACCTAAGGAAGCTGGACTTCCTGAATGAAAGCTCAGAGGAAGTCATGGAATATTCTGGAGGAAAGACAATATGATAAGACATCATGGAAGACGTGGTGAGCTGAACGTGGAAATGCTTTGGTCCCAAAATTCTGGCCACAGAGACCTGCATGTAGAGAGAGGAGGAGGAGAAGGGGGTAAAAAGAATAGAGGGAAGAAGAGGGAAGAAGCAAGAGGGAGGACCTCACAGAAAGGGGGAGAAAGAATAGATGGGGCGAGAAGAGCCAAGTGTGCGCCCTGGTGTGAAGGCCAACCCTGAACTTCACTCCGGCCCAGCAGTCAGGTGAGGCCCAGGCTCCTGGCCCGTGAGTGGCTCCTGTGAAAAGAGGCGAAAGAGAATGCAAAGAAGAGCTGGATTCGGGTCTGACTTTTTATTTTTTTTTTTTTAATTTTTTTATTAAATCATAACTGTATACAATGATATGATTATGGGGCATTATACACTCACTTCATAAACCATTTGACACATTTTTATCACAGTGGTTAACATAGCCTTTCCGGCGTTATCTGACTTTTTAAATGAATTGGCTGGTGAGGCTGTCAGTCCTGCCTCAGCATGCCCCCAAGCAGAGAAATTGTCAGAGAAGAAGGTGAGAGTGGGTGAGTGCCGGGAGAATGAAAGCTGGAGCCAGCCCAGCCCGTCTCTCTCGGCTTCTACAGGCCCAGTCAGCACCCAGAAAACTAAAAGGTCGGAGTTTTCTGGTTGTTCACACTCAGAAGCGAAAGCCGGAAAACTTCCAAACATCTGGTTTTTACAGCACAGAACCCCCAGCATTCGTGCTGGGATAATATTTAGTAATGTTATGGCTCCATCTACAGCCTGAGGAAGGATCATCGTTGCTAGATTTCTCTATAAGCACCAATCCCGGCTTGAAGCTGCACAGGCTCCTTGCTATTAATGCTAATAAAGCCTTTTCCTCTATCTGTGCTGTTTATTCAGTGCAGACTCGGAACTACGCTGGAAGTTATTTATTTCAGACTGTGTCTACAATAGCAGCTGTTCAAAATATACCAGAACGCTTTTAGCCAAAATTGGTTTGGAATTTCTATTTTAAACCACTGTTTGTTATGAATTGAATTAAATGGGTTTTATTGAACCACATCCCCCCCCCACTTTAACAATGGAATGAATAAAAGCCCTTAAAATACCAAGATTGCATTTTCTTTTATTCATTCAACAAACATTTAATTAGCACCTATTATATGTCTGGTATGACTATGTGTCTGCATTAAACATAGTAAGTTAGGTCTGAATGCATCCCATAATTTACTCATCAGAGAGCATTTTTGCTACTTCCTTCAGCTGGAATATTTCCACATGGGGAGAGAGAGAAAGACCAAGGCAAGAGCAGTGAACACAGAGTTTGGGACAACTCAGAAGCACAGTGAACATAGAAGCCTTCGTGACTCAGGACAGCCTGGAAAGAGTTCCTTAAGGCCAGGAAGATTTTTGTCCTATTATCTTTTTATTCTCAGAAGCCTACTTAGCTTGCTCCTAATTTTAAAAATAATTACTATTTGCTTTGTGCAGAAAACTTGGAATATAAGACAGAAAGGAACAAAGACATCTAAGTCAGACATAACCCTATCGAGCAGAGAGGACCGCTGTTCACTGTTTACAGTGGTCTTGCCGTCATTTTGTCTTCATGAACACAGCACTGTAATGTTCCCAAACCCACAGGAGATGAACATCCTCTCCTGAGCCTGCATATCCTCCTACGCGATTTTGAAGGACTGCAGAGTATTCATTAGTATGAACATAGCAGAATGTATTTATACCACACTCATGATTATTGATTTTTCACAATCATGAGCTTGGTGCAAATGGCATTCCTTAGGATGAATCCCTACCCATGGAAATTCTAGATCACAGAGGGCGTGCCCCTGCAATGGCCGGGAGCCCCGTATCAAGTTGCCATCGAGAGTCAATCTTAGAATTTTGCATCACATCTGAAAACCATAACCAACTTCAGGAGCTCCCCGTAGTCACGGTTCCAGAATGGCGTGATGGTGGGTGGCATTCCTTGGCTACATGCGTAAGGAGAGCTTTGCAGAGTTCACAGCTGCAGGAGCCAGAGCCCTTCAGAATGGTTTTTGATAAATTCCTCACCTGTGGATTGGGATGTCTCTGGGAAAACAGGCAGCAAAATATGGTTTTGACCTGATACCGAGTCAATAGAGCATGACCAAGGGTTCAGGAGCATAAGAGAGACAGGATCATGTCAATCCTCTTCCCTCACTCAAACCCCAGCACTTGCATGATTAAATATCACTCCTGATTTGTTTTTCCTTCTTCCACACCCTGTCCACAGTCTGTTCCCCAGATACGTCACTCTGTCCTGTATAACAGAATGTTGAGCTGGGTTCCTCAGAGCAGCGTCAACGACAACTACATTCAGTAGGGCTTTGAAAAAATCCTGGCCCCTCTCAAGTCGAAGGTGTGATCTAAGGACTGGGTGCACTGGCTTAGGGAAAGCTTGAGGACATCTTTTTTCCTTGGAATTGACACATTTTTCCTATTATCCCTTCAGTCATTAGGTTTTTACAGAGTTGTGGAAACCACTCAAGGGATTGTGAAAAACAGATCTTAGAAGAGTAGGATTGCCCAGCAAAAGTCATTTCTGGGTTAATTTCAGGAAGAGAAACAGAAGGAATGGCTTTGGCTGAGAAGGATAACTTGAATTTTGTTTCTTTGATGTTAGTGTGTGCCTAATTGACCACCTCATCAGTCTCTCTGTCTCTGTCTCTCTCTCTCTCTCTCTCTCACTATAGCACAGAATCCCAGAATGTCAGCACCAAACGTAACTAACCTGAGTGACAGGCGAGGCAGAGACAGAGACAAGGGTTGCCCAAGGTCGTGGTAGAAGATGGCGGAGAGATGGGGTGGAAACAGACAGTCCAGTGATCATTCCAGATGAGACAACTAGGGAAGGGGATAGTGACTGCTTGAGTGGTAGGAACCCAAGGAGACACCCAAAAGGGGGGGACCAGAGCAGTTCTTCTGTAGACTCTCCCGTAGGCGGGGGTGTCTAGTGTAGAAATATTTCCCTTCCATGTTTTGCCCTGCGGACTTGGCCAGAGCAACATGGGACATGGAGGGAGAAACCAGACCTCGTTCTTTTCTCTGATTCAAACTTCTGCAGGTAAACACATCGTAGGAGAAAGAGATGAATGATTGACTTTTACATTTTTTTTTAATTTTGAGAAAATTTTAATTTTAATTTTTTTAAATTCTCTTGCTCTGGGGCGGCGCCTGTGGCTTGGTCAGTAGGGCGCCGGCCCCATATACCGAGGGTGACGGGTTCAAACCCAGTCCCGGCCAAACTGCAACCAAAAAATAGCCGGGCGTTGTGGCGGGCGCCTGTAGTCCCAGCTACTCGGGAGGCTGAAGCAAGAGAATCGCTTAAGCCCAGGAGTTGGAGGTTACTGTGAGCTGTGTGAGGCCACGGCACTCTACTGAGGGCCATAAAGTGAGACTCTGTCTCTACCAAAAAAAAAAAAAAATTCTCTTGCTCTGTTGCTTGGCTACGGTGCAATGGCATCATCATTAGCTCCTGAAACCTCAAACTCTAGTCTCAAGGGATCTTGCCGAGTCGCTGGGACAATAGGCATGTGCACTGGACTAGTTTTTCTATTTTTGGTAGAAATAGGGGTCTCGATCTTGCTCCAGCTGGTCTCAAACTCCTGATCTCAATCAATCCTCCCCCTCAGCCTCCCGGAGTGTGGAGAGTTACAGGTGTGAACCTGGCTGACCTTGAGCTCACAATTCCTGCCCTGGCGGTAACCACGCCAAGTGGGGGAGGATTGGCATCACCCAAGGAGGGTCTCTCTGTTTCACTCAATGTTCTCATCACACTGACACCCATGCAGTTGCCTTTAATTCTCATGTCATGCTGAGCGTGCAGATGACTATCTCTGGGGTTCCTTAGCTTCCTACCTGTCTCCTGTCTGGGTTACTGGGGCCTGCAGGGATGTGGAGGGACAAAGGCTGCCATGGCAGCTGGGAGGCAGAATTGCCCCCTACATGGCAACCCTTCCATGCCCCTGACAGATGGAACTTCTCATAGGCTTTTGATTCATCTTTTTCTTTTTTTGTCCCATTGGTAAAGGACATGGAGAAAGCTGGAAGGGAGGATCTCCATATTGCAAGTGAAAAACCCAAGGCAGAGATGATCAACACTCCATACTTTAGCAGCTCCCAGCAGGACCCTTGAGCATGCCAGACAAAACAGGAAAGATTCTAATTACCTGATAGAAATACCTTCTACCAGCTTAGCACCTGTAGCTCAGCAGCTAGGGCGCCAGCCACATACACCGGAGCTGGCAGTTCGAACCCAGCTGAGCCTGCCAAACAACAATGACAACTACAACAAAAAATAGCCGGGTGTTGTAGTGGGCACCTGTGGTCCCAGGTGCTTGGGAGGCTGAGGCAAGAGAATGGCTTAAGCCCTGTTTGAGGTTGCTGTGAGCTGTGACACCACAGCACTCTACCCAGGGTGACATAATGAGACTGTCTCAAAATAAAAAACAAAAACAAAACAGAAATTCCGTCTATCTCTTCATCTCTAAGCCATGTGGTCTTATACTTTACGCAGAAAATTGAGGCTGACATTTCAGTAGGTCCAAGGTTATGAATACCACTGAGCACCTGTCTAAGCCATGATTTCCCAATGGAAATGCAGGTTAATCATTTTGCCTTACCTCCCATACTCTAATACCACCTTCCTCTCAGAGAGCTGGTGACAAGAACAAATATTTGCAATGTTTTCCAAACTTTCTCGATGCTAAGAACCACCTAAGAAATGTGTCAGAATACAAACTACCAAGTAAAATCCTGGGTTTGTTGATGTAGCAGTTGTAGGGTGGGCCTGGGCATTTGTAGTTATTAAAAGTTCTGAGATAATTCTATTTATTTATTTTTAAATATTTTTGGAGGCAAGGTCTCACTCTGTCACCCAGGCTAGAACATGGTGACATGATCATAGCTCACTGTAATCTCAAACTCTTGGTCCTCCAGTCCCAGCCTCTCAAGTAGCTGGGACTAATAGTATATACCACCATGCCTCGCTAATTTTTTTCTATTTTTTGTAGACATGGGGTCTTGCTTTTACTCAGCCTGGTCTCAAACTCCTGACTCCAAGTGATCCTCCTGCCTTGGTTTCTCAGACTGCTAGTCTTACAGGTGTGAGGCACCACACCTGGCCCACTTGTCCAATTTTTAAACTTTTTTGTAATTTTTAAATATTTTTTTGTTGCCCAGGCTGGTCTCAGACTCCTGGCCTCAAGCCATTCTCCTGCCTTGGCCTCCCAAAGTGCTGGGATTATAGGCCTGAATGACCACCCCCACCCTCAGCCTATTTTTATAATTGGGTGATCTGGCAAGTTTGGAAACATTGAGTTAATCACCATGAAACCCACTAAGGTTTCAGAAGACATCAAGCTCTGAATACTCAAAGGCACATTTATTATCATTCTTGCAGACCAGGATTACCAAGTTGGCAAGTAAAATATAGGATGTCCACGTAAATTTAAATTTCATATAAACAAGGAGTGTGTTTTTAGTCTAAGTATATCCTGTGCAATATTTGGGATATACTTACACTAAAAATGTATTTTTATCTTGCAACTCTGTCAAGATTCTCTGCACCCCATTTATGTTATAGTGTGGGATAGCTAAAGAAAAGTCTAATCTTTAGGAAAAGGAAATATGCCAATGATGAAGAGCGTCTTTGTGTGTGTGTGTGTGTGTGTGTGTGTGTGAGAGAGAGAGAGAGAGAGACAGAGAGAGGATCTCGAGAGCTCTGTCACCTTGGTTAGCGTTCAGTGATGTCATCATAGCTCACTGCAACCTCCAACTCCTGGGCTCAGATGATCCTCCTGCCTTGGCCTTCCAAGTAGCTGAGCCTACAGGTGCATGTCACTATGGACAGCTAAGTTTCATGTTTTTTATAGAGATGGGATCTTGCTATGCTGCCCAGGCTGGTCTTGATCCCTTCTCCTCGGCCTCCCACAGTACTGGAATCATAGACGTGATCTTCCACACCCAGCCTATTTTAAAGTCCTCTCTATGAGCTGCTCAGCTTCTCACTCTCTTACTTGGTCTTTGCTCACACGATTGCCAGGAAGAGGAACCTGGCCTTGGGCTCTTCATCATTCTAACAAAAAAGCTACAGGTGCTGAAGAAGACAATGGAACCATTTCCAAAGGTAAAACACACAGGTTTTAAAACAGAACTTAGGGTTCTGTTTGCTCATATCTAATGAGACAAAAGGCAAGTATAAGTTTTAACGCATTCACTTGTCAACGTGTTTGTTGATTTCACAATAATTTAATCATTTCTAAGCTCTACACATTTTGTCCTCTGGCCAAATTTCCCTGGCACTTGGTGCTGTGGTGAGGATGCTGCTTCTGTCAGATGCTGCCTGACACAGGTTGAGGCTTCTTCCAAACACCGATGGATATATGCTCGCCTGGCAACTGGAAGGGTTTACAATAGTGCCAATTTGGAAATCCCACCGTCAATTATAAAGCAGACCTCTCCCAAGGAGGGAGGAGGAGGGCACATGTAGAGCTGAATATGAAAATCCGAAGGACTGTCTGATCTAAGAATGAAATGTTTTCTAAATCAAATTAAGCTACATGGTGGAAATTGAGGGGGAAAGTCCTTAAGGAGACTTTTAAATGAAAATGAAATGTCTGTTAGCACATCACAGAGGTGCAGTGATACCGAGTGGCAGGCTTGTGTCTCATTAATTTCAAACATAGATTTTTACGTGAGGCTCTTTGATTATAATTTGATTATCTGACCCTGTAATTAAAGTTTATTGCCAATTTGGAAGCTTACATGTAAAATGAACTGGTTTTCTTCAAAGCAATATACAATCTTTTGGACTCATTGACTTCTGGTTTTGCATTTAAATGGAAAAGTCAGTTACAACGTGACAAACAGGTTGGGGTTTTGATCATTAATCCTGCTAAAGCAATATTCATAAATTCAATTCTGATTCAGTTGGAATACTTTTCTTTTATTAGTTTCTGTGTTATTAAATGAGATTGTTTCTGACTAATATATTTCTGGACTCAAACTGTAGCTCCGAGCTGTTATTCAAATCAAATAACATGCCCCTTCCTTGTGCCTTGCACTAATAAATGCCAACTCGTGATACATTTGCAAGAGGCTGTCAGCAATATTAAAGGAGGCAATAATGCCACAGAGGTCCTGAAGTGAGCTGATTTTTCCAAGGACTGATATTCATCATTTTTCTTAAAAACACAGACATCACACGAACACACACAAAAAACCCCAAAGAGTCAAAACTTTTTATCTTAAATCTAAACGTTTGCTTTGACTCACATAAACATAATTCACGAGCACTTCAATAGCCAAGACCTTGGAGTTAGAAAACTCCAAATTTTGGGAGCCTGAGTGAGGGAAGAAGGAAGCTGATTTCAGAGAAGAGTCAAAGTTATAATCACAAGGAAAAAGTGCTGCTTAACAGATGGTGCCTGTGGCTCCAAGGAGTAGGGTGCCGGCCCCATAAACTGGAGGTGATGGGTTCAAACCTGGCCCCAGCCTAAAACTGCAAAAAAAAAAAAAGAAGTGCTGCTTCACTTGGGAACTCTGATGGTCTTTCTTTTCAATATTCAGGTGGAAAGGAGAGGCTAGATTTCTTTTGAAATTAGAAAAACTATTCCCAAATTATCATCGGAAGTATAGAGCCAAAAGGGGTGTTGAAGACCCTCTATCTTGGTCCCATTTGGCAGATGAAGAAACTGAGGCCCAGAGGGAAGTCAGCTGGTCAGAGTTACATGGTGAGTTGGGGGCAAAATCCCAAACAGAAACCCTGTCTTAACATTCCCCGTAGTTTTTCCCCTCATCCTCCCCCTACCATCCAACTCACAAAAGGCTCATAACTATTCAAACAAACTTCATGGGGGGGCGGGGTCTGGAAGGCCGAGGTCCACCCCCCTGCCTATTAGCCCACCAGCAAATCACCTGGACACGGGGGGTCTCCCCCTCCAGTTGGAGTTACCCCTGCCCTTCCTCCCTGTTTGGGAGAAGTGAATGAGAACTGACGTGTAAGCTACAAGGGGCAGGTTTCTAATAATTTCTTTCTTTTTCTTGACACAAGGTCTTGCTCTGTCATCCAGGCTAGAGCCCAGTGGCATCATCACAGCTCACTGCAGCCTCAAATTCCTGGGCTCAAGCAATCCTCTTGCCCAGCCTCCCAAGTAGCTGGGACTACAGGTGTGTGCCATTGTGCACCAATAATTTTTCCATTTTCTTTTAATAGATCTCGGGGTCTCTATGTTACCCAGACTGGTCCCGAACTCCTGGCCTCAAGTGATCCTCCTACCTCAGCCTTCTGAAGTACTAGGATTGTAGGCATGAGCCACCAAGCCCAGCCTCTAATAATATCTTAACTTTTTACATTCCAAGTGTTTTATTGAGGTATAATTGGCATACAAATAACTGAATATATGAAGTATAACATCTTTTCTAAATAATCGCAATAGTATTAAAGTTTTCATGTTTTGGACGAATTTTCCCTGAATGCCTATGTCTGGGCCTCAGAGATTGTCCTCTAGGCTTAAGTGTTGGCTGTTCTTTTCCTCTTTCCTGAGAGATCACGCTTTTTCCATCAGCTCCTCTCTTAGGGATCCGGTGGGCATTGCTAAATTTCCTCCTTGTTACACAATCATTATGGGCAAGAATTCTGTCTCCTGCCCAACCAGGAGATTCTTCAAACTCATGAATAGAATTCCAGCATCTCCCTTGAGATCTCATCTAACCTGAGAACAGCCCACATCACTCAATCCCAAAGCTGCAGTTGCTGGTGCAGAGAGAAGGGAACACTTTTATACTGCTGGTGGGACTGCAAACCAGAAGAGCCTATTTTGGAAAGAAGTGGAGAATCCTTGAAGAGCTAAAAGTAGACCTTCCATTTGAGTCCACAATCTCATTACTAGATGTCTCCTAGAAGAAAAAAAAATCATTTTATCATAAGGACATTTGTACTTGAATGTTTACAGCAGCTCAATTCCCAATCACAAAGACGAGGAAACAACCCAAGTGCCATCCACACATGAATGCTTAAATAAACTGTGGCATATGTATACCAAAGGCATATTATTCAGCCATAAAAAAGATGGTGACTTTACATCTTTTGTATTTACCTGGGTGGTTTTGGAGAACATTCTCCTAAGTATCATCAAAATGGAAAAGTAAGCATCCCAGGTACTTAATCCTAATTTGAAACTAGTAGATGACTTACAGGCCCACAGGGGAGAAAAACACAATTAAATTCAACAAGGTGGGAGGGGCTTGGTAAGCTCCCACCTAATGGGCACAATGTGAGGGTCTGTGGCACAGCTTTCAGGGGAAGGACTCAACTATACCTCGGAGTTTACCTTATAAAAGCAAACAACATAACTTAATCATACATACCCTTATATTCATCAAGGGGAAAAAGTTGAAAAGAAAAATAGAATTCTAGAGCCTTTAAGTTACAAGAAAACTTGGAACTCACCCTCTGCTCACAGCTCCCCCTCTTCCCACAATACCTGCCAAATACTCTGCCCCACACCCACTCGGCCAGCTTGCCTGATAAGGGCGTGCCCTGCCCTCAGCTGGGGTGGGAGGCTTAAGGGCCACAGAGTCGCCCTGCCGGGAAACACTTCCCATAGGTGCTGCCCACTCTCACTAACATCACGAAGCAGGTGCCTCTTGTTAAAGTCCACTGCGCCCTTTCCTAGGCGGTCTGCACCCTCCCACCCCTGAGTCCCTGATAGCTTCCAAAGCCAGCATTATTCTTGGTTAAAAGTGAGGACACTGGGCGGCACCTGTGGCTCAAGGAGTAGGGCGCCGGTCCCATATGCCAGAGGTGGCGGGTTCAAACCCAGCCCCGGCCAAAAACCAAAAACAAATAAATAAAAGTGAGGACACTGGGGCTGGGAGAGCTGGTTGGTGGCCAGTCTTCCTCCATCGCTTTTGCCCTACAGGTTTAGCAGAGGACCCAGCGTGAAGAGGGCTTCCGGGGAGAAGGCCATACAGAAGCTGGAGGAGGTGAGAGGGCGACGGGGAGGGGAGAGTATAGACTTTGGGATGCCGGTGAGCCTGAGTCTAGCTCAGCAGGACAACCCCCACCCAGGGGATTTCTGTTGGATTTTGCCACCACCAAGGTCCAGACTCCACTCTTTCCTTTCAGTGTGTAACTAAACAGCCAGACCCAGCTGGGCCAGGGCTATGGTGGATATAGGCCCAGCAGGAGGTGTTTGGTCCCAGGTCTTGGGATTTTGTCCTTGGAAACAAGTCATCTGTCTTTGGAGCCTGCTGGCAGGCAGGGGTTGACACCTCTGTGACTGCTAATGTTGCTATCTGCTTCAGGGGAGACCTCAGACTCAGGCTGACCGCCCTCGCAGACGGCCTGCATCTGCGGCAGGCCTTGGCCCCACGTGTGGCTAAACACAAGGCCTAGGCTCTCCCAGCCCCAGTGTCCTCACTTTTAACCAAGAATAATGCTGGCTTTGGAAGCTATCAGGGACTCAGGGGTGGGAGGGTGCAGACCTCCTAGGAAAGGGCGCAGTGGACTTTAACAAGAGGCACCTGCTTCGTGATGTTAGTGAGAGTGGGCAGCACCTATGGGAAGTGTTTCCCAGCAGGGCGACTCTGTGGCCCTTAAGAGGGGTCGGGGAGGTTGGCACAGGTGTTGTGAGATGATAGGTCCAGGGTGCGTCTTCTCATCTCCCGAGAGAACGTAGTGACTGGGGCTCACAGGCTCTCAGCCCTGGCTGCTCACTGACACCCCCAGGAGAGCTCTTAGGACTTTTCCGCAGTTGCTTTTCTCTGCCATAGTGAAAAATAGGCCTTGAGGGTGGTGGCCGTGACCTTGCTGGTTAGCAGATTCGTCTATCCTACACTCAGTTGTGTATCTACATTATGGAAAACCTCATATGACTGTAGACCCTGCATTTTTAAAAGATGTAACTTATGTGCCATAAAATTCATCATTTTAAGTTTTGTGTAATTCAATGGGTTTTTAGTATGTTCAGAAGCTTATGCAACCACCATCACTATCTAATTCCAGAACATTTTCACCACTCTCAAAATGCACCCTGCCCTCTGTGTAGAGATCAGAGTCAAGGCAGACATGCCACTGTGGGGGTGGGTGGGGATGATGGTGAGAATAATCATTATCATTGAGAGCTTGCTGTATACCAGCCACTGTGCCGAGTGCTTTATGTATTTATGTGTGCAGGTCTGTGCAGTACGAACACACGTGTTCAGTCTTATGCACCAAGTAGGTGGCGTATCGAGGTCTGCATTTTACTGAGGGGCTGAGGTACACTATCCCTGGGACGTGACCTCCAGTGGCCATGCTCTTTCCCTCCTGAGTCTGGGGCAGTGATTTTTTTAAATGGTGTGCCGTGAAAATTTTTAGAGATTGTTAATAAAATTGTTTTCAAAAGAGGTTCAAAACACATTAAGTATAATTCTTTTTACTCTTTTCTTTGAACATAATTTAAGTGTGCTACAGAAGTTTAAGTTCTAGGTTCACGTGCACCATGAGATAAAAAAGGTTGAAAAACACTGGTCTAGGGGATCTGCTCCCTGAAGAGTTTGGAAAGACCTCCCTGTCGTCGTCTTCCATTTCATTACATTTTTTTAAAAAAATTTCTATAAATATAACATTTCAGCCATTTGTAAGTGTACAATCCGGTGGCATTAAGTACATTTGCTTTCAAGTAACCATCACCACTCCCCATTTCCAGAACTTTCCATCATCCTGCACTGCACCTCTATACCTGTTAAACACCAGCCGCTCTTCCCACCGCCCAGCCCGCATAACCTGCCTTTTCTCTGTGAGTTTGCTCATTCCAGGAATTTCGTGGAAGTGGCATTGCACGGCATCTGTCCCTTTGTGTTTGGCCTGTTTCTCTTAGTATTTGTCAAAGTTCACCCATTTTGTAGTGTGTATCAGAATCACATGTTTGTATGGCTAAATAATATTCCATTTTTCGGCTTACTAGCCGTGTATATATTACATTTTGTGTATCCATTCACTGACGAACATTTGAGTTGTCTCCACCTCCTTTTTTTGTTGTTTTTTGGAGACAGAGTCTCTCTTTGTCACCCTTGGTAGAGTGCCAGGGTGTCATAGCTCACAGCAACCTCAAACTTTCGAGCTCAAGCATTTCTCTTGCCTCAGCCTCCCGAGTAGCTGGGACTACAGGTGTCAGCCACAATGCCCGGCTATTTTTTAGAGACGGGGTTTCGCTCTTGCTCAGGCTGGTCTTGAACTCCTGAGCTCAAGCAATCCACCTGCCTCGGCCTCCCAGAGTGGTAGGATTACAGCCGCGAGCCACCTCTCCAGGCCCTGTTTCCACCTCTTGGCTATTCCCTGTGAGCATGTAGCAGCCTGAATCCCCGTTTTCAATTGTTCTGGGTAAATACAAAGGAGAGGGGTGGCCAGGTCATACGGTTGATTCTGTGTTTAACTTTTTGAGGAACCGTGTGCACCCCATGTGACAGTCCCACCAGCGATGCTCGGGGTTCCAAGTTCTTCACATCCTTGTGTACACTTGTTACTCATCGTAGACGTTCTCCTGGGTGTGAGTGGAATCCTGGTGTTGACTTGCATGTTTCTAATGACTAATAATGATGAGCAGGTAGCTGATTTATTGGCACAGGTTCCATAATGGAAAAGAGGTGTGTTTGGAGAATAAGGCGTGTCCATTGCAAAGCAGGCCAGTGGGGTAAACTCATCTGGCCTAAATTTAATCTCTTTACTTGCAAATTTTCTGATAGTATTCTCAGCTTTGACTGCCAGCCAGAATCAGCTGGGAGCTTTTAGTTTATATTTATTATTATTATTTTTTTAAGAGATAGTCTCATTTTGTTGCCCTGGGTAGGGTGCCCTGGCGTCATAGCTCACAGCAACCTCCAGCTCTTGGGTTTAGGTGATTCTCTTGCCTCAGCCTCCCGATTAGGTGGGACTACAGGTGCTCCCCACAGTGCCCAGCTATTTTGTTGTTGTTATTGTTGCTGCTGCAGTTTGGCCAGGGCTGGGTTCAAACCCGCTACCCTCGGTATATGGGGCCAGGCCCTATTCACTAAGCCACAGGCACCGCCCTAGCTGGGAGCTTTTAAAAGTATGATGGTGGCTGGGCGTGTGGCTCACTCCTGCAATCCCAGCACTCTGGGAGGTCAAGGAGGGTGGACTGCTTGAGCTCAGGAGTTCAAGACCAGCTGGAGCAAGAAAAGATTCTGTCTTTACTAAAAATAGAAAACTAGCTGGGCGTTGTGGCAGGCACCTGTAGTCCCAGTTACTTGGGCATCTGAAGCAAGAGGATCACTTGAGCCCAAGAGTTTGAGGTTGCTGTGAGCTGTGATACCATAGCACTCTACCGAGGGCAACAAAGTGAGACTCTGGTTAAATAAATAAATAAAACAATGATGGTGCCAACTGCACTCCCAGGGCTTCTGACATGAGTGGTCTAGGTGGGGACAGCATTTGTCCCATTACAGGGGAGACTCAGCCCTAATTTTTCATGAAAAAAAAAATTTTTTGCTTTTTTTTTTTTTCCATTTAAAGGTAAGTCTCCCAAACTCTTACTACTTTTAAGCGTTCTGTAGCTATTGTTTTTCAGCTCACTCCCTCGTGGAAACTCAAAATGCCTCTGAAAATCATCTTGAAACAGTAGTTGAACTTGGACCCAAGCTCGCCTTTGGTTTGCTCCTCTCCCTCTTTAGAACTTAGGACCACTCATTAATTTAGTGACAACAGTACCTGGGGCTAAAATCCCACCCCACCCCTCACAGGGGCTCATGCCCTTGTTTCACACCCTCATTCTTGTCACACGCCCTAGGTCCTGACCTGTCCAGGTACTGCGAAGCCCTGTGGGAGAGGAGGTAAGAAGGGACATCTGACAGGGTTGCAGAGATAGATTCACCAGGACCCACCTGGTTTCTGGGAGTTCAGTCAAGGGAAGCAGGGAAGCAGCTCCTAAATAAATGATTACAATGCACACTAAACTCCACGTCTCTCCAAGTGTCGCTGGTATAACTAGTCTGCCGTGGAAAACAGTATTAGGTAGGGCACAGGCATGGACTTAACTAACACGGAATCACCAAAGGACAAAGTTACTCCCTTCTCACTTATTTTTTAAGCCTTTAGATAAGCAAGCAGAAAGTCTCGATTTGGTGCTAATCAGTCTTTAACGCCTCTCTTCAATCATACCTCCTTTAAAAAAATTTTAAAGCCTCTGCCACAAACGTGCTCCGTCAGATCCTTGGTGCGGCCAGGAAGCATCCCTGCCAGATTCACTGTGTTCATTGGAGCTGGAGGTGCTGGAGCAGCTCTGCGTGCCTTGCATCTGGCATTGTTCAATCAAGATGTTAGTTGGGACAGAAAGAAGAACCCAGAGCCCTGGAACAAACCGGGTCCCAGTAATCAATCCAAGCTATTACCACAGCTGGTGAAGTGTCAGTTTGATATTGATACAGTCTGGCTTTGGAAATTAAGGAAACATGTAAGTGGCAGAGATGGAAAAAAATAGAAAAGCCATTGGGTTCTACTCAGCGACTGTGGATTATAGCAAACTGAAGAAAGAAGGTCCAGACTTCTAAACCAAATGTTTCACGATAAAGCTGCTTAGAAGGAAGGCCTTCCAGAAGCCATCCGCACAATTTTCCACTTAACCAGGAAATATTTTTCCTCTAAATGAATGAAATCATGGTGATGTGTTATGTTGAGGATTACACTGATTAGTAAATATCCGAAACTTGGAAAACGATTTTTTTTTAAAAAGCAGACGTCGATTCAGCCTCCAGCTACAATAGTGCTAGACCAGAAATTGGCAACATTGATTTGCTTCTGTTGTGCTTATTTGTCAATTGGCTTTAAAATGACTCATCTCCCTGATCTTTTTTCCATACACCATTGTGATATAAAGTTTACTTTTAAAGTCAACACCAGTGCCGTGGCTCATGCCTGCAATCCCAACACTTTGGGAAGCCAAGGCCGGTGGATCTTCTGAGCTCATGAGTTTAAGACCAGCCTGAGCAAGAGCAAGACCCTATCTCTAAACCCATCTCTAAAAAATAGCCAGGTGTGAGCAGCACCTGTGGCTCAAAGGAGTAGGTTGCCGACCCCATATACTGGAGGTGGTGGGTTCAAATCCAGCCCTGGCCAAAAACTGCAAAAAAAAAAAAAAAAAAGCCAGGCGTTGTGGTGGGTACCTGTGGTCCCAGCTGTTTGGGAGACTGAAGCAAGAGGATCTCTTGAGCCCAAGAGTTTAAGGTTGCTGTGAGCTATGACGCTACAGCACTGAACCCCTGGGCACAGAGTAAGACTGTCTCAACAACAACAAAAAATCAAAGTATTGAAGTGTTTAAAAAGTGAGTTCATTTGAAGAAAAAGATTGAGTAAAGCAGTAGTCAGGTGGCCAGCAGATGTGGTGTAAGTCAGTCACACAGGTGGCATCTAAATGATGGTGGGAGGTAGACGTGGGTGTGCTTTCAGGGACAAGAGGGACCCCTAGCTTGTCACACAAGAAGCAGCGTGTCGTTCTATCACAGAATAATGACTAACAATTTATAGAGGGAAAGGACCTAGCCACAACTTTTGCAGGTGAGGGAAACTGAGGCTGTGACATGTTGAGGGTCTGGGGTCACATAGGGGTCAGTGGAACTGGGCTCTGTTGCTGTGTGTCCACCTGGACAGAGGTCAGTCAACGCCATCTCTGCATAGTACCGCTTGTGTTGTGTCACAGGGCTTTTCTCTGTGCCCAGCTGACCTAATAAGAGAGTACATTTTGCTTCCAGTGTGAATAATGAGGTCCTTGAATGGCACAGTTCTGTGTCTCTCCCTTCGTAGCTCCAAGGATGAGGTTGATCTGTGCACAGTCACACAACTTTCTTTCTCTCTAGAAGTCAGTGGCAGACCTACAAACTTGACACCTGGCTGTTGAGCTGCTCCTCGACTTGTCCTTCCAAATATGTGCGGGGATTGTACTCCCCACACCCCACCCCCACAGTCAAGGTTTGGGAAAATCTTGTTATGCCACAATAGATGCAACAGATAACACACACGGAGTCTGGCTTATACCACTCGGCATGATGCATTTAAGATTCACAACTTACTATAACCTCGAACTTTGGGGCTCAAGTCGTTTCATACTTTAAATTCCCTAGTAGCTAGGACCACTACAGGCATGCACCACCATGCCTGGCTAATTTTTTGGCATTTTGTTTCTAGAGATGGGGTCTTGCTATGTTGCCCAAGGTAGTCTCAAGCTCCTGGCCACCAGCAATCCTCTCATCTTGGCCTCCCAAAGTGCTGTTGTGGTGCGAGCTGCAACATCAAGACTTTTATCTTCTGGCAATTATGAATAAGGTCTCTATGTAGAGTAAGATTCAACTTCAAGTTTCTCTGAGCATATAATTGATGTTTCTCATTGTGACTTTTGAGGACTTGTGCGATTTGGCTGCTGCTACTGGCTACCCCCACTTCTTCTCAGGACACCCCCCACCCCAACCCTCCACCCTCCCACTCTGTGAACAGGCCAAGTTCTCCCTCCCCTAGGTCTTCCCAGAGCCGACTCCCAGCTCGGACCCCCCCCCCAGGGGCCGCCCCCATCCGAGGTGTACTCTTCGCCTCTTGCGCTGTGTGTTCCCTTCAGGGCACTCATCACGATCTGGAATTATTTGCTTATTTCAGGTCTCCTCTTCTGCAATGTAAATTTCAGGCAGGGAGAAGCCTTGTCTGTCTTGCCAAAGTCTTAGTATGTATTTTGGTGGTTATCGGTGTTTTCATTCGTTTGTTTGTCTAGAGACAGAGTCTTACTTTGTTGTGCGGGCTGGAGTATGGTGGTGCTATTATAGCTCACCGCAGCCTCAAACTCCTGGGCTTGAGTGATCTTCCTGCCTCAGCCCCCTGAGCAGCTGGGACTACAGGTGCTCACCACCACTCCGTGATAAGTTTTGCAATATTTTATAGAGATGGGGTCTCACTATGTTGCAAAGGCTGATCTCAAACTTTTGGGCTCAAGCATTCCTCCAGCCTCAGCCTCTCAAAGTGCTGGGATTAGTAGGTAGGGCACCAGCCACATATACCGAGGCCACCAGGGCTGGCCTTCATCGGCATTATTCTGATGGAATGAAAGAGGGAGTCATTAAGACTGGGAAGCAGCTTAGGCTCAGCCCAGGTAAGTCTTCAGTGCCAGGTTACGAAGTTTGCACCGGGTGTAGGCAATGGGGAAATAGTGTTGAAATGGTACCTTGGGAAAACAGTGTGTTCATTCAAAACAAAGGTTTGGTTACAGTGGACCATAAAGCAAGGATTAGTGTACATATATCTTATATATTAAATATCCTACAGTTATAGTTTTCAATTCTGTTAACACAAGAGCACAGGGAAATGGCAGTTAGCATTTATCTTACTAATTTTTATCACTTGAAATTTCATAGAAGTTTGAGACACATTTAAAAAAAAAAAATAGCCCTGGGTGGCGCCTGTGGCTCAAAGGAGTAGGATGCCAGCCCCATATGCCAGTTCAAACCCAGCCCCGGCCAAAACTGCAAAAAAAAAAAAAAGCCCTGTTTACTTTTTCCCTCAGAACAGTATTCAAAATAGGGAATGATGTTATCATTGTATGTATTCTTTTCTTTCTTTTTTTTAAGAGACAGAGTCTCACTTTGTTGCCCTTGGTAGAGTGATGTGCCATCACAACTCACAGCAACCTCCAGCTCTTGGGCTTAGGCGATTCTCTTGCCTCAGCCTCCCGAGTAGCTGGGACTACAGGCGCCCGCCACAGTGACCCGCTACTTTTTGTTGCAGTTTGGCTGGGGCTGGGTTTGAACCCGCCACCCTCAGTATATGGGGCTGGTGCCCTACTCACTGAGCCACAGGTGTCACCTGTATTCTTTTCTTTTTTGAGACAGAGTCTCACTTTGTTGCCCACAGTAGAGTGCTACGGAGTCAAAGTTCACAACAACCTCAAACTCTTGGGCTTAAGCAATTCTCTTGCCTCAACCTCCTGAGTAGCTGGGACTACAGGTGCCTGCCACAATGTCTGGCTGATTTTTAGAGACAGGGTCTTGCTTTTGCTCAGGCTGGTCTCAAACCTGTGAACTCAGGCAATCTACCGGCCTTGCCTCCCAAGTGCTGGATTACAAGCGTGAGCCACCACACCTGGCCTGTTGTATATATTCTTGAAGAAGGACATAAAACATATTGAGGGTGCATATCTCACTTTTACTAGTGGTAATGGTACTTGTGTAAGGACACTGCATTGCACAATGAGCTATACGTTTATTTTAAGTGATGGGCATTTAAAATACTTTTCTAGAATAGCAATAAGAAAAAGTGATAAAGTTTTATTAAAAGTTTAACAGGCAGGCAGCACCCGTAGCTCAGTAGGTAGGATGCCAGCCACACATACTGAGGCTGGGGGCTTCGAATCAGGTCCAGGCCAGCTAAAGCAACAATGACAACTGCAACAGAAAAACAGCCGGGCATTGTAGCAGACACCTGTAGTTCCAGCTACTTGGGAGGCTGAGGCAAGAGAATTGCTTAAGCCCAAAAGTTGGAGGTTGCTGTGAGCCGTGACACCACGGCACTCTACCAAGAGTGACAGCTTGAGACTCTGTCTCAAAAAAAAAAAGTTTAACAGGCAAACCAGAAACCACTTAAACCGTCTTAAATTGTCTTCCAGATTTCTGTCTGTCAGCAAATTCATAAAAGAACCCACAAAAGGTGTTTTGGACTTATTTAGTATAATGACGTGGCATGATTGGGATACCAAGTTTAACAGGATGTCCTGGAGCACAGTATAGCGGTACCTTCAGGAAGAGGAGGAAGGTCGGCACCTCTCCCACGAAAATTCAAACTCATTTATTCCACGCAACTTCATCAAGCACTTCCCAAGGGCCTTGGATGCTGTGCTAGGATGGGGCTGAGCCACGCAGGAGGCACACACATTCTCCACCCTCCTGAAGTAGATGGGCTGGAGGGGGGGGAGGCGGCAAAAGGTGAACGCAAGCACACCCCCAGTCTAGTGGTGGAAGGGACCTCCAGGTCCTTTGATTCGGCTTTTTCACAATTTACATAGATTTGCTCATCAAGGCCAAGTGTGGCTCAGGTGAGCACTGGCGGAGGGACGGATAAGGGAGGCATCTGGGAAGCAGATGATTTCAGCAGCTACTCAGTGACCATGCGCAGCTGGCAAGGTGAGGGGAGGCCCAGCGGGTGGGGACAGTTGGGATACCAGCCATCTGGGCTCAGTAGAGCAGCCTCTTGGGTCATTAGCACGAGACAGGAGCTATCATTTGAAAAAAAATATTTTTCTTTGGCATTCTGAATGTGAGGCTCTCCCTAGTTGGCGGGAAGTACCATCTTCCTTGGGGAAGTGGGGGAAGGTCACAGTTGTTTTCAGAAGGAATGTGAGAGAATCCTGCTCAGTTTTTGACCTTCAAAACTGGATTTTTCATGGCAAACCAGACTTAGAGGTTTTCTCCATTAAAAAGAAATTTCCTCAGCACGTCAGGAGCCAAGCCTGGAGACCTTAGTGCTTGGAGCCCTCCCAGTGTGAAGACGCCGTCCCTGTGTCCCTCAGGATGTGTGGTGTGTGGCTCTGTGATGGAAGATGAGGTGGGAGAGGGGCTCTCAGACACATCATCCATGACCCACAGTCAGACAGCCAGATGAGCAGGTGTGTACACAGACCCACATACAGCAAAGCAAATTTCAGAAAACAGTTCTTAGCCTTGTCTGTGCTGTTTCTTCATTTTTTATATTGTTTAGATTCTTATGAACGTTGGTTAACCATAACTGATGCTGTGACCTCCCCCAAGAATGGGTCATGACTCGCAATTAGATAAACACAGGGAGAGGATCTGGCCTCAGTGGGTGTGAGACGTGTGTCCTGAGCTCCATGCTCTGTGTCTTGGCCTTGAGAGGGAAAGGAGAGACAAAAAGGAATGGGAGAGGCCAAAGTAAGAGGTTATTTCTGTCTCGACTCCCCTAAAGACCCTGGAAATAGACACCCTGCCTCTTCATCCACCCGGATTGGCTTAGGAAGGAGATGGCAGTGGTCTGGCAGAGCAGAAGCTGCTGTCCATGCCCTCCAGGTGGCATGTGGCCCAGGAGGGGCTAGGACATGCCGCAGGAGAAGAGGGAGACTGAACTAGGCTGAGAGGCTGGAAGGAGGTCGACCTACCAGGTAAGGCTGAGGCAGTCAGGGAGAGGGACGAGGCCAGAAAATTGGCCAGGTCATGAGTTACCAGTCACTCACCAGTTTATATGCCAGCAGGTGCTACCAGACCCAACTGGGGTCTCTCACCCAGCACAGCCAAATCAGAGACAGGTGCCAAAGGCTGCAGCAGGGAAGAAAGGTATCTTTCACTGCGTGGCGCCACGTGAGCCGTACAGGCAGCTAACACTTGAGACCTGAACTCTTCATGGTTTACAAGCCAAGGGTGCATCTCAGGAGAGCATAACTATAAATCAAAAAGGCAGGGTGTCCTCAAGTGGAGGACTGTGGGTCATGGGGGGTTCAGGGGCTCTTGGTAAGACAAATGTGGCTCTTCAAGCTCCTTAGGGACATTTAGGACAAAGACTGGGGTTCAGAGTTCAATCCCTCGGTTCTCCTTTATTTGCATTTTCCATCCAGTGGGAGCTTCCAAAAAACAACTCAAGAATATATGTGAAGATGCCAACTTTGAGTGCTCGTAGGGCACAGGAACACCTTGTGACTCCAGCTTCCTGGGAGGGCCACTGCCCCCTTCACGACTGCACATTCACTCTCCAAGCCAGCCAGATGCGGGACTTCCCCTGAAGGAACTCAAGATACACCCTTATTTCCATGCCTGGGGGACCTGGCAGGGGCCTAAGAGGTGTCCCTGGTCCTTCTCAAAGAGGAGCATCTTCAGGCCACCCAGGTGCACCGACCACCCCTCCCTGTTTACTCAGGTGCTAACTCAGAGTGGAGTTGGCTGGGAAATGAGAGCACCGAATTCTTCTCCCAAAAGGCTGGAAAATTACCCAGAGATGGGTAATTTTAGGATTAAAATTGTTACAATTGTTAAGTTGAACTTCATCTAGCATTCTTCTCCCATTTGGGGTTGATGAAGGCTCAGTCATTTCTAGGTAAAGAAGCATGTCCCTACGCCTTTGTGAAGTAATGCCCATACACATAGCAACCCAGCAATTTGGTAGGAGTGATGTCTCCCTCGTACGTGGCCTGTGATGGCCAGTGGAGGGCTAGAAAAATGCTAAAACCCAGCTGGCACATGGAGTACTGATTCCTGGTGCTTGCCAATTGCCCTGGTGTAAATCCTCCCACTACAGCCAATGTCAAGCTTCCGGTGAGGTCACTGGATGCAAAGTTATCTTCACTCTATGACCCACAGTGGCCCCGGGGGAGCCCTTAGGCCCTGCTCTAGCCACCAGGATCTCTGTCTGCCCAATTTTAAGAAAACAGATTTTGGAATCTGCCCATGTGACAGACAATCAGATCAACCTTCCAGCAACAAGAATTCTTTTCTCCCAACACAGCTTGACTTGCTCTATGGAAATGTCTCTCTTCTCCAGGCAGACAGCCCTCCTCTCCATTTTCTTCAAGTTTCTCTTCTGGGAAAATTGTCAGTGTCCACTTGCCCAGGATGGACACTCCTTTTTGTTGGAGCCGGACTGACAGAATCAGAGCAAAACACACCCAGCCCCGTAGGGAGCTCCAGAGGTCATGGTGGCCAGCCCTCTGCCTCCAGGCAGACCTCCCCCTAAATCGTCCTAGACAGAACCTGCCTCTTGCTGGGCCATTTGCTCAGAGTGCCCCGAGCAGCCAAGGAAAGTTTTGTGCTGACTCCGGCAGGCGCTGCGCCTGTTCAGGAGGGAATCATTAGTGAAACGCAGCAGTGTACGAGGGCCTGAAGGCCTGTGGCAATTAATCACCTTTCCCAACTCGGCAGCACCAGCTGTCTCAGATGCAGCCAACCTCCAGGTAGCCCTTTAATTGTCCCCGGAGAAGGCAGGTGGGTGAGGGGCCATCTGAGCTAACGTTAGCCAGCAATCCTCCCAAATAATAATACGAAAAAAAATTCTTTTTAGAGTATTCAAATATTTCTCTCTCACTTTCCCGAGTCTGTTATTGGTATAAAGGTTGAAGCTCAGGCAGCTTAACTGTTATGTGGAATGACCTTTAGTTTTAATATTAATATATTATCGTAAAGTCTGTGTGAATCATGAATGCAATTTTGGTATTCATATAAAATGCCACGCGCTGAACCCGTGGCAACTTTTTTTCCCTCCCGTCCTCCAGTAGGCTGCAAACTGGGCGAATTAATATGCGTGATATCCCTTTCCCCTTTATTTACTTAGAGAGGGTGGCCAGGCAACTTTATCAAGAGTAACATTATCAAGAGCTTTTCTGCAAGCTTCTTTATCATATTCACACCCGCGTCTGCTCGACACTTGTCAGTGTCAATCAAATCGCAATAATACGCTGATGATTTGCTCATTTGGTTTAATAAAATCTTTCTGCTTATTTGCGCTGCCTCCATTACACCACATAATTGCCGTGCCGCGGAGGTGAAAGGCAGCCAGTTGCCCGGGGGATAAGAGGAGCCGATTGCTATATGAAGGATTTGTTTCTTTGCCTCTGTCTCTCCCCAGTCACTCATATTCCTAAAATTAATATTGTATTTGAATCCAGCCCTGCTATTCTTATGCAGGCTAACATTGTTATTACTTATTATTTGGATGTGAAGTCATTTATTTTTAGTTTTATGTCCAAGCTGTCAAGCTAAATTTCATTGTGAACTGCCACATACAATTTTTAACTGCCATTTAAAACGAGATTCAAACTCTAAATTATGGAGTGAGCGTGTTCAAAGGGTCAGGCTAGCAGAAAGTGCAGCAAGAAGGCCCAATTTTCCCTGGAAATCAAAGGGGCTCCCTGGGATTATTTGTGTGGAAAAGAAAGCACGTGGCCTTAGTACTTGGTAATCATCTTGATGGTGGCTGGACACACAGGTTGGCACAGCAGCCAGGGAGAGTGGCGTGCAGGTGGCTGTGGAGCCCGGGGCTGCGCTCAGAGCCCATGTGGCACCTGCACGTGACTTCTCGGCACAGTGAACTGGCTGCGGAGTGGGAGGGAACCCACACGGCTGGCTAGGGCAGCTCGGCAGGTGTAGGATGGCCAGGCAGCCCGATCCTTGCTTGGGATGACTCCATACTGGGCCCAGAGCTGCTTGGGAGTTGGGGCTCTGCCAGGGTGTGGCTGGAGAGAAAGCATGATTAACTTCAAAGTTGTTGGTTATGCTTTACTATTCCCATGGGAGGAATGCTCTTCGTGGAATAACAAACAAGCATTTGGAAGGAGGGTCACTGGAGACCTTGTCTTCCCAACTTTGCTAGCGCCTAGTGCTGCAGACAGTGATGAATCTGCTGGGTGTGCTTTATTCTTGTCGGTCTAACACGGAGGTGAGAACAAACTTCCCACCTGCAGCAGCCTCTCAAGGGCAGCTGCTCATTAAGCCCTTTTGTTTGGGTGAATCAGCTCATTAAATGTCTGTGAAGACAGCTCCCCCATCCTGCTGATGAAAATGAAGATTCCAAGACAGAAGGCTCTGGAAGGCTCTGGAAGCAGCTGGTCTGTCACACAGGGGGACAAAGGGAAGGGGTTTTGCTCACGGGAGGCCCCAGGAGCGAGCCAAGGCCGGGAGAAAGAGGCAGCTGCCACTGCCAGCTCTGGGTCCACGGTCTTGTGGCCAGGTTTTTGCTAAGGACCAAGTCTGTCTTTGTCCTCCAAGAAGGTTCAGTGTTCAAGGAAGCCAGCGACAAACTCCCCAAGGAGAACTGGTGTCACGGCACCAATCAGTAGCATTTTAAGGTTGGCAGCCAAGCCCGGGGGCTCCAAACTACTCTCTTTGCCCTTTGTAGAAGGTTTCAATGCTCAGAAATAGACACAGAGGATCCCTGAGTCCCTTGCCCATGTCCCCCCACCCCACCCCCAGCTCCCTCCTAAGCTGGATTGTCCCAGACAGAGCCACAGCTGCCACGGCCACTCTGACTCAGGTCCACAGTTTTCAAATGACACTGAGAGGCAAGAAGAAGGAACTTTCAAGTCCCTCCTCCTCTTCCTTTGGATGACTGTTTCCCAATCTCTGGTATTAAAAGGTCATTAATTCTAGGCCAGGGACAGTGGCCTCACACCTGTAATCCTAGCACTCTGGGAGGCTGAGGCAGGTGGATTGCCTGAGCTCACGAATTTGAGACTAGCTCGAGCAAGAGAAAGACCCTGTCTCTACTAAAAATAGAAAAACTAGCTGTGGGTAGTGGTGCACACTTGTAGTCCCAGCTACTCGGGAAGCTGAGCCAGGAGGAGGTTTGAGGTTGCTGTGAGCTATGACACCAGAGCACTCTACCCAGGGTAACAGAGTGAGACTTTGTCTTAAAAAAAGAAGAGGCAGCCTTAATTCTAAATGCAAACTTTGTCTTGGGTGCTGACTTGAGTTTATGAACTGTATTAGGTTAGTAAGTTTGAAATGTCCCTTTTCCTAGCTGGGCATTGTGGCAGGTGCCTGTAGTCCCAGCTACTCGGGAGGCTGAGACAAGAGAATCGCGTAAGCCCAAGAGTTAGAGGTTGCTGTGAGCCGTGTGACTCCACGGCACTCTACCAAGGGCGGTACAGTGAGACTCTGTCTCTACGAAAAAAAAAAAGAAATGTCCCTTTTCCTAAGTACTAAGTTGGACAGTGGTTGTCTCTGACATTTCACTTTGACACTAAGGTACATCCTCAGTCTTTTAAATGTATACACATTTTGGCTTGTAATTATCTTTCAAATTATTTTAGAGCAACTTTTGCAAAACCAAGGATAACTCATGTTATTTTTGAATATGAGTTCCACCATGGAACTATGCCGTGCAGACAGCTCAAAATGTCAATGAAGCGTTTGGGAAGGATGTGGTTCTCATTTAAAAAAAAAAATCAGGGTGGTGCCTGTGGCTTAGTGAGTAGGGCGCTGGCCCCATATACCGAGGGTGGCGGGTTCAAACCCAGCCCTGGCTGAACTGCAACCAAAAAATAGCCGGGCGTTGTGGCAGGCGCCTGTAGTCCCAGCTGCTCAGGAGGCTGAGGCAGGAGAATCGTGGAAGCCCAAGAGCTGGAGGTTGCTGTGAGTCCTGTGACATCATGGCACTCTACTGAAGGCGGTAAAGTGAGACTCTGTCTTTACAAAAAAAAAAAATCAACAGATGGGTGGCACCTGTGGCTCAGTGGGTAGGGCTCCAGCCCCATATGCCGATGGTAGCAGGTTCAAACCCAGCCCCAGCCAAACTGCAAACAAAACAATAGCCAGGCATTCTGGTGGGCGCCTGTAGTCCCAGATACTTGGGAGGCTGGGGCAAGAGAATCGCCAAAGCCCAGGAGTTAGAGGTTGCTGTGAGCTGTGATGCCACAGCACTCTAACAAAGGTGATAAAGTAAGACTCTGTCTCTAAAAAAAATAAATAAATAAACATCAACAGACATGGCAATAGTAATCCACGCCCACACCTGGCACCTGCTGGACCGCCCTAGC
Source organism: Nycticebus coucang (assembly GCF_027406575.1). Classification (NCBI taxonomy): domain Eukaryota; kingdom Metazoa; phylum Chordata; class Mammalia; order Primates; family Lorisidae; genus Nycticebus; species Nycticebus coucang. The sequence goes on along the minus strand of NC_069781.1, from coordinate 152,363,597 downwards.
CTGGCCCACACCTGTCACTTCTGTTTCCTGCCTGCCCTCTGTGGACATTTGGACTTCTGGCCAATGGTTTAGGGCAACATCAGAATGACACCCAGGGAAGAGCAGGCGTCAGGAGCACACAGAACTCTGCATGCTGAGTTCAGCTGGGGCAGCAACCACGGATGGTGCTGAAGGGGGCACAGAGGTGGGCAGCAGGGCTCACAGCCATTGTCCTAAGCCAGCGGAGTAGACGGCTCATTCCTTCAAATATTTATTGAGTGCCCCCTGATGCTCTGTTCCAGATGCTGGGGACAGCTGTGAACAGAACAGATGAGTGTTTCTCTCCTCATGGGGGAAACAGACAATATACTGAATAAGTAAAGCCTTTGGTTTGCTGGATGGCAAGATAGGCCATGGAAGTGGCCAAGGAAGACCTCACTGAGGAGGGATGTTTTAGTAAAGGCCTGAAGGAAGTGAGCCATCTAGGTGTGTGGAGGAGAAATTTCCAGACAAGGAATGGTACATGCAAAGGCCCTGTGCCTGGTGAGCCTGATGAAGAGCAAGGAGGGAACTGGGGCTGGAACCATGTGAGGGAGGAGGGGAGGGGTAGGGTATGGGGAAGGAAGGAGTTCACCAGGAACTTGCAGGACATCACGAGGACGTGGGATGTTACATGAGCCGAGTGCAGCTGAACCAGGATCATACTGGCCATTTGCAAGGTGAACATTCAGGGACCAAGCAGGAGGCCGTGACAACAACCCCGATGAGCAGCTAGTGTGGACCAGGATGGAAGCAGGCAAGGGGCGAGGAGCAAGTGGATTCTGGGTGTAGATGGAGGCAGAGGCTGCTCCAGATAAGCGACAGGTGAGCCGTGGGGTGAGAGAGGAGAGGGCAACTCTGAGGACATAGGCCCCAGCCACGGGATGGGCAGCACTGCCATTTACAAAGTGGGATGCCGGGGCGTGGGGGCAAGGTGTGCTGCTGCCGAGGGGGCATCAGCCTTGACATGACCGCACCTGGGTAAAGACCTGGGATGAGCAGGCAGTTACAGCAGCCTGAGGCTTGGGAGCCAGACGATCAGGAGAGAGGTCCTGCCTGGAGCCCAGCAAATGTCGCCAAGTGGACACAGAAAAGAGACAAGGTCCCAGGGCTCAGCCGCATCTGAGGATACCAGCGATGGAGAAGGCAGGTCATCTGTCACCTGGGCTTACAAGTTGTTCCCCATCAAGTTTATCTTTTACAGGGAAGAGAGTAGGGTTAAAAAAAAATTCTGTGGAGATATCTACGCGATTACACCAAAGTGGAGGATTTGCTGTCTCCTAACTGCTCTGGTGCAGAAGCTATAGCATAAAAATTTTTAATTTGATTTTTTTTTTTTGGTATAGGAGATAAATTCATCATGTGGTTTAAATTCAAAAGGTACAATAAACAGTCTTTCTCTCATCCTGTGCCCTCCTTTCCCAGAGTGAACCAGGTCCCCTGTTTCTTGGGCATCCTTCAGAGGTGGAGTTAGTACACACAGCATTTCAAGACACAACCTACTGAACGCTCACTGGCTACAGCAGAGACTTTCAGCAGGTGTGTCGCGGCTGTGCCATCAGAGGATCTTAGTTGTGCTGCAAAGATTTGTAAAGATAATTAATTAAATTATAATTTAAAAGAAGTTCAAAGCATAGTAGGTATATATTTTTTTCTATTTTTAGTAGAGATGGAGTCTCGCTCTTGCTCAGGTGGGTCTCAAACTCCTGAGCTCAAGCCATCCCCTGGCCTCAGCCTCCCAAAGCACTAGGATTACAGGCATGAGCCACCGTGCCCAGCCTGAATATTCTTTTTTACTCTTTTTTTTTTTTTTTTTTTTATTGTTGGGGATTCATTGAGGGTACAATAAACCAGTTACACTGATTGCAATTGTTAGGTAAAGTCCCTCTTGCAATCATGTCTTGCCCCCATAAAGTGTGACACACACTAAGGCCCCACCCTCCTCCCTCCATCCCTCTTTCTGCTTCCCCCCCCATAACCTTAATTGTCATTAATTGTCCTCATATCAAGATTGAGTACATAGGATTCATGCTTCTCCATTTTTGTGATGCTTTACTAAGAATAATGTCTTCCAAGTCCATCCAGGTTAATACGAAAGATGTAAAGTCTCCATTTTTTTTAATGGCTGAATAGTATTCCATGGTATACATATACCACAGCTTGTTAATCCATTCCTGGGTTGGTGGGCATTTAGGCTGTTTCCACATTTTGGCAACGGTAAATTGAGCTGCAATAAACAGTCTAGTACAAGTGTCCTTATGATAAAAGGATTTTTTTCCTTCTGGGTAGATGCCCAGTAATGGGATTGCAGGATCGAATGGGAGGTCTAGGTTGAGTGCTTTGAGGTTTCTCCATACTTCCTTCCAGAAAGGTTGTACTAGTTTGCAGTCCCACCAACAGTGTAAAAGTGTTCCCTTCTCTCCACATCCACGCCAGCATCTGCAGTTTTGAGATTTTGTGATGTGGGCCATTCTCACTGGGGTTAGATGATATCTCAGGGTTGTTTTGATTTGCATTTCTCTAATATATAGAGATGATGAACATTTTTTCATGTGTTTGTTAGCCATTCGTCTGTCGTCTTTAGAGAAAGTTCTATTCATGTCTCTTGCCCATTGATATAAGGGATTGTTGGCTTTTTTCATGTGGATTAATTTGAGTTCTCTATAGATCCTGGTTATCAAGCTTTTGTCTGACTGAAAATATGCAAATATCCTTTCCCATTGTGTAGGTTGTCTCTTTGCTTTGGTTATTGTGTCCTTAGCTGTACAGAAGCTTTTCAGTTTAATGAAGTCCCATTTGTTTATTTTTGTTGTTGTTGCAATTGCCATGGCAGTCTTCTTCATGAAGTCTTCCCCCAGGCCAATATCTTCCAGTGTTTTTCCTATGCTTTCTTGGAGGATTTTTATTGTTTCATGCCTTAAGTTTAAGTCCTTTATCCATCTTGAATCAATTTTTGTGAGTGGGGAAAGGTGTGGGTCCAGTTTCAGTCTTTTACATGTAGACGTCCAGTTCTCCCAACACCATTTATTGAATAGGGAGTCTTTCCCCCAAGGTAAGTTCTTGTTTGGTTTATCAAAGATTAGGTGGTTGTAAGATGTTAGTTTCATTTCTTGGTGTTCAATTCGATTCCAAGTGTCTATGTCTCCGTTTTTGTGCCAGTACCATGCTGTCTTGACCACTTGATCAAAGCTGTCTTGGCTTTGTAGTACAGACTAAAATCTGGTATGCTGATGCCCCCAGCTTTATTTTTGTTACTAAGAACTGCCTTAGCTATACGGGGTTTTTTCCGGTGCCATACAAAACGCAGAATCATTTTTTCCAAATCTTGAAAGTACGATGTTGGTATTTTGATAGGAATGGCATTGAATAGGTAGATTGCTTTGGGAAGTATAGACATTTTAACAATGTTAATTCTTCCCATCCATGAGCATGGTATGCTCTTCCATTTGTTAATATCCTCTGCTATTTCCTTTCTGAGGATTTCATAGTTTTCTTTATAGAGGTCCTTCACCTCCTTCGTTAGGTATATTCCTAGGTATTTCATTTTCTTTGAAACTATGGTGAAGGGAATTGTGTCCTTAATTAGCTTCTCATCTTGACTGTTATTGGTGTATACAAAGGCTACTGACTTGTGGACATTGATTTTATATCCTGAAACATTACTGTATTTTTTAATGACTTCTAGGAGTCTTGTGGTTTAGTCTTTGGGGTTCTCTAAGTATAAGATCATGTCGTCAGCAAAGAGGGAGAGTTTGACCTCCTCTGCTCCCATTTGGATTCCCTTTATTTCCTTGTCTTGCCTAATTGTATTGGCTAGAACTTCCAGCACTATGTTGAATAGTAAAGGTGACAGAGGACAACCTTGTCTGGTTTCAGTTCTAAGAGGAAAAGGTTTGAGTTTTACTGCATTCAGTAAAATATTGGCTGTGGGTTTGTCATAGATAGCTTCAATCAGTTTTAGAAATGTGCCACCTATGCCTATACTCTTCAGTGTTCTAATTAGAAAAGGATGCTGGATTTTATCAAATGCTTTTTCTGCATCTATTGAGAGGATCATATGATCTTTATTTTTGCCTCTGTTAATATGGTGGATAACGTTTATGGACTTGCGTATGTTAAACCAGGCTTGCATCCCTGGGATGAAGCCTACTTGATCATGATGAATGACTTTTTTGATGATAAGCTGTAATCTATTGGCTAGGATTTTGTTGAGAATTTTTCCATCTATATTCATGAGTGAGATTGGTCTGAAATTCTCCTTTTTGTTTGGGTCTTTTCCTGGTTTTGGTATCAGGGTGATGTTTGCTTCATAGAATGTGTTGGGGAAGATTCCTTCTTCCTCAGTTTTTTGGAATAATTTCTGCAGTACAGGAGTAAGCTCTTCCTTGAAGGTTTGATAGAATTCTGGAGTGAAGCCATCTGGACCAGGGCATTTTTTAGTTGGAAGCTTTTTTATTGTTTCTTTGATCTCAGTGCTTGAAATTGGTCTGTTCAGGAGCTCTATTTCTTCCTGGCTAAGTCTAGGGAGAGGGTGTGATTCCAAATATTGATCCATTTCCTTCACATTGTCAAATTTCTGGGCATAGAGTTTCTGGTAGTATTCAGAGATGATCTCTTGTATCTCTGTAGGATCAGTTGTTATTTCCCCTTTATCGTTTCTGATTGAGGTTATTAGAGATTTTACTTTTCTATTTCTCGTTAGTCTGGCCAATGGTTTATCTATTTTATTTATTTTTTCAAAAAACCAACTCCTTGTTTCATTAATTTTCTGAATGATTCTTTTGTTTTCAATTTCATTGATCTCTGATTTGATTTTGGATATTTCTTTTCTTCTACTGAGTTTAGGCTTAGATTGTTCTTCTTTTTCCAATTCCATAAGATCTCTTGTGAGATTGTTGATGTGCTCTCTTTCTGTTTTTCGAATGTAGGCATCTAAAGCGATGAATTTTCCTCTCAAAACTGCTTTTGCAGTATCCCACAGGTTTTGGTAGCTTGTGTCTTCATTGTTGTTATGCTCAAGGAAGTTAATGATTTCCTGTTTTATTTCTTCCTTCACCCATCTGTTATTCAACAGAAGATTGTTTAATTTCCATGCCTTTGGGTGGGGTTGAGCATTTTTGTTAGAGTTGAGTTCCACCTTTAGTGCCTTATGGTCTGAAAAGATACAAGGTAAAATTTCAATTCTTTTGATTCTGTTGATATTTGTTTTGTGTCCCAGGATATGATCAATTTTGGAGAATGTTCCATGGGGTGATGAGAAGAATGTATATTCTTTATCGTTGGGGTGGAGTGTTCTTTATACGTCTATCAGCATAATTGTTCTAGGGTCTCATTTAAATCTCTTACATCTTTGTTTAATTTCTGTTTAGAGGATCTGTCCAGCTCTGTTAGAGGTGTGTTAAAGTCCCCTGTTATGATGGTATTATCAGATATCATATTGCTCAGACTGAGTAAGGTCTGCTTCAAGAATCTGGGAGCATTTAAATTGGGTGCATAAATATTTAGAATTGAAATGTCTTCTTGTTGTAGTTTTCCCTTGACCAATATAAAGTGACCATCTTTGTCTTTTTTGACTTTAGTTGCTTTATATCCACATGTATCTGAAAATAAGATTGCAACTCCTCTTTTCTTCTGAATTCCATTTGCCTGAAAAATTGTCTTCCAACCCTTGACTTGGAGCTTTAATTTGTCTTTTGAAGCCAGGTGTGTTTCTTGCAGACAGCAAATGGATGGCTTGTGTTTTTTAATCCAGTCAGCCAATCTATGTCTCTTCAGTGGGGAATTCAAGCCATTAACATTTATTGAGATAATTGATAAGTGTGGTAGTATTCTATTCATCTTATTTTGTGAGAGTCCATTGCTTAGTTTTATCTTTTGCATCAGTGTGGAGGTTAGGTTCTGTCCTTTGATTTTTGAGTTCTTACTTTGCTGCTGATCCATTGTGGTGGTCAGTGTGCAGAACAGGTTGAAGTATTTCCTGTAGAGTTGGTCTTGTTGTGGCAAATTTCCTCAATGTTTGTATATCCGTAAATGATTTGATTTCTCCGTCAATTTTGAAGCTTAGCTTAGCAGGGTACAGAATTCTGGGCTGAAAATTGTTCTGTTTAAGTAGATTAAAGGTAGATGACCATTGTCTTCTTGCTTGGAAAGTTTCATTAGAGAAGTCTGCGGTCACTCTGATGGATTTGCCCCTGTAGGTCAACTGGCGCTTACTCCTGGCAGCTTGCAGAATCTTTTCTTTTGTCTTGACTTTGGACAGGTTCATCACAATGTGTCTTGGAGAAGCTCGGTTAGAGTTGAGGCGACGTGGGGTCCGATATCCCTCTGAAAGCAGTGTGTCAGAATCTTTGGTGATGTTTGGGAAATTTTCTTTTATAATATTCTCTAGTATGGCTTCCATTCCTCTGGGGCATTCTTCTTCCCCTTCTGGAATTCCTATAACTCGTATGTTGGAACGCTTCATAAAGTCCCATAATTCTGACAGTGAACGTTCTGCTTTCTCTCTCTTCTTTTCTGCCTCTTTTACTGTCTGAGTTATCTCAAGAACTTTGTCTTCTACCTCTGAAATTCTTTCTTCTGCATGGTCTAACCTGTTGCTGATACTTTCCATTGCATCTTTAAGTTCCCTAATTGACTGTTTCAGTTCCTTCAGGTCTGCTATATCCTTTTTATAGTCTTCATATCGTTCATCTCTTATTTGATTCTGTTTTTGGATTTCCTTTTGGTTATTTTCCACTTTATTAGCAATTTCCTTCACTGTTTCCATCATTTCTTTCATTGTTTTCAACATGTGTATTCTAAATTCCCTTTCTGTCATTCCTAACATTTCTATACTGGTGGAATCATCTGCAGTAGCTACCTCATGGTCCCTTGGTGGGGTTGTTCTAGGCTGGTTCTTCATGTTGCCTGGAGTTTTCTGCTGATTCTTCCTCATGAGTGATTTCTTTTATCTGTTTCCTTGCCCTAATTTTCCTTTCACTTCCTCTTGCTCTTTAATTTCTTGTGCCTGTGGACTAAGGGTTATAGGACCAGAAGGGTGAGAAGGTTGAAGAGCAAAAAAAAAGGGGATGAAAGAAAGGAGGACCGAGTGATAAGAAAAAAAGAAAGATAGAGAAAGGAGGGGGTGGGTATAAGGAATATTGACAAAAAGAAGAGAGGCACAGAAAGAGGGAGGCAGGGCAATATAGATGTACAGTAGGGTACTTTGACACAACCTTAAAAAACCCCACCTTCTGGGGGTGCCCAGTTGCGTGGTTCCCTTGAGGTCAGCAGCTCTTTGCTAACCTGGTCAGACACAGTACCCCACCTCCACCAAGTAGAGAGGAAAGACAAAAATGCTATAAATCAAACCAAAACAAGCAAACAGAAAACTTTACAGGGATAAAATTGGGTGAAAAACCAAATTATATCAGTAGAAACACTAGCAAAAATGAAGTTGAAGTTATTAAAAAAGGCAGCAATGGGAAATTATAATTAAACTAGGAAAATTGAGAAAGAAAAAGGGATCTGTGTGGAAAAGATTGAAATTAAAAAAACAAAAGAACATCAGCAATGTCAAACAAACAAAAAAAACAACCAAACAAAAAAAAAAAGAAAAAAATACACAACCAAAAACAAAGCAGTTTGTATATGTTATTGAATATTGTCTGGGCACCACGTGGTCTTCTGGGGTATGAGATGTTAGTCACAGTTCTGATACGACTGGAGGCTGCTGATTTCTCAAACCCCAGCAGGTAGACACCCTAAATCTCTCTTCAGCCTACTTAAAAGGCACTTTGAACTTGTAAACTTGCTGAGCAGAAGCTTTCCCAGCTTTCTCGCTGGAATCGCTGCTGAAGTGGCTATCCACTTACCCAGTGTGCCAAAACTGGTCTCACTCTGCCCCTGAGGGTTAGGGCTGCAAGGCGGCTCAGACCCCACCCTTAGGCTACTTGGTTGCTGGGTTACCAGCTCCCACCCGTTTCTAGCTCTGTGACCCTGAGGGCGGAGCTTGCCGGGGCAGATCACTGACAATGGATCCGTGTGACCCACCACCAAACACTATTAGCTCTGTCTGGCTCAGCGGCTCAGACTGGGGCCCTAGACAACGGCCAAAGTTCTCCGCACTCCCGCTCAGGCCTTCCCCAGGGCAGTTCAACTCAGTGCCAAGTCCAAGGAATCAAAACAGTTCACAGGTAAGGCCTTTCTGGTTTGCAGTCTCGCTGCTACTGAACTTACAGTTGTGGGCGGGTTTAGACGGATTGAACACACGCGACCACTTGCCGGTTTTCCACGCTTTTAGTCCTCCTCTTGGGGTCCAGAAGTCTCTCGCTGACTCCCTGTATCCTCTCAGGGGTGATGATAGGCAGATCCCACCAGCCAGAGATGCCTGGAGTCCTATCTCCCCAGACTCACGGTGCCCAGATGCCCTCTTTTTTTTTTTTTTAATCAACATAAGTGTGCCATGGAAGTTTAAGTAGGTTCCAGTGTGCTGTGAGATAAAAAAGGTTCAAAAAACACCGGACTGCACTTTAGTGTAAACATAACTTTTATGTGCACTGGGGAACCAAAACACTTTGTGTGACTTGCTTAATTGCAATGGTCTGGAACGAAACCCGTGGTGTCTCTGGAGGGCACACACTTCTTTTGTCTGTTTCTACACAATGGCAGCACACACCTGTTCAGGATGGTCATCCCTTGAAGATCATGTTCTAACGGTTATGTGAGTAACTTCCTCCTTTTCCCCCCATACTTTGTTTTCTGAAAGTGCTATAGTTTGCTTAACCTGGACCCAAGAGACTTTTACATTGTTTCTAATCTTTCATAGACCGTCCTCTGAGTTACAGGCATCTGATTTACATACAACTCAGGCTTACAAACAGAGGCTATGATGGGTACTAGGAAAATGTACCTGTTCCAACTTACATACAAAGTCCACTTAAGAGCAAAACCTACAGAAACTACCTTCTTCATAACCTGGGACTGGCTGTGTTGCCCTTACTAACCTTTCACACCTTTAATTTTATACATGAGTGAATATAAATCTGCTGGGTGAATTGGTAGAGGTGGACTTGCTAGGTCAAAAGATGCGTGCGTTGGTATTTTTGGTAGATCCTGCCAAAGCAGTGAAACCCCACAAGCCATGTACCTGTTTTGACACGTCATCCACCCTATTCCGTGACCAAATTTCTTGTTTTTTTCATCTGAGAATTGTAAAAAATGGAGATTTAGGCCGGGCATGGTGGCTCGCTCCTGTAATCCTAGCACTCTGGGAGGCTGACGTGGAAGGATCATTTGAGCTCAGCAGTTTGAGACCAGCTTAAGCAAGGGCAAGACTCCCACTGTGGGAGGCTGAGGTTGATAGATTGCTGGAGCTCAGGAGTTTAAGACCAGCCTGAGCAAGAGCCAGACCCCATCTCTACCAAAAAAAGAAAAAACTAGCCAGGTGTTGTGGCAGGCACCTGTAGTCCCAGCTACTTGGGAGGCTGAGGCAAGAGGATCTCTTGAGCCTAGAAGTGTGAGGTTGCTGTGACCTTGATGCTGTGGCACTGTACCTGGAACAGAGGTGAGACTCTGTCTCAAAAAAAAAAAAAAGCAAGACCACATCTCTAGTAAAAACAGAAAAACTAGCTGGGTGCTGTGGTATATATACCTACAGGAGACCAAGGCAGGAGGATTGCTTAAACCCAGGAGTTGGAGGTTGCTGTGAGCGAGGCTGACGCCACAGTATTCTAGCCTGGGTGACAGTGTGAGACTCCGTCACACACACAGAAAAAAGGAGTTTTAGTTTGCACTTCTCCTGTAACAGGTGAGGTTGCCTGTAGTTTCTGACACTCGTCCCGGGAGCATGGCCCAGCAGGAGGGTCACTGGGCCAAGTCTGCACCTGGGCAGCTTTTTTTGCACAGAGCCTCTTCCAGGACCCCAGGCTGTTTTGGCCCGTTTTGCCCAAGAGGAGATAAACAGAGAAGTGTATTCCCTTGAGGGACTTAGTCACTAAAAACCCACCTATTCTCTGACAGTGTCTACTCTAAGAACGGAAATGGAAGCGCGGTACTCAGCTGACAGGATGTCTCGTCCACAGCAGCGGGTGAGGCCCTGTGCGTCCCTCATTCTGTTCAGCTACTAGTGACTGAGAGGCTGCCCCATGCTGGGTGTGGGCTGGGCTTTGAGGGATGAGAAATGTTCCCTGTATGTTCCAGTAGGGGCTAGACAACGGCAAAGCAAACAAACAAGGATTTCATGGAGGGGTAATTGTTATAAAGAAAATACAATTGGATGAGGTAACAGTTGCTGGAGGAGACGGGGTCACAGAAAACCTCTCTGGGGAGATGGCATTTCAGCTGAGGCCTGAGAATGAGGGGAGAACATTCCAGGAGAGGGAACAGGCTGCCTAGGGGGGTATCCAAGGAGCAAAAGTAGGGCTAGTGGGTTGGCAAGGAGCAGGCGAAGGGGAGAAATAGCACTGACCGTGAGAACTGACCCCTGAAGGCCTCAGTGAATAACCGGGGCATCTTTGCAGTTTGGGGCTCAGGGAAGGTTCTGGACAACAGGTGTGCTGGTAAACGATCAGCCAGCTGTGAGATGGGGACGTGGACTCTGCAAGTGTCTGCCAATGTCTGTGGTGTAAATACTCCCATGGTGTCTGATTTCACAACACTAAAGTGAGTTCACTGAACTTGGAGTTAGAAGATGTGCACAGACAGACAGCAGTGGGCGAAAATGATGGCTTCTTGCTTTGCCAGATTTGTTTTATTGAAAGTATTCTGCTTTATATATATTAAAGGCTGTTTTATGGTATGAAATAGACTGTTACAAGCTGGTGAGAGGTGTCTCCAATACACCGCTGGGTTAAGCCGGAGAGGGATGTGCTTTGAATCACATTAAAAAGATCAGCTGGCAGCAGTGTGGTCCTTCTTAAGACCTTCCCATACAAAAGTGCCACCTCGCCATGGGACCAGCCGTTTCCTTTCCTTCTGTTCCTTCCCACATTCTGCTTGTCTTTTCGGCTACAGTGCATACCACAGCCTTAGGTCTTAATTTGATTTTAATAATGGACTTGACCTTTTCTTGAGGCTGATTCCAGTGGCAAAAGCTACTTCTCGTTAACTTCTCTTGCTATTGCATACAGAAAGTCCCTTCTGACTTTCCCAGTTGTCCTGGTTTCCCTCTTGCTGTCCACGTGGATGCTGGCTCTGTGTAGCCTGGCACAGGACGCCGCCCCAAGCCCCTCCATTTTGCCCCTGAGGTCATAGAGCTCAGGGAAACCGTGCTGGCTCATTCACAGTGGACTGTTTCTGTGGTTGGGATCCCATATGTGGGGGACAGAGGCCTATTTCTTTTTCATTTCCATGTCTAATTTAAGGAGGCGGTGAAAATGTAAACATTTTTATGGTGTCTCGCCATCCTTAAAATTCTGAAATTACTTTGGTCTTTGTTGGTCAGCAAATAAATTAATTTTCACTTGAAGAAACATCATTTTTAATACCTTTTCATTCTGGCCTGGCCTCATCCCACGGTCCAATTACGGAGGTAACTGTTGCCAGCCAGGAGACAGTGGGAGCTGTAGATCAGAAATTGTTTACCAGACTTGCAGGCATCGATTCATTCACGCTATCTGACACAGATGATCATATTTTATTTTCCCAAATCTTCTCTCTCAGATTGATTTTTCAGAAATTTTTTAATACAGGTTTATTCACCTGGCTAATCCATTTATCTTCAGTTCCACCTGTAAAGTCAAGAAAAATCTCTGGGCAGATCTGCAAAAGGACAATCTGTCCATGCCTCTCCCCACCCCCAGCCACCTGCGTGTGCACACACACATACCCAGAGCACACTCGGGCGCCAGGTACCCTCCAACACACAGATAATTATCCGTGACATCCTCAAAACCTCACTTTATCTTTCGAGGCCTCTGTTTCTTTGGCCAAATTGAAGAATTGTGCTATTTTCTCTTTAAAGGTCTTTCTAACTTGAGATCTTTAGGATCAGAGTTGAGAGTTGGATGGGGTGGGGAATGAGGCCCTCGCCTTTCACAGGCTGGGAAGAAGAGGCTTGTCCTACAAGTGACTGGACCCAAGTCCCTGATAATAGCAGCAATCACGGCAGGATGGTGACTGTGCCTCCCCTTCCCTGCAGCCTGGGGTTATTTTTCTCTATTTTTGCCAAGAGCAGAAAAATTTTAAGTTATAAAAGCAAAGGCCTTTCTAGAACCCAAATGTGGGTCATTTCGCATGATCTTATTTCGGGGGGCTGCTCCTTTAATGACTGTCTCTGCCTTTTCCTCCACTGTTGGGTGGGCTTCTGGGAGGAGGTTTACAGAAGGGAGGAGGTCAGCAGATGTATTTGCTGTCACCCTGTCACCAGTCACCAGAGATTCTTCACACTGTTCCCATCGCTGCCAAACTAAAGCTGGCGTATGGGAGGCTTATTGTTACGTGGACTGTTTTGTGCTGGACCCATCTTTCTGGAGCTGACCTTTCATATCACGCAGTCAGCTGTCCCCCAGGAAAGCAGAGATACGAGCTGACCTGTGCAAGCAGTGGTGCCCTGGCAGGACAGAGTCTCCACAAAATTTCTGCCAAGGTACCACCACGGTCCCACTAACTCCCCAGAACACTGGCTCTGAGAGAGACCCGTTAATTGAGATGCTCCCTCAGCCCAGGCCCACCCAGGTGGCAGGAACACAGCAAAGTGTCCACAGACTCTTGGCAGCCCAGCAACAGAGCCTTTTTTTTTTTTTTTTTTAAGACAGAGCCTCAAGCTGTCACCCTGGGTAGAATGTGTGGCATTACAGCTCACAGCAACCTCCAACTCCTGGGCTTAAGGGAGTCTCCTGCCTCTGCCTCCCAAGTAGCTGGGACTACAGGCGCCTGCTGCAATGCCCGGCTATTTTTTTTTGGTTGTAGCTGTCATTGTTTGGCAGGCCCAGGCTGGATTCTAACCTGCCAACTCAAGTGTATGTGGCTGGCGCCTTAGCCACTCGAGCCACAGGAGCCGAGCCTGACAGAGCCTCTTCTTGAGTGGGCTGTTCTGTCTTTTTTTTTTTTTGAGACAGAGTCTCACTTTGTCGCCCACGGTAGAGTGCTGTGGTGTCATAGCTCACAGCAGCCTCAAACTTTTGAGCTTAAGCAATTTTCTTGCCTCCACCTCCTGAGTAGCTGGGACTACAGGTGCCCACCACAACACCTGGCTTTGTTTTGTTGCAGTTGTCATTACTGTTTTAGCTGGCCAGGGCCGGGTTCGAACCTGCCAGTCTCGTGCAGTATATGGGGCTGGCGCCCTACCCACTCAGCCATAGACACCGCCCTGTCCTGTCATTTTTACAAGCTGTGTTTTAAATATTGACAATGGCACTTTCCCCCAGGAGTTTGCAGAGTGCTAAATAACAATAAAACATGAGTCTTCCCCTGAATAAATGAGAGAATGGTCACAGGTGCCTTTGGGAGCCACTCAGCCAGACCAAGGGGCTTGTGGGGGAGAGGCGCTGCTGGCTCCAGTCTGGGGCTTCTTGCCAGGGCAAGGATCACATGTCAAATTATTAAACACCTGTGTGGCCACTGGCCTGTGGCACCTCCTGTACCCTTGAGACAGCCCAGGAAGAGACTGGTGCATCAACCACTTTCTCTTGGTTAGACCGGGACTAGGCTGCATGCTTCCCCATGTCAAAGGCTCTATCCACTGTTCATTTCTTATTCCTCTCAAAGAAGGACTGTGTTTTCTGGGACTCGGGCTCCTTGGTGCTACTGCCCAGCTATGGAGGGACTGGATTGACAGCTGATAAATTGCCCAGAGTAATGCTTCCAGCCCAGCAGTATTTAGTTGCCTTGAAGGGTGCTATGGTTTAGTTATTGGCCCCTCCAAATCTGATGCTGAAATTTGATCTCCAGTGTTGGAGGTGGGGCCTAGTGGGAGGGGTTTGGGTCATGGGGCGGACCCCTCATGAATGGCTAGGTGTGCTGGCAGTAATGACTATTTCTTGCTCTGTCAACACCCATGAGAGCTGCTTATGGATGGAGCCTGGTGCCTCCTGCCCCTGGCTTCCTCTCTAGTCTGTGTTCTCTGCACGCCCCGACTCCTTTTAGCTTTCCACCAAGAGTGGGAGCAGCCTGAGCCATCACCAGATGTTGGTGCTGCCACCAGGCTTCCTGTGCAGCCTGTGGAACTACGAGCCAGTTGACCTTCTTATAAATGACCCGGCCTCAGGTATTTCTTTGTAGCAACACAAATGGACGAAGGCACAGGAGTTGAGAGCCGACAGCGGGGAGTGTTTCCGGTTGTGTGTCCTTTGGCCTGTGTTGTCTCAGAAGTAACGCAACTAGGCAGGTGATGTTGGCCTGTCCACAGTAGTTTCGGATCTACTGGCTCATCCCCGGCTTCATTCACATAGAGTCACATTCCTGCTGGGTGCCCCACAGACTGGGCCTCGAGCCCACCACTGAGAGGATTCTCTAACCCCTCATTGGCACAGACAGCTCGCAGAATTGATGGAGATGTTGGGGCCCAGCTGTTGGGGCCCATTTTCCCCCCTGCAGAGATGGGGACCTTTATTCTATCACTTCTTTCTTTCGCAGCATCTGTGATGGTGCTAAGTGGTGCTTTCTGTCCTCCCCCACCCCGCCACACATACTGTAGACAGCCGATGTGGAACAGAGGCCTGGCCTGTGCCAGAACCATCAGGGTCTCCCCACTTGGGACTGAGACTGGTCAATGGAAAGTCTTGCTGAAAGTTGTGTCAGGGCTAACACTCTCTCAGCCTATAACAGGGTTTTCTTGCCCCCAAGACTTGTGCCAGAGGCCCAAACCCCAGGATGGAGGCTCTCTAGAAACATTTGTGTCCTGTTAACAGTCCTTGAACTGTGGGGAAGGGGGGGGGGGGCTCCTCTTACTGTTAGTCCTGGTGCAGGTGGAGCTGGGGTTGGGGGAGGAGCAGCCCCAGGTGAACAGCTTGAACAAAGAGCAGGGCAGGGGAAGGGGCTCCCTGAGACCTCGGCGATCAGGGTGCTGTCATCTGGAGGAGGAGAAATGAAGGTGGTTGAGAAGGGAAAATAAAAACAAATCCCAGTTCTGGTTCTATAGCTGGTAGCTGCCTCCTCTGAGCCTCAGGGGACAGTAGGGACAGTGAGAACTCCCATCTCACTGGGCTATTATAGGGATTCTGTGAGCAAAGACTTAGGAAGTGCTTCCCATGCTGGGCCAGAGTTACAGGCACACAGATGTGGCAGCTGTTGTTATTATTCCTGCCACCACTATGACAATGACCTTTATTATCCTTCTGACTGTGGGTTTTCTGGCTCTGAGCAAAGTCAGAAGTGTGCTGCAGGTCGCTGGTGAAAAGGGACTTCTTTAGAAGTCCCTTGGAATAGCCATCCCCAAGATCCTTCAACTTCTACATTTTGATACAGAGGGTGGGGAAAGCTGCTTAATCACAGGCCGGCTCTCCCTGGGGTTGACAGATTCCTCCAGGAGTAGAACTGCATGGGGGATGCTCCTCTTCATATGGGAAGGAGAAAAACAGTGAGGCCTGCCCGCAACTGCAGAGGGAGCGGCCATCGCCAGCTCAGCAAACACATACAGGCCAGCTGGGCATGGTGGCCTGTGCCTGAAGTCCCAGCTACTCTGGGAGGATTGCTTAGAGTTCAAGTCCAGCCTGGGCAACATAGTGAGACCCCCGTCTCTTCAAATAAATGAACAAGTAAGTAAATAAAAAATACCACAGACAGGTGGTTCACACAACCAAAACCTGTTTTCTCATGGCTCTGTGGAGACTGGAAGTTCAAAATCAAGGTGCCGGCTGGTGAGGTTCCCTCTAAGCCATTTCTCTTTGGCTTGCAGAAGGCACTCCTGTAGCTCTCCACACAGCCATCCTCCTGATGGCACATCCCTGATGCTTCCTTGTGTGTCTGAATTTCCTCCTCCTATGAGGATACCAGCAAGATTGGATTAAGACCCACCTAGAGGAGCCAATTAACAAGTTCTTCAAAGGCCCCATTTCCAAACACAGTCACATGCTGAGGTACCAGGTGTTAGGGCTCCAACACAGAAATTTGGAAGGAGACACAGTTCGATCTACAACATATACTTCTGATGCTCACACCACTATTTTTTTTTTATAAGGTGTTAGGGGCTAAGGAAGTGACCAAAGCAGATAAAAATAAAATCCCTGCCTTCTCTGGGTTTATGTGAGTCAGTGACAGGGATGGATGGGGGAGACGGACCATAAACATGCGAACATTTGGTATCCTCAGTGGTGATGAATGCTGGAGGGTGGGGAAGGAGGTGTTGTCTGGAATGAGGGGGCTGGGAGGACCTCCCTGAGAAGAAGTGGGCATTGGAGCAGAAACCTGGAGGCTAGAGAGAGTGAAGTACACTGCTGTGAGTTCCAGGCAGACGGAAAGCAGGTGTGAAGGGCCTGAGGCACGAGTATGCCTGGAATGTTCCAGAACAGCAGAGTCCATGGAGCAAGGTGAGAAAGTGTAACAGGCAATGAGGTTAGAGAGGAGCTGGGGCCAGATGAGCAGGTGCCCTGGCTGGACTCCCAGGACTACGGCCTTTAGTCTATGTACAGTGGGAAGGCACGGGAGCCATCTTCACAGAGGGTGACTCCACCTGGTCAAGGACAGACTAAGAGGAGGAGGGTAGAGCCCAGCAAGCAGGGCGGAGGGCGGGGGCTTGACCCAGGCTAGGAGCAGAAGTGATGAGTGATTTGGGGATTAGCTGTTTTGCAGGGTGATCCCTTGTGCCGCCCCCCATTCGTGTGTGACCTGGTGTTCTATTACAGTAGCGACACACCCTCTAATCAGTGCACGTTTCCGGAAGGGCAAGCTTGAGGGACTGGCTGATCCCAGTGAAGCGTATGGTGGGCTGGGGCTGAGTGGTTTCTCCCAAGCCGGGTTGGGAGTTGGGATTGTCCCCACTGACCCTAGAGGGATAGTCATCTGGGTTAATTTGTCTTCCTGCCTGAGTCTGGGGCAGCCCCAGATCAGCGCACCCAGAGCAGCTGTCCATGACCAGGGAGCAAGTATTTGTCCTAAACTGTATCACATGACCCTGGGTGCCCGCCTGACTCTTAACTGACTTAACCTCCCAGTGACACCTCCACCCTGCATTCACCTAAACACAACTATGATCAGACACCTTGCCCCAGTTTATAAACGTCATCTCAGTAACGCGGGTGGTGCTGACAGGCTTCAGCATGGGAAAGTGTGGAGCAGTGTCCCCTCTCCCAGCCCCCACCTCTCCCTGTCCTCTCCCTGCCCAGCCCATGTGCTATGGAGCTGAGAACTCCTCAGGGCCAGCGCTGGAAACCCTGAGCGCATCCTCTCTTTAATTCGGATGTGTACGGAAGGGTGAAACTTCTTTGTCACCTGTATTTTGGGGATGAAGATTCTAAGGTTTGGTTTTCATGGGTGTGGGAAGAGTGTAGTTGTGGATGGGAGATTTCAGGGGTAAAGGGTTAAAGGCATAAGCTTTCTCAGGTGAGGCAGCCCCCCAGGAAGGTTCCTGACATGATACTCATAGGGCATGTATGCATCTTAGAAGGCTCAGTAAAAACGTTTTTCTTCAATCTACCTCATCTCTGTGCCCTTGAACTTCTGGTGGGGATGCTACTAAGCACTTTGTTTAAAGAAAATTTAAAACTCTTTTAGGCCTGCATTTTTTTCTTGTTTTTTTTTGTGTTTTTTTTTTTTCAGATTAATGTGAGGGTACAAATGATTAGGTTACAATGTTTGCATTTGTTAGGTAGAGTCACTGTTGTACTTATGCCCCTCACCCAGAAGGTGTGCCATATACCCATAACTTGTGCCATTAGGTGGGAGCATACCAATCCTCATCCCTCCCTCCCTCCTCCTTCCTCCCCCTACTTCCTCCCTCCCCCCCCCTTGAGTTGAATTGAGTTTTTCTCTTATGTGGGCATGTATTTTAGATCATCTACTGGCTTCATATTAGTATTGAGTACATTGAAAACTTACTTTTCCATTCTTGTGATGCTTTACTAAAAAGAATGTATTTCAGCTCCATCCAGGTTAATACAAAAGATGTAAAGTCCCCATATTTTTTATGGCTGGATAGTATTCCATGGTGTACATACACCACAGTTTGTTGGTCCATTCATGGGTTGGTGGGCACTTGGGTTGATTCCACAGCTTGGTAATAGTAAATTGAGCTGTGATAAACAGTCTAGTGCAAATGTCCTTATGATAAAATGAATTTTTTTCTTCTGGGTAAATGCCTAGTAATGGGATTGTGGAATCAAATGGGAGACCTAATTTGAGTTCTTTGAGGATTCTCTAATCTTCTTTCCAAAGAGGCTGTAATAATTTGCAGTCCCACCAGCAGTGTAAAAGTGTTCCCTTCTCTCGACGTCCATGCCAGCTTCTGCAGCTTTGAAACTTTGTGGTGTGGGCCATTCTCACTGAGGTTAGGTGATATTTCAGCATAGTTTTGATTTGCATTTCTCTGATGATGAGGGAAGATGAGCATTTTTGCATGTTTGTTAGCCATTTGTCTGTCTTCCTCAGAGAAGGTTCTGTTCATGTCTCTTGTCCGGCGATAGATGGGATTATTCGCTGATTTTTTGTTAATTTGAGTTACAAGCATGCATTTTTAAAGGAGTGGACTAGACTGAGGATTCTTTTAAGAGCATACATTTGTTTAAAATGTACACATACTCTCTGTGAGAAACAGGCTCAGGGAAACTGATTTCAGCTTCGCTGCCTGCATTTTTCCCGCTGCCCACCAGAGGGCACGCGGGCGCCCACCCGCAGGCGGTCACTCCCCTGGGTTGCGTCCACGCCGGCGCCCCGCCCGGCTCAGCGCAGTCAGAGCCCGAAGGTTACCTGCTCCGTGTCAACTGAGTGCAAAGGCCATCTAAAGCGTGTCAGCAGAAGCTGCTGCCTTTTATCCGGGAAAACACAAAATACACTCATAGGAACCCACTAGGCTGTGCAACAGTCAGCTCTCTGCTGTCGCTCTGAGTCCCCTTCCCAGAGGAAGCAACTGTGATCCTGGTTTTAATATTCCTTCAGGCAGTTAGAGAAGAGATAAAGTGGACATTCTGGAGAAAGAGTGCCTGGTGTAACAGTGACCAGGACCGAGAGCTGGACCTGACGGCGGGTGGGATGTGGCACCTTCCTGAGCGTGGAGCCGTAAACGTCCGCCCTCTCCTTTCCTCTCCTCTCCCGTCTCCTCCCCTCCCCCCCTCCTTGCACTCCCCTCCCCTCCCCTCCCTCCTCCCCTCTCCTCCTTGCACTCCCCTCCCCTTCCCTCCCCTCCCTCTCCTCCTTGCACTCCCCTCCCCTCCCTCCCCTCCCTCCTCCCCTCTCCTCTCCTCCCCCTCCACCACAGCTCGCCACCTAGCGCCTTCCGAGTCACCTGCAGTCTGTGTTCAACTTAAGCAGCATCAAGTGTGCAGCCAGTGGCCGAGAGCACAAGTCTCGATGAGTCTCGAACGCATTAATGTTTGTGGTAAGAGTTATGGGACACTAGTCAGCCTTAAAAGTAAGAAGTAGGAATGGGCTTTCCGCGCCCAATGGAAAGCTTTCAACTTTACCTACATGAGCGGTTCCAGAAACTCAAGCGACCTTTGTTAGCACAGAGTATACTTTTGGATTTTTTTCCTTTTTTATTGTTTGGGATTCATTGAGGGTACAAAGAGGGTGCATTGATTACATTTGTTAGCTCCTTCTTATAACTGTATCCTGCCCCCAAGAGGTGTGCATACACCATAACCCCCATCCCCCTCCCTGCTCCCCTCTCCCCCACTCCCTATCCCCCACCTTTTATTAGCTCATCTGCTGCCTTCATATTAGAATTAAGTACATTGGACTCTTGCTTCTCCATTCTTGTGATGCTTTACTATAGACTTCTGTTTTTAATTATTAATTAATATATATAACCATTGGCTGGGTGATGCCTGTGGCTCAAAGGAGTCGGGCGCCGGCCCCACATGCTGGAGTTGGTGGGTTCAAACCCAGCTGCAGCCACTGCAAAAAAAAAAAAAAAAAAAAATATATATATATATAAAACACACACACCATTGGGATGCAATTCTACTAAATCAGTAGCTCAAAGACTGGTCATAAGCTTCTCACCCATGAAGTTCCATAGCCAAAACTGCCAAATCCCACCAAGCCTTCAGACCTTTCAGTTTATGAGAAACACAGGGACAGAGGACCAAGTTACACACCACAAGAAAACAGCCAACCCAATCCAAAATGCAGATATCCTGGTCTGTTCAAACCATCAGTGTTATGGAGGAAAAAAAGGTGGGAGGACCGTTCTAGAACAAAGAGACTGAAGAGACTGTCTTCCTCAGAGAAGGTTCTGTCTGTGGCTCTTGCCCAGTGATAGATGAACAAAGACGATGACACAATCTTGACTGGATCTTGGTTTAGAAAAATAACTGCCTTGGTTTGTCCAGACCTGGATGGCCAAATATCGGAAACTGGGCAGCTTATAAAAAATAAAAATTAGTGTCTCACAGTTTTGGAGGCTGAGCAGCTGAGATCAAGGTGCTAATAGTTTAGGTGTGTGGTGAGGGCTGAGACTTCCTCACAGCAGCACCTTCTCACTCTGTCCACACAAGGGAAGAGGGGAGGCAGCTCTCTGGGCCCTCTTTTGTAAGGGAACTAATTCTGTTTACAAAGGCTCTACTCTTGTGACTTAATCACCACCCAAAGCATCCTCCTTCTAATACCATTGCATTATTAAGTTTCCAACATATAAATTTTGATGGGACACACTTTAGGGCCATAAGAATTAGAAAAGCTTTTTTTCTTAGTGTGTGACACGTGCGGCAATTTAAGTAAGTCCGGGCATGCTACAAAGCTACAAATTTGGAGGGAAGTCTCTTAGCTGTGACCCTGGCACTGTAGTTCTGTAAAGGGAATGTCCTTGCTGTTAGGAGGTACTGAAGGTCATGATGATTGCAGCCTGTTTTTAAGTGGCTCAGGAAGAAAAACAATAGAAAAAGGAAATAGAGCAAAATGTTCACCATTGTTGAAATTAAGTGGTGAGTGTGAGGGGAGTTTGTTGTACTCTACTTTTTGGTATGATTAACGATTTTTTCATGATAAAAAGATGGTGATGTTGTCATTTGCTTTGGGTAGGTGACTCTCAAAATCATCAAGACTGCCTATCTTTAGCAAATCACCATTTACCTAGTGCAAGAAAGGAAGGTGTCTATGCCCAGAGTAGTGTCCTTCCTGTAGCAGTCCCAGAATTATTTATCAATGGCTGAATATTGGCTTTGCTCTCTCTCTCTCTTTGGTTTTCTTTCTCTGAGTGTGCCACTCTAGTTCAAACTGACCTTACGCCTTTATCATCTTTCCAAATGCTTCAAAACCACAAAGTAATGCGGTTTTCCAAAGATAATATCAAGCAAAGAGAAGATTGCTCTTGTGCTGCCAGGATGGTCGTCAGCATGCTGAGAGGGCTGGCGGTTATTCCTACCATCATGCCACCTTCAAAATGCTGTTTGATTATAAAAGAAAATCAGTTTTCTTCAGCCCTGTTTGAGCAGCAACACTGTACATTGGTTGCTTTTCCTTAAGGCATAACTATTCCCAGTGGTCCATCAGCTACTCTGATTTCATTTTGAAATGTTGTGTTTGCTCTGTAAAATTCCTTCCTTCTTCCATCTCTCTGTCTATCCACCCACTTACTCAAGGGCTGGGAGTTAATGGGTAACAGGGCAGGGTGGAAAATGGGAAGCAACCAACCAGTGGAAGCACACTAGTGATGTTATAAACGAGAAGGCACAAAAATGCCATGATTCCTGGCTGGGCACAGTGGCTCCCACCTGTAATGCTAGAACTCTGGGAGGCTGAGGCTGGCGGACTGCCTGAGCTCAGGAGTTTGAGACCAGCCTGAGCAAAAGCGAGACCCCCATCTCTACTAAAAATAGAAAAACTACTCTGGCTTGGGAGGCTGAGGCAAGAGGATCACTTGAGCCTAAGAATTAGAGGTTGCTGTGAGCTATGATGCCACAGCATTCTACCCAGGGTGACAGAGTGAGATTCTTCTCAACACTCTCCCCCAGAACATTATTCCCTACAGCAGTGTTTCTAAATCTTCAATAATTCCCAATAATTTGCACTTTCTGCCAAATCTGAGGATCGTTAATTATAGGACTATCATTTAATGTCCTACCTTAAATCTATTTACTTAAAAAAAAAAAAAAAAACTTGGCTCAGCACCTATAGCAGCTAAGGGGCCAGCCACATACACCTGAGCTGGCAGGTTCAAATCCAGCCCGGGCCTGCCAAACAACAATGACAGCTGCAACCAAAAGAAAAAAAAAATAGCCAGGCATTGTGGCAGGCGCCTGTAGTTCCAACTTCTTGGGAGGAGGAGGCAGGAGAATCGCTTGAGCCCAGGAGTTTGAGGTTGCTGTGAGCTGTCAGCACTCTACCCAGGGCAACAGCTTGAGGCTCTGTCTCAAAAAAAACAAAACAAAACAAAAAAAACCTTAAATGCCTACTTTGGTCTCATGCTAAATCTTACTAGCTATAAAATCATGATTTTAATGTTTATTTTTTTCTAAGACATTAATGTGCATAGCTAGAGAATCATTTTGTATCTTGAACAGTTATGTATTATCAGGGAAACATATATGGGAACGTATCTGTCAGAAAAGAATTCCGGGGCCCTTCTTTCTGTTAAGGCCTCTAGTAGTAAGTTGATCCAAACTGCCTTGTGTAATTTTTCAGAGACCAAAAGGCGAATAGATTCTGAGTATTTTTCTGGTTAGAACATGACTAAGAGCCCTGAATACTTACATAGATCACAGATCCAGTAAGTCCTGATGCATACAGCACCTTCTGACACAAATATAACAAATATACTCCCCAAATTTAGAATGGCCACTGTAATATAGTGATTAGAAATGTTTTATAGGTAAGGTTTAAGGTCAGTTTTTTTTTTTTTTTGTTTGTTTGTTTTGAGACAGGGTCTGATTCTGTTGCCCTGGATAGAGTACCATGGCATTACTGCTCACAGCAGCTTCAAACTCCTGGGGCTCAAGTGATCGTCTTGAGTATCTGAGACTACAAGTGCCCATCACAATGCCCAGTAGCTAGTTTTTCTATTTTTAGTAGAGAAGAGGTCTTACTCCTACTCAGGCTGGTTTTGAACTCTCGAGGCAATCCACGTGCCTCAGCCTCCCAGAGTGCTAGGATTCAGCTGGGATTTTTCTCAGCACTTTGTATTTTTGTCTTAAAGAAATGGTGCTTTAACCTGCCTTCTTATTTCCCTTTGAATAAATCATTGTAATTTTCTTTTTTTTTTTTTTGTAGAGACAGAGTCTCACTGTACCGCCCTCGGGTAGAGTGCCGTGGCGTCACACGGCTCACAGCAACCTCTAACTCTTGGGCTTATGCGATTCTCTTTCCTCAGCCTCCCGAGCATCTGGGACTACAGGCGCCCGCCACAACGCCCGGCTATTTTTTTTGTTGTTGTTGCAGTTTGGCCGGGGCTGGGTTTGAACCCGCCACCCTTGGCATATGGGGCCCGCGCCCTACTCACTGAGCCACAGGCACCGCCCATAAATCATCGTAATTTTCATAAGGAGCTACTTTCTTGGTGCAGGTTCACGATCAAGTGTACTTGAGCTGCTTCTGTCCTTCATTTGGGAAATACTTACTGCATAGCTAGTACACCGGGGCTTTGGGCTGGGTGCTGGAGAGACCATGGGGACAAAAACAGACACAGTTCTTGCCTCATGAAGCTAGAGGGATGGGGGGTGGGGGAGGCGATGAGCCAGGCAAAAAGAATGTCCAGTGCAAAGGCCCCTCTGGCAGTGGCTGAAGGGGCAGGGTGGACAAGCATCACCTCCCAGGTACTGGAAGAAGGCCAGAGTGGCTGGAGCCTGGAGCCAAGTGGGGCTAGACCCACAACCCTGGTAAGGAGTTTGCTCCCTGCCCAGTGGGCCCCACCAAAGGAACTGAACTCAACCAAACTGAGTGTCTGTCAGCAATGAAAAAAGGGGAAATGGGTATTAGGTACATGAGCAACAGTGCTTACAGAAACACCCCACACACCCCTAATAAAACTCTTATTTCCCATTTCCCAAACCTGCTATGGTTCAGTGTTTCTTACCATAATGAATGGGCTCATCACCCAGGCACCAGCCCTGATACTTCCTCCTACATCCCCTGTCTACTTCCCACATCACCTCTTAATTATCTTTGGAACTCATTCAATTCTCCATCTCCGCTATCAAATTCATTCAATTATCTCTTGCCTGCACTACTGCCATAGTTTTACAACTGCTCTGACTCCTGTGCCCTTCAGTCTGTTCTCCACATAAAAAGTGATGTTTTCCAAATACAAACCTGATCTTCTCTCCACTGCCTAAAGTTCAGGCATCAAGGACAATCTCAATTAGCCTGAGCCAACCACAAAAGACTAGTTTCACTTGTCTTTGCCTTTTTTGTTTTTGTTTTTTTTTCTGGTTTTGGGTCCCCTCCCCTTTTTTCTTTTTGAGACAGGGTCTTGCTGAGTTGCCCAGGCTGGAGTGCAGTGGCATCATCTTAACTCACTGGGACCTCAAATTCCTGTCAAACAATCTCCTGCCTCAGCCTCCCAAGTAGCAGGGACAATATGGCAAGTATCACCAACACCAGGCTGGTTTTTGTTTTTGTTTTTTGGTAGAGATGGTGTCTAGGGCTATGTTGTTGAGGCGTGTCTCAAACTCATCTCAAGTGATCCTCCTGCCTCTGCCTTCAAAAGTGGTAGGATTATAGGCACAAGCCATCTTTGACTGGTTTCATTGTGGGCAAAGACCCAGCAACTCATGAAACACCGGTATCTTTTCTTGTGAGCTTCTGGGAAAGGTATTTTTGCACTTCTAAAAAGATTCCTGGAAGAAAGGGAAATCTTTTGTTTTGTTACACGCTGAATGGCAGCAGTCATGTTGCTGCCATCCTGATAGTGCAATTCCAGAGGCTGCGAGCAAAGCATGTTCTATCACGTGATGGCGATGCCCTAGCTGCGAAGTCGTTTGACTTGGGTTTTCCGGCAGCTGTGGCGATGAGCACTCTGATACTGGTGTGTGTCTGGGGCAGGCCGTGCCATGTGGGCAGCTGGATCTGTGCATCTAAAGCTCAGTGGACAGACGTGCACTGGTGAATTACATATGTGAGCCCTCAGTGGAAATTGAAGCTCGGGAGGGATGTGATCAGAAAAAAAGCTTGGGAGGATGACAAGCTTAGAAGACTTAGGGGAAAACTGGGTCATAGAGGTGCAGAGGGGGACCATCTGTGGCCAGTAAAAAGGCTTTCCAGTTTACTTTCTCTTTTGTATTAAGACTCAGAATATTGGGCGGCGCCTGTGGCTCAGTCGGTAGGGCGCCGGCCCCATATACCGAGGGTGGCGGGTTCAAACCCGGCCCTGGCCAAACTGCAACCAAAAAATAGCCGGGCGTTGTGGCGGCCGCCTGTAGTCCCAGCTACTCGGGAGGCTGAGGCAAGAGAATGGCTTAAGCCCAGGAGTTGGAGGTTGCTGTGAGCTGTGTGAGGCCACGGCACTCTACCGAGGGCCATAAAGTGAGACTCTGTCTCTACAAAAAAAAAAAAAAAAAGACTCAGAATATTGCTAGGTATACCCTAAATTGGGCAAAAGGAAGCGGTTTAGGAGTGTTTTCAGCTGGGGGAGGAAGTTGGGTTTCAGAACCAGCCCTGGGGTTTAGTATCAGGAGAAATCTGTCTTCCTGCCATTTAATAAATCAGTCATTTACCATAATCTCAGAAGCAACCAAACTACCTGGTCAGAGTATTTCTCTTCCGAGTGTGAGACGCTGTTATGTGGTGTCACAGACCCGGGTCAGTGCTGCTGGTGTCTAGAGAGCGGAAAGAAATTTGGCGGGGGCAGGTTATCACAGGTGTTGAAGATGGTGGTGTCAGAGACTGGAGGGACATCCCTACAGGGAGGCACCACTGTAAGAAAAGGCTTGGAAGGCCACGTTCACGGAATTAGGCTGGAGACAGGCCCCCAAGGGAAAGGAGATGGGAGATCAGACTGAGGGCTTAAGAGGCAAAAACAAAACCCCAGGAGCTACAAAGGTTCTCACGCTCCAGCATGCACCAGGGGTCTTGTTTATGACACACGTGGAATCCAGGTCCTATGGGTTGGGGCCCACGTGCATTTTTAAAAGTCTCCTCTGGCTGCTAGTGCCCCCGCATGCCTTGGCGGGGACCTCCCTTCGGTCCTTGTCTCTACGCTCTCTAATGTAGAAATTGGATGTTTCTCAAAGTTAGCCAAGCGGTCTCCGACCCGACGGCTCCTGCAGCCGGTTCCAGCCTGCGGGACTCCACATAACCGACCGCGTGAGGGAATCTCGGCTGGGATCTCAGACCTGGATGGATAACCGGCCAGAGACACGCGGTCCCCGCCTCCCTGAACAACTGCGCGGTGGGCGGGTCTCTATGATGACTGGCGGACGCTGTGACCAATTATGCCCCGGCGCTTGTTTGTTTCCGCCCATCCCTCCCCATGGGCTGATACTTCAGAGACTGAGCGTCCCGGGCGATGTTACGTAAGGGGAGGGTCAGGTGCGGCCCCGCCCGAGCAGAGCTAATTTGATTGGCAGGACAGAGTGTGGTCGTCCCATCGCCTCCCGGAAGAACGTCTTTGACGGGCAGGTGTAGGAACCAGTTGGCGCCGGGAGGCTGGGCGGAAGCGTCTGGGTCCAGGGGTGTGGGGCAGGGGGGCGGAGCCTGACGCCGAGGGCAGGGCAGGGCGGGGCGGGGAGCGGTCAGGGGCCGGGCTGGTGCAGCGGCAGGAGATGCTGTCGGGCCGCGGCTGCGCTCGGGAGCCGGGAGCTCTGCCTTGAGGGCACCGCGGCGAGGCGTACTGCCCTGCAGGCTGGTAGGTACTCGAGGTCTGAGGAGTCTAATGAATCAGGGCCGCCAGCCTCTTCGGGCCCGGCATTTGTCTGCCCTGTCAGGCGTTCGCCACTCTGCGCGACGGCGGCCGCGCTGGGACATTGAGGCCAGATTGGCACCTGTGCGCGTTTGCAGGCACCTGCTGCGCTGGCCGCCTCGGAGCCGCAGTGGGGGCTGCGGCGCTTGCTCGCCCGGCGGGCCGGCCCGAGGCAGAGAGGCGGTCCGCCCTGGCTCGCCGGGTCTCGGTCCCGCCCTCCCTGGCTCTGGTCTCCCGCTCCGGGCACTGGCTGAGGGGGGCGTCCCCGAGCCCCCGAGGCCCTCAGCCCCCCATTGAAGGGGCTCAGGGGCCCCGGGCCGGCCTCAAGCTAGCTCTGAAGCCAGGACGTGGCCCCCTCCTTGCATCACCTCGAGACAGGTTTGTCCAGATTACCTGCGTGCTAAGAGACGGGTTTCCGCCTGGGGCGAGGATGCCGGTCCGCCGCTGCCGGTCTTGACTGTCCCCAGCGAGACTGGCCGGGGGGTGTTTCGTTTTTTTTCCAGGCTCTGCCCTGTCACCTCTTTACATGGAATTGCTTAATCCTGTTTCGGGGCCATGTATTAAGTTAGTGCCTGTGGAGGTACCAAGGCACATAGGAGGGACAGTAGTCTCCACCTCTGTTTTAGCTCTGCCATGTACGGATGGATCCTTTGCACAGGCCGAAGACCAGACTTTTCAGCTGCGTGTTATAGAGAGGAGTGCAATTCATGTTTTGTTCTCGGGGCCAAACCGGCAGAAATTCTAAAATTGTTTCCCGATTACAAGGATGTAGCCTGTGCCTTCCTTCCATATATGTCATTCTTACCGGAACATGTCAGCTTTGCCTGTGGTAGACTAGATACGATGGTGTAGTTAATTCCTGAAAAGTGTGCTGCAGTTTCTCGTGATTATGTTGCTGCTGAACTTGGATTAAAAGATGCATTGCAAAGTGGGGCAGCAATAGAGGATACCTCCTGCTTAATACAGGAAGAATTCGGGGCACGTTTTACTGGATTCTTAAAGGTGAAGTCATAGGATCATAACGTGTTATAGACTTGGGAGTTTACAACTTTGCTCCACCCCAGTAAATTTCTGTGGTGGGGAACACCAAGGGGTTGATGTTCCCTGTAGAGGACAGTGGGTTTCTGCATATTGCTGCTAGATCTGCAAATCAGTGTATTCAGAATATTCAATGACACAGATCAGCTTTTTTTCATTTGGGACAGACAGCAATGTACCCCCATAATTTTTGATGTCCTAACTATTTTCTGTGTGTCCTAGTCACCTTTAAATTTAAATGTAGATTTTCACAGAGCTGTTGGCACTTACTGGATGTAAGTCAACATGTTAGTGGAAAAACAAGGATCCACATTCCTGTGATTTAATTATTGGGTGGCATTATCTCTTGGAAAGCAAAATAGCAGTAATAGGCATTGGTAAGGTATGATAGTCCTGGTACCCACCCATGGATGTCATAGGCTCTCAAGAGAAAACAAATTATTACTGATTAGGGACATTTGGTATGTGGTCTGCTAAAGATTTGCTTCTTAAGAATTTAAGAAAAAGAAAAAAAAAGGATTTAGGAAAATGTTACTAAGTTTGGACCTTCTTCACCTTCAGCCTTGTGATTGGTGCAAGTAGGCATGTAGAGAAGGAGCCCTGCTTTCAGGGTACCAGAGTCTGGGCTGAGAGCACCAGAGCAGAGAAGTTGCTGTTCTTAGAGCTGGGCTTGGCAGCTTTTCCTTTGCTTCTTTATATTTTTAGCAAATGACCCACTGACTTTGTGACCTTTGAGACATGCTTTCTTAGCCACTACTTGGAGATTGGGGTTAAAGATCTCTGTGTGTGTGAAATGTCTCTTTGGGGCTCCTCTTCGGCATTTCTGTTGCTTGGCAGTTCCTTTAATGCCTAATTCCTGTAGAGTTCCTGTAATTTTAGCAATTGAAAAAGGCAGTTTCTCCAGAATCTGACAGGACTCAGATAACCCCCCTCTTTCCCTAGTGACTCTACCTTCTCTGTTTTTTTTATTTCTTTGGCTACTAGCCTTACTGGAGGACTTATTTTGTACCTAAATGAGTTGAGACAACTTTTTGAATCAGTCATCTTGGATCTTTATGTTTTGTTCCCATAACCCTGGGAACTGTGATGCAGCTTGTGTGTGTGTGGGTACAGTGCATTCTGAATTTGTCTTTCCCATTAGTTAAATGCCTAAATATGCCAGTATCAACTGTTGTCTGTATTTTCTGAATTTCTGGCACAAAAGGTGATCTGTGTCATTGAATATTCTGAATCCTGGTGAGGGACCTGGTGCTCGGATTCTTGTAGACATCTAAAGGTGCAAAAGAAACTTCCAGAAGAGGATGTAGAAGGAAACTATTTCTGAAGCTGCCTGAAAACATTTTCCCAGGCAGCTTTAATAGTATATAACATATAGTTTATATGTGTATCTGTAGGGCAGTGATTTTTCAACCAGGGTGCCACAGCACACTGGAGTGCTGTGACAGGATCTTAGGTGTGCCATGAAAAATTTTAAAGATCATTAATTAAATTATTTTTGAAAGAATTTCAAAGCGCAGTTCTTTTTTCACTCTTGTTGTTGATCGACATGATTTAAGTGTGCCACAGAAGTTTGACTATAGGTTCAAATGTGTCATGAAATAAAACAGGTTGAAAAATACTGTTCTAAGGTATCATACTTCTTAATCATTCAGAAGTCTTATTAAACTGTTGGTGTTGGTATGTTTCTATGTTTATCATCAAAGGTAAAGTGAATGCTGAGGACGGAACACAGACCACTGAATTTCTTTGTTTGGAGTACAAGTTATGAACCCTTTCTGGAGCATGTCTACAAGCTCTGTACGCAAAGTAGGTATAGCCAATAAACTTAGTAAGGAAACCCATTTGCTTTTCTGTCAGAAAAGATGGTCAGAAGACAGGCTGAAATAATCCATACCAACGTTATCTATACTCTTAAGAAAATTTTTTCTAGTTTAGGTTTTACTTGTTTTTTCTAGTTTAGATTTTACTTTTGAGAAGTATCTTGTTAACATCAGTTTCTGAGACTGAGACGGCATCTCAGAAACTGTTCTAGTTATCACAGCTCTTTACATTAACACATGATGACATTTGTGATGTAGAGTTATAGTAGTTTTTCTATTAAGTGTCAAGGTTCTATGGTTAAAACAGCTTTGAGAAAGGCCAGTCCAATGTAATCAAGTCAGACTTGAGGGGCCCTAATTTAATTTTTCTAAATAAAATGATTTTTTAAAAATACATTTTTATTTTAGGAAAGCTTGAAATATATAAACAATAAGAAAATAAAAATCCGTAATCCCACTCTGAAAGAACACCACTATTTTTTCTATGCACATGACATTTTTAAAAATTCAGATTAATATGAGGATACAAATGATAAGGTCACAGTTTGCATTTGCTAGGTAAAGTCCCTTGTTGTAGCTGTGTCCTGCACCCAGGAGATGCCCTGTACCCTTCCATTGTGCCCATTAGGTGGGAGCACACCCATCCGCCTCCCTCATCTCTTCCCCCCTCTCTCCTCCCTATGCTTTTTAATATAGCTAAATAAGGTCTTTGATTGCACTTAAGCCAAAGAAGTACCTATGAGATGGTAGTTTAGTCTGACTCTTTTAGTGAACCTTTGTCTTTGACTAAGGATGACAGTTTATGCTCTGGTGATATTTTAAATGTGGAAACATACCCATTTAGGGACAAGATAAAAATCAGACATAAGCAAGTGAGAGAATACTTTCATTCTTTGCTTCTAACCCAAGTGCTAACATCAGGTAGTGACTAACTTGTCATCTATATTATTTGTTTTGAGCTTCTTAGCACCTGACCTTCTGTAATCTAAGTGCAAGGGGATTTTTCTAGTCTTATACATCTAATTGTTTAGTAACCCCATGCCATTGTATGGGAGGCACTAATAGAAACCACTGCTTTCTCTGTTTCAGTTAATCCTGTGAATACTGATGATATTGTCCTCAAACTGCGGTCCGCGGGCCACATGAGGCGGTGTGATTATATTTGTTCCCATTTTGGTTTTTTTTTTTTTTTAATTAAATCATAACTGTATACAATGATATGATTATGGGGCATCATACACTCACTTCATAAACCATTTGACACATTTTTATCACAGTGGTTAACATAGCCTTTCCGGCGTTATCTCAGTTACTGTGCCAAAACATTTACATTCTACATTTACCAAGTTTCGCAAATACCCCTGTAATATGCACCACAGGTGTGATCCCACCGATTCCCCTCCCTCTACCCACCCACCCCTTTCCCACTTCCCCCTATTGTTAAGTTGTAGCTGGGTTATAGCTTTCATGTGAGAGTCCCAAATTAGTTTCATAGTAGGGCTGTGTACATTGGGTATTTTTTCTTCCCCCATTTTGGTTTTTTACTTCAAAATAAGATATGTGCAGTGTGCATAGGAATTTGTTCATAGTTTTTTTTTTTTTCTTTGTAGAGACAGAATCTCACTTTTATGGCCCTCGGTAGAGTGCCGTGGCCTCACCCAGCTCACAGCAACCTCCAACTCCTGGGCTTAAGCGATTCTCTTGCCTCAGCCTCCCGAGTAGCTGGGACTACAGGTGCCCGCCACAACGCCCAGCTATTTTTTTTTTTGGTTGCAGTTTGGCCGGGGCCGGGTTTGAACCCACCACTCTCCGTATATGGGGCCGGCGCCCCACCGACTGAGCCACAGGCGCTGCCCCATAGTTTTTTTTTTTTTTTAAACTATAGTCCAGCCCTCCAACGGTCTGAGGTACAGTGAACTGGCCCCCTGTTTAAAAAATTGGAGGACGCCTGTTACATAGGGTGCACCTAATTAAAGAGTTTCCCTAATGATTTAGTCTTGCTTCTTTGTCTGCTCTTTATGTGACCAGCCTGTTCAGAAGACTTTCAGGTCATCTTTTTTTTTTTAATTTGGCCAGGGCTGGGTTTGAACCCGCCACCTCCGGCATATGGGACCGGCGCCCTACCCGCTGAGCCACAGGCGCCGCCCCTGACTTTCAGGTCATCTTGATCATGCTGTTGAAATGTCCTTGTGAAAGAGTAATTCCAGCTTTTACGTCATGGAGCTAATACTGTACTCTTGTGACTTAAGAATCATAACAAATTTTCTCACAACTCCATCTTGAATAGCGATCTGATGGTGAAGAGAAGACTTTGACAGGGGACGTGAAAACCAGCCCTCCACGAACTGGGCCAAAGAAACAGCTGCCTTCTATTCCCAAAAATGCTTTGCCCATAACTAAGCCTACATCTCCTGCCCCGGCAGCACAGTCCACAAATGGCACACATGCTTCTTATGGACCCTTCTACTTGGAATACTCTCTTCTTGCAGAATTGTAAGTTCTTAAACTGTTTGGTTACATTATGAATGATCCTTGAAGGTGAAAAATTAAATTTACTCTGATGAACTCAGTCATTTAATCTTAAAGCTCAAACCTATCCCCCTCCAATATTAGCCCTTAACAAATATAGAACTATAGAGGCTCTTGCTGGTGATAGTCTTTCTTGGCCAGGTGCAGTGGATTGCACTCCGGGAGGATTGCTTGAGGCCAGAAGTTCAAAAGCAGCCTTAGCAAGAGCAAGACCCTTCAAGAAAAATTAACCAGGCCTTATGGCATGCACCTTCAGTCCCAGATACCGTGAGGCTTATCGCTTGAGCCCAGGAGTTTGAAGTTGCAGTGAGCTATGATGATACCACTGCAGTCTAGCGTGGGCATCAGAGCAATACTGTCTCAAAAAAAAAAAAAAAAAATCTTGAACCCTTAAGACATAGGTGATGTCATATAAGTATGCTCTCTTAAATATAATGATTCTTACTTGGAGTTTGGGTGGATCAGATTTAAAGGCAGATGTGTACTTTAATTTCCATGTCTGTTTTGAAGAGTAAGAAGATGAAGAAACTCAGATTAAATTTAAAAACCTGCTGTAGACCAAGAACTTAGTAACTTAAAATTTGATCTTCCTTTATATCAGTAGTTCTCAACCTTCCTAATGCCGCGGCCCTCTAATACAGTTCCTGTGGGTCATGACCCACAGGTTGAGAACTGCTGCTTTATATGAAGTAAGGCATTTATCACCTAAAGAGGTGTTGGAGGGTGGGACAGTGGGAGGGTGGCAGTCTGTTCTGTCTTGGTTCAGACTCATCTGGATGACTGTGTTCTGTTTCTGGTTATCACCATGTAGGAGGCATTCTGACCTTCTAGAGGGGGTGATCAGGGGATAAATAATTGAAGGAATTGTAATGCTGGCTTGGAGAAGAGAACTCTTTTTTTTATGTTTGGTACTCTTTATCACCCTGGGTAGAGTGCCATGGCATCGCACAGCTCACAGCAACCTCCAACTCCTGGGCTTAGGCGATTCTCTTGCCTCAGCCTCTTGAGTAGCTGGGACTATAGGCGCCCGCCACAACGCCCGGCTATATTTTTTTGTTGCAGTTTGGCCGGGGCCGAGTTTGAACCCGAGAACTCTTACGTACTTATTAAAGCTGTCTTCATGTATCTGAAGGGCTGTCATACAAGTGACCCTAAAGACAGGACTTGGCAATCATAGGGAAGTTAACAAAGATTTGGGTTCCATGGAAGTAAGAACCTAGTGAGGCATAGGAGTATGCAGGTGGGTTGAAGTTGCACCTGTCTATAAAGCGCAGGGAGCTGAGCCTCTACAGAGAGACCCCAGCATGCACAGGAGCTGGGCTCAGATTGTACACAGATCAGATGAGATGGCATTTGATATGATAATGAGTAATTCTTAATTCTGTCACTTAAAAATTCCTTTGTACGTGTATATGAAGTCCTTGACTCCTCCCTCAGTGTACTAATGTTGAAATGGTCAGAGGCCTCAGTGTAAGTGGCTGGGTGTGATTTGGTAGCAATGGTCCCTTTAGCTTTATAATGGAGGGCTTGTGTTTGTGGATGGTCAGTGAGGTGGACAGGCTTCTATTGTAGTGATCAAATCTGCCGATATTAGAACATAGAATTGCCTTTTATGACAAAAGTCACTGCAGGAGATACAGTTGACAGCCATGTTGCTGTTGACTTGCTTTAGTGACTTAAAAATGGAATAAATTAAAATGATTGTGATGGCAAATAAGTAATAAAAACAATAAACTAAGGCCAAATAAACTAGTTTCTGACAGAATTCCTGACAGAATTCGGAAGTTTAGTGTGTTTTCAGGCCCTTGGTCTGGTCACAGGCTTGTCTTTTTAGGTCCATAGCTGCAGTTGCAGGGAACAGGGCAGAATAGCTGTTGGTGGATGACTAGTTCCCAGAGAAAGCTTTCTCAGCGTATTTATCTGCCCTGGTTTTTAGCAGTTTCACACTCCCTAGCATGGCCCCCAGAGTTTAGGTGTCTACAGTGGGGGTCCTCACCAAGCAAACGCAGCATCCCTTAACAGTGTCCTCTGTTGTGGGACCTGGGGCTTCAAACGTAAAATTACAAAAGATTTATACAGTCTGAAGAGAAACCAGAGTACTAGTGATTCACACTAAAAATGACAACTAAGTGACAGCAAGTCCTTGAAATCTTGATTTGTTCTTAGTTACCTAAAATTGTATTGAAAAGCAGTTTTGAACGTGTGTGTGAGAGCTATCACCTGGGGGTACTAAGGCAGGAATTTTATAAACACTTTTCTTTACCTTAAACTTAACATCCAGAGTTTACCTCAGGTTGCATTGTTCAGAGTTGTATACAAGCTGGTTTCCAAGATGATGTTTAGGAAGAGCTGATCCTGTGTATCCCTGTGTGGTTTTAGTTTCTTAACATGGGGCATTTTTTTGTTGGCTCACACGTGCTCTGTGAACTGTAAGGAAGCCAGCAAGTAGGCAGCAGTCAAGGTCGTTGCTCAGAGCTATGTCAGGTGAGAGATTGTGATAACTTGCTTGTATGGTTTGAGCATCAGCTATACAGGACCATTCATTGTCTCAAAAAATGAATGTGGGGTGATTTGATCAGTATGTGTCATTTATATCCATGCAAGTTAATTATTCTGCTTTTGTTTTAGTACCTTGGTTGTGAAGCAGAAGTTACCAGGGGTCTATGTGCAGCCCTCTTACCGCTCTGCATTAAGTAAGACAAGGACCACTCTTTATTTATAGCATGCTTGCTTCCTCTCACACAAATGTAGGCCTTAACCATTTTTATTGTTTCCCACAGTGTGGTTTGGAGTGATATTCATACGGCATGGACTTTATCAAGATGGAGTGTTTAAGTTTACAGTTTACATCCCTGATAATTATCCTGATGGCGACTGTCCAGTGAGTTGGAGATAGTCTGGCTTCATTTGTGGGTCAGCTTGAGGGGCTTACGCTTTCTTTAGGTCTTTCCTAATACTTTCCTGATTTCAAATTCCAAAACTGTTTTGTCTACCCAATAGTTTTCCATGGGCATCTGTTTCTTTTGTGGCTCCGGGTATGCCATCCTTTGCTTTTAGCTTTCTGTTTAGGGTGTGCAAATGAGGCCAGATGCTGGCCTGCAGCACTTACTGTGGGAGTGATGGCCGTTGTGCTGTGGAGGAGGAGAAGGGCTTTTCCCGCTTCATTGCAAACTTTACTTTTACAGGAAGATGGTAAATGTAGTTAAGTGTCCTTCTTGAGGCAGCTTTTTGATTGTAAACATGATTACCTTATGTCCATGATTACCTCCTAAAACTCCATTTACTACTATCTCTATGGGCTAATAAGCTCTACTGCTTCCATTAAAGTCTGTGTCTGTCTTTCTCTAAATACAGCGCTTGGTGTTTGATATTCCCGTCTTTCACCCGCTGGTTGATCCCACCTCAGGTGAACTGGATGTGAAGAGAGCATTTGCAAAGTGGAGGTGAGTAAGTATGTGTTTTTTAGTTGACATAATACAATAGGAGGAAGCCTCAGTAATGATGCTGTTTCCCTTTAGGCGGAACCATAATCATATTTGGCAAGTATTAATGTATGCAAGGAGAGTTTTCTACAAGATCGATACCACAAGCCCCCTAAACCCAGAGGCTGCAGTACTGTATGTCACTTCTGTTTTGTTATTCAAGACAAATTTGAAGATGCAGCTAAATAGATTAAATTGGTAACTTTTTGATTTAAACTTTTAACACAGGTATGAAAAAGATATTCAGCGTTTTAAAAGCAAAGTGGTTGACAGTGTTAAGGTGTGCACTGCTCATTTGTTTGATCTTCCTAAAATAGAAGACCCCTATGCAATTAGGTAAGTGGCACATCATCTGGATGACCTGTCCTGTCCAGCATGCTACTTCCATTTTCTAGGTAGTCTTCAAATGGGATTGAAAGGCATGGGCACAGCTGTTCGCTTATATCCTTTGTAGCTTGGTGTCAGCTCAATTTCTGATACCTTTTAGGCTCTTAAAGAAAATCTGTGCATCTGACACCTTGTGCCAACAGCAACTTGTTTAGTGACTGACTTCCCTAAGGATCTCTGTAACATTCCCATTCATTGACATGTCAGGATATTTTTCAGCCGGAAATTTTAGATAGAGACACCCCGCCACCCCAAAATGGCAAACCCACGTGGACATTCAGATTTGGTAAAAGGAAAGAAACTGAATCATATGAAAGTAGTAGGTTATTGTAGCACTGTGATACTTGATCCTGGGGAACAGTACCTGGAGGGGTATTGACAACTGAAGAATTGGTGCTTTTGCTCCCTGCCAACATTGGCACTGCTTGGAGAGGTGGAGTTAAGAGCTTGGACTCAGCAGGTGGGCTGGTCAGCTTGTGTACTTGTGAGAAATTAATTTTACTGTACCTTGACTTCTTAACTTTTAAATAATAGTACTTCAGGGGTTATGTGAGATACTTATATGAGATGATGTCTACAGTATACATGTTGACAACTGATTATTTAAAGATTACTCCTTAACAAGGAATGCTACTTTTAGGGGAATTGGCTTAAATATTGATGTTATTCACATTTAGCAAGCAAAAAATAAATAAAAACCCATTACATTAATATTTTTCTCTCCATTAAGCTTTTCTCCATGGAATCCTTCTGTACACGATGAAGCCAGAGAGAAGATGCTGACTCAGAAAGTAGGTAACCATTTTGAAACGGCCAACTCTCTTTTCTAAAATGTCTTCATTTGAAATTGGTCTTTACATACAAAAAACTTTTTGGCAAACAAGTTTGTACAGCGCTGAAGTTTCTTCATCAATCATTTTTTTTAATATCTATTTTTGATTGTGCCTAGAAGAAGCCTGAAGAACAGCACAATAAAAGTGTTCATGTTGCTGGCCTGTCATGGGTAAAGCCTGGCTCAGTACAACCTTTCAGTAAAGAAGAGAAAACAGTAGCAACTTAAGAGATGGTGAATCTGTGCACCATGCACTTTCCTGCTGGACTCTGGCCTAGTTAAAGCTGACCAATGGCAAAGGACTGTGGAAGAGTAAAACTGTGTGAATAATGACTGATGATCAGTGTTTTCCATGTATGCACAGGTTCTAACAGCAGGTTTTGGAAACCTCTCTCTAAGTAATAATACGTTACTTCTGTCAGGAGTGTCTTAGGGTAGTTATCTAGTTCAGTACTCCAAATTGTTGGGGACCTTGAGGCTTAAGTATTTTTCTGAATATAATACTAAAGGTAAGTTGCATTCATTTAAACTAAGCACTATTTAAAAGTTTGATCAGTGATTCCAGCTGTAAATATGTCAAGAAGTGGAGAACAGAGGTCTAGAGAGCAGGTTCCAAATTCAGCACTTTTAAGTGGAAGATTGTTTGAATCTCACTCTTCAGCCTGCTGTCTTATGATTTATCAACTGATATCACTGAGATATTAGTTGAGAAAAAACCAGAATGCTTGTTCATAGTTGTTTTTTTTTAAAGCAAATTACTTACTGTATTTTTATGGTAGGAGGGAGAAAAAGTGTTACAACAGTTTCTAATCAAGTCAGATATTTAAATGATGAATGACTAATGTGTTTAGTAGAGACAAAATAAACCAATAAAGGATTGTTCTTTGTCATTTATATAGAAAATTAAATACCCTTTTCTCAGTATAACTAAACAAAGACTAATTTATAAATGCTTTATTGAAAAATACACTTATCTTCATATAAAATTACAGTAGCAGTAAGTATCTTGCGAAGTTTTATAAATATTTTTGCAGAACACTATTCTAATTGAACAGTGTAAGTTCCATATTTCTTTCAGAGCAATATGAAGTTACTTAGTAACTTTGTTTATACTGATTCAATTTATAATTGAATTTTCTCCCTAATAAGATTAATTCAACTTTAAAACTGCTGGAACAATAGTGATTAATAAAGATATATAGATATTTCAGTGGCTGTTAAATAACATTTTCTAATTTGTATAAATGGTACTATGTACTAATAAAAACCTAAATTCTCCAACCTATTTTTTTAAACTGCCAGGAATACACCCCCAAAATTTTAAAACATATCACCTTATAGACACATGTCTATAAGGTGATAACTACCTCCTAAAGGAAGAGGTCATAATTTTTCATATTAATCCCCTTAATTCAACTTGATTTAAATTCTTTACTTAGCCAGCTGATCCCTACATAACAACAAAAAACTGGAAAATTTAAAACACATGCCCAAAAAGTGGCTACAGGGGCTTTAACAGTT
The DNA here is from genome assembly GCF_027406575.1 of Nycticebus coucang. NCBI lineage: Eukaryota > Metazoa > Chordata > Mammalia > Primates > Lorisidae > Nycticebus > Nycticebus coucang. The sequence continues at coordinate 152,325,068 of NC_069781.1, read as the reverse complement.
TAAAAAAAGTACAAAAGCAGTAAAGAAACTATTGGATGTTTAGCCTGGAAGTTTTGTACTTAATAAAGTTCACATTGTAGAAAGTGCTATCACAAATGTACAACAAAATCTGGGTTACAAAATCATGCATTTTACAGCCCTAAAGTGCCACCATTTATACAGGTTCATTCAGACATTGCACAAATCAAGCACTGCACCACACAGAACGGGGAAAGGGAAGAAGTGCACAGGGGGCAGAAGAGCCGGGCCACAGCCCTGCGGCCCCACATCGGGGCCTGCCCTCCTTCGTTCTGTTTTGGGAATGCAGAAACCTCACCCTCCTACCACTGTTGTAGGACAAAATACCTAATTTTTGTTTTGCTTTTCATAAGGACTAAAGCTGACCAGAAAACAGGAATGAATTTGAAATATAGTCCATCTGCTGGAGTGTGTTAACAGAGACCTCTTATATTTCAGTACGCTTTGTTCTCTGTAGTATTTGTAAAAGAAATCCAAGTTTGGATTCTAAGCAGCCTTGATGGTAAGCACTGAAGTGGCAGGGAAAAAGGCAGTTTGGATGAATGAAAATATCCTACGGGTACTGGAAGGAGTCAATCCAAATTCTCACAAAAATGTCCTTTCGTGTTACTAATAGGCTATAATTAACTGGCTGGATTAAGGGAAAGAGCTCCACAGTCTAGAAGCATTAAGTGATGCTACCAAACAATTGTGAAGAGACAGTTTCAGCACAAGAAACTAACCTCAGTGGGAACCTCGGTCATTAGCTACATCTTGGAGACGGCGTAATAAGGCAGAATGATTTTCCGGGCAAATTCTTTTTGCGGGTGATTCGCTTCCATCTTCCAAAAGAATTCCTCTCTTTTTAGTTGGAGTTTCTCCTGTTCGTATCATACTGTTTATTTCTCTCAGTCTCTATGGTGAGGAAAAAATAGACATAAAAACTTTAAAATGCAGCTGGGCGCCCGTTGCTCAGTGGTTAGGGCACTGGCCATGTGCACTGAGGCTGGTGGGTTCAAACCTGGCCCAGGCCTGCTAAATAACAGAAAAAAAAAAAAATAGCCGGGGGTTGTGGCGAGTGCTTATAGTCCCTGAAGCAGGAGAACTGCTTGAGCCCAGGAGTTTGAGGTTGCTGTGAGCTCGAATGCCACCGCACTCTACAGAGGGCAACAAAGTGAGACTATTAAAAAAAAAAAAAACTTTAAAAGACATGATTGCAAGAGGGACTTTACCTAACAATTGCAATCAGTGTAACCTGGCTTATTGTACCCTCAATGAATCCCCAACAATAAAAAAAATAAAAATAAAAATAAAATGCTAATAATGCGCATAGTTCAGTATTCAGTCAAAAAATCTCAAATGAGTTAAGCAGTTCACCTGGAAAAATTTGAACATCCTTAACAGAGAAAGGAAACACTATATGATCTTGCTAATTTAGCTGGCTGAGACAGGTGACTATTTGGGTAAGGGCTGAATATTTCTATTTTTAACAAGCTTCTCCATTGGTGTTTTGATATGTACATTTCCAGAGTGCACAAGTTGACAAATCTTATTTTTTCCCAATAATTATAGAGCATCACATTACCATGTGTAGTCATACACATTTTTCTTTTTAAAAAGGGAGTCTTGCTCTTGTTGAGGCTGTTCTCAACTCCTGGCCTTGCTTTTCCTATCTCAGCCTCCCAGAATTATGGGATTACAGGTGTGAGTCATTGTGCCTTGCCAGTAATTCCTTTTTATTACTAAGTGGTAATCTAGATGCACTATAGATTTATTTATCCATTAACCAGTTGAAGGACATTTGTTTCCCACTTTATAGCAATTAGAAATAAATTCTCTATAAACATTCATGTACATGTTTTTAGTTTTCTTGTTTTGTTTTTACCAAGGAAAGGAGGTTTTACTGAGAAAGAGAAAGACTAATTTACAGAGTAACAGCAAAGTATATTCACAATTTATAGTGAACAGGCCCCCATTGTAACAAGGACAAGACAAAGAAGCTGTGTCCATGTTTTTGAATAAATGTAAATTTTCATTTCACTAGGGAAAGGCATTGCTAGCTGGATGGTAAGGGTGTATTAACTTTGAGAAACTGTCACACTGTATTCCAGAGTGGCCATATCATTTTGTATTCTCACCAGTAAACGGTCCAGTTATTCCACATTGTTCCCAGAACTTGTTTCTGCCATTGCCTAGATTTTGACCATTCTGACAGTCATATGATGGGTGAAATGTGTTCAGATCATTTGCCCACTTCCACATGTGGTGGTTTTCTTGCTTAATTTTGAGAATTATATGTTATGGATATAAAAATCCTTTATCAGATATGGAATTTGTAAAGATTTTTCTCATAGTCTGTGGCTGTTTTTTGTTAATTCTCTTAAGTGTCTTACAAAGAACAAATTCTTCATTTTGATGAAATCTATATTATCAATATTTCATGTGCTTTTGACATATCTAAAATTTTTCCATAACATGTGAAAAATTGGTGAATAATATGGTGATTGTTTTCTTCCAGAAGTTTTGTAGTTTTAGGTTTCATATTTATGTCTGTAGTTCATTTTTAGTTAGTTTTTATATTTTTTATGATAAAAGGGTAGGCAACTTTTATTATTTAGTATATGGATATCCAATTGTTCCACTACCATCTGTTGCAAAGACTATCCTTTCTTCAGTCAACTGCCATGTGTGTTTCTGGACTCTTGTTTGGTTCTACTGATCTTCTATAGATGTAGATTTGAGGGTATAAGTGGTTTGATTACGTGGATGTATAGTAGTGAAATCCTGGGCTTTTAGTGTACCCATCACCTGAAGAGGTGCATTGTACTCAATTTTTCGAGTGTCAGTAAAACCTCCATCGCTGACCACCTCCCTACATTGACCGCCTCCTTTAAGGTGACCTAATTTTCATAGACTGGACATGTACCACATGCATGTACACAGTAGAGCAGGCCTAGTTCCTTACGTTGTCCATTGCCATATGTTGACCAGTTTGTTACAGTACCTTGCATGGTCAACTTATAGAGGGTCTACTTTGTTGTGTCACTTAGGTCGATTCCATATCTTTGCAGATGTGAGGATGCAGGTGTCTTTAATAATGGCCATTCTGACTGGGGTAAGGTGGAATCTCATGCTTTTGATTTGCATTTCCTTGACGATTAGTGATACTGAGCATTTTTCATGTTTGTTGGCTGTCTGTATATCTTTTGAAAAATGTCTGTTCATATTATTTGCCCACTTTTTTTTTTCATTTTCCCGCTTTTTAATGGAGTTGTTTTTTTCCTTGTTGATCTGTTTGTGTTCCTTGTAGATTCTGGAGATTAGCCCTTTGTTAGATGCATAGTTTGTGAATATTTTCTTCTGTCTGTTTGTTATTTCTTTTGCTGTGCAAAGCTTTTTAGTGTAAGTCTCATTTATTTATTTTGCTTCTGTTGCATTTGCTTTTGGAGTCTTGGTTATAAATTTATGGCGTAGGCCAATGTCTAGAAAACTTTTTTCTAAATTTTCTTCTAGAATTTTTATGGTTCATATCTTTAATCCATCTTAAGCTATTCAGCTTCCTTCTTCTGCAGACAGCTATACAGTTTTCCCAGCACCATTTATTGAATAGGGTATTCTTTCCCCAGGGTATGTTTTTATCAAAGATCAGTTGATTGCTTTATTTTTGTGTTCTCTAGTCTGTTCCACTGATTTTGTACCAGTGTCATGCTGTTTTGTTACCCGTAACTGTGTAGTCAGGCACTATGATGCCTCTAGGCTTGTTCTTTTCGCTTAGGATCACTTTGGCTATTTGGGCTCTTTTTTGGTTCCATATAAATTTTAGGATTGTTTTCTCTAATTACGTGAAAAATGACATGGTATTTTGGTGGAATTGCATTAAATCTGTACATTGTTTTGGGCAGCCTGGTCATTTTAACCATATTGATTCTTTCAATCCACGAGAATGTGATGTTTCCCATTTGTGTTATCTATAATTTCTTTTATCATTTTGTAGTTTTCCTTGTAGAGATCTTTCACTTCCTTGGCTAAATACATGCCTAGGTATTTTATATTTTTTGCAGCTATTGGAAATTGAGATTGGGTTCTTGATTTGATTCTTAGCTTGTTATTGGTATGTAGCAGTGCTACTGATTTGTATATGTCAATTTTGTAACCTGAGACCTTACTCAATTCCTTTGTCTTTTCACCCACACTATACAGTCTGATTATTGTAGCCTTGTAATAAGGCTTGAAGTCAGATAGTATGAGTCCCCAACTTTTTCAGAATTGTTTCAGCTGTTTCTTTTGCCTTTTGCTATAAATTTTAGAATCGGTTTGTGATTTTTGTCATTGATGTTGTTGAGACAGGGTCTCACTTTGTTGCTTGAGTTAGAATGCAGTGGTGTCATCTTAACTCACTGTCCGGGCTCAAGTGATCCTCCTGCCTCCCAAGTAGTTGGAACTATACGAACACCCAGGGCCAGCTAATTTTTTTTTTACTTTTTATAGAGACAGGGTTTCACACTCTTGCCCAGGCTAGTCTTGAACTCGATCTTGACATACTTAAGTGCTATCTATGCTTAAAGGTGGGAGCCACTGTGTCTGGCTAAGTTCAATTTATAGAAAAATTCTGTTTGGATTTTGATTGAAATTGGCTTGAATATATAGATCAGTTAGGAGAAAACTGATAATCGTATTTTCCGTTTCATGAATGAGATATTTTCATAGGCTTTAGTTTCTCATTTTTTGTTTTATAGAGACAGAGTCTCACTCTGTCATCTAGGTGGGAGTACAGGGGCACAGTCATAGCTCGCTGAACTTCTGGGCTCACGCAGTCCTCCTGCCTTAGTCTCCTTTTTTATTTTTTGTAGAAATGGGTCTGATTATGTTGTCCAGGCTGCTCTTCAACTCCTGACCTCATTCCCAAAGCACTGGGTATAAGCCAGCATGTCTAGCCTTGCACATACATCTTTTATCATTCCCCCACATATTTTTAATGCTGTGTATAGTGTTTTTAAAATTATGTTCATGGCCAGAATATAGAAATGTATGTGATTTTTATATAGTGAGCCTGTAACCTTTCTTATATTGATTTCAGTAACTTTCTGTAGATTTATGATTTTTCTGTGTCTTGACATAATACACATACTAGGACCGCCAGTGACAATGCTAAAGAGGAGTAGTGAGAATGGATTTCCTTGTGAACTTGGGGGAGTGCATTCAGTCTTTCACCATTTAGCATGACATTTTCTATAGATTTTTTGATAAATGTTTATTGTAAGTTGAGTTGAGTTTTCGGAAGGTATGTGTAGAGCTGGCAATATTTCATCCCGAAATGTTGGTAGAACTTTCAGAGAAGCATCTGGGTCTACTTTAGGAGGTTTTTTAAACATAAATTCAGTTTCTTTCAGAGATATAAGGCTTTTGGGATTATGTCTTGATTTTTATTAGTTAATGTTGTTCAAGGAATTTGTTGATTTCCTCTGCATTGCCACCTTTATTAGCATCAAGTTCTTTATCCCTCATTATATTTTTAAGGTATATCGGTAATGTATCATTTCTTCTTTTTCCTGATTAATCCGCACAGAAGTGGATCAGTTTTCTTTATAATCTTCAGAAAACTGAAGTTTTTGTTTGCCTTGATTTTTCAGTTCTCTATTTCAACCAGTCCTGCTCTTTAAGCTGACATCTTAGATCACTAATTTGAGACCTTTCTTCTTTTATAATACAGATGTTGAGTGCTATAAGCATTCCCATAAATTTTAGCATTTGGGGTTTTTATTTAGTTCTATTACAGTTATTGAAATATGTGATTCATTTCCCAAAACTGAGGATTTTCTAGATTTGTTATTGATTTCTAATTTAATGCCATTGGGGTCAGGGAAGACACATTATTAGACCCCTTTAAAATTTATTAAGATTAATTTTATGGTCCAGAATGTGGTCTATCTTGACAAATCTTCCGTTTGCACTTGATGCCATTGGTGTGTTTTCCAAATGCTAATTAGTCTGGTTGACAATGTTTACATCTTCTAGATCCTTATTGATTTTTTTCTCTCCCTGTTCTATCAATTCTGTTGAAATCTAACTCAATTTCCTAATGATGACATAAATAGGAAAAAGAATTATCTTCTATCACTGATATTTTTTGTTCCAAAATCTACTTTCTCTAATATTAATATCATTCCAGCTTTCTTTTGATTAGTGATAATTTTCTATCCTTTCAGCTTTACTGAGGTAAAATTTGCATACCATATAATTCACCCATTACTCCATGACTTCTGTTCAATTTTAGAAGTCTTTCATCACCCCAGAAATATACTTTTTGCCCAGAAACTCTACACTCCTCCCTTACTCCACCTCCTGCAGCCACACATTTGTGCATTCAGTACGTCCCATACAGTCTATAGCCTTGCGATTGGCTTTGTTCACCTCATGTTTGTAAGGTCCATCCATAGTGTAGCATATACAGTATTTTGACCCTTTTTATTGCCATGTAATCATCCTTTTATATACTTTTATGTATTCATCAGGAGGTTATCATTTTACTTTTAAAGAAGGTTACTTACAAGCAGTATATACTTTCTCTAGCTGGAAAGTTTTTGCATTTTAATTGGTATATTTAGACCATTTAATTATTTGTCTACTACTTTCCCCTATGATCCTCCCTTTTTTGAATTATTCCGATTCATCATCCTTGTCTATTACCCATATATTATTCTATTTAGAAAGTCTTAACTATAATCAGACAGGCTGCAATGGATATTTAATCATTTTATGATTCCTTTTTCCCATTCAACTCTTTAATCTGTTTAGAATTTACTTGGTTATAGGATGAGAGTCTAATTTTAGGGGACCTGTCAATCATTTCCTCCCACTACACTTGTTTCCATATTTCACAAATAATCCTACTAGAACTATCATTGAAATTGTTAAACTTTGTAATATCTGGTCTTCCTATTCCAGTAATTTTTCAACAAGTTATAAATTTATGACAGGAAAAGTTTCTCCATTAACACATTTTTGTGTGGTTTTTAGTTGTTTTCCTCAACTAAAAAAAAAAAAAATGGAAAGCCTGCAGAAGAGCTGAAAGAATAGTACATTGAACATACATTTATAAATCATTAACATGCTCTCAGCTGTCCTGTCCATACTAGTGGAACCCTCTGAAAATAACTTTAATACACCGAAGGCCACATTTTCCATGATACTTTTCGTTTTGGCACATGTATGTGTTTATTTCTAAGCAATCTATATAAATACCTATCTCATATGGAAAGGCCTTCTGGACCCAGTGATCTGCCTCAAGAACCTTGTCTCCTGCCCTTACCTGCTGCTGCTTGATGCTCCACCATTAGGAGTGGCTCAGGCAACTCTCACCACATAGCAAACACTGCATTGTCTCAGAGGATAGAGAAACAGGCCTGAGGCCAGAAGTTCAAGACGAGCCCCAATTTAGGGATCCAACATTTTGGAAAATTAAAACTTTACAAATACAATACACACAGACTTCCAAATTCATGGCAGAATGTTCAAAACTGTACACAAAAGAAAGGTGGAATAAAAATAAATCCAAATTCCTTACCTATATCCAACCCTAATGTTCTCTAACAAAAAGTAAAAATCAAAAAAAAAAAAACGCTTGGGTTTTGCACCATTGGGACTTACTAGTCACCATTCCCTAGCAGTTGCCATCACTCTAGTGAATGTGTAGGCTTGGCACAAAGTTAGTAAAGGCCAAGACTGATGTTAGGCTTACCTTTGAAGGACTGTTGCTGAAGTAGTAGAAGATCTTTTCTCGAGGAGAAAGCATTGCTTCGTTTTTATGTGGGGAAATGTAGACAGGATGATTTTGAGATAACTGTATTCGGCGAGGGGAGCCTGTTCTTACAAATGGATAGGGAGAGAGTGGAGGAGCATCCATCTATTAAAAAAAGAGAATTACTACTTCTAACAAATTTCTAAGCAAGTTTTTTTATTGAGTGAAAAGGTATCATAAACCTGTAGTTTTATGTTAAATAGTGATATATTAGCAACAATTAAACCTAAACACAGTCATTCTAGTAGGAAACATTTTAAATGCTTTGTGCCAGTCATTAGATTTTTTTTTTTTAATATTTCATCCTCACAGCAACCCTATTAACTGGGAACTCCTTATGTTCTCATCTCATATATGAGGAAACAAGAGGCAGAACATTAAATAATTTGTAAGGTCACCACCACCAAGTATTGGGCAATTTAAACCCTGTCTCTTATATGACTGTACTTGTTTAAAGTTTAACAACATAGAAATTATGTTGGTTAGGCAAATTACTTCTGTTAGAGAGACTTCCTCAGTTTTACTCAGAGATTATTGGTGAAACTAGTTTATATATGGAACAGGTAAAACAAATGATTCCACATCCCTGTCAAACTTACATTTGCCTGTGAGTACTTCATGGCAAATGTTTTGATTTGTTTTATGTAGATGTTATTGTAGAACTGAATGAGGTCCCCCCTCTCCTCTTCTTCCATGTCACTGTTGGCCCCTGTGAGGCGAGTGGGTGTGGGCGGAGCACTGCTCGGCTGTGGCACTGGCAAGGTGCTGCTCGACCTCATGACAGGACTGGAGTCTCTACTTGCTGCAGAAAGTAGAACAAAGGCTGTTAACCACCAAGGCTGCTAGTCTAGCTGTTTTAAAAAGGAAAATCCAAGAGGAAAAATGATCAGCTGCCTGGTTAATGACAGTAAATGGGCACTCTGTTCTTTAGACTAAGGAATAAAGCTCAGACAGGATACATTAGTTATACCAAGTTTTCTAGGACCTGAGCCCTGCAACATGAGCACAATTGGACGGCATTTCCATAGCACAGCTCCAGGTGGCAGTACAGACCACTCTGGAGCGCAGAGGAGGGCTCAGGCAGGAATCTGCTCACCTAATTCCCCCAAGAACAACGTTATGCACTAAATGAAAGACTACTTTGCCACTAAATTTAGAATTAGTATATTGTTCCAACAAACCCTTCACTAATAAAACACTTCAATCATTTCTATAGTTATTTCATTTAGTAATCTTTAGTCTTCTAGGCTTAAAAAGTAAGTAAAGCTGCTGATTTTATTTTGTAAGAAGCCATAAAGAGCTCACTTACTTCTGTCTTTATTTAATTCTGTTGGAGAATTCTGATGGCTTCTGCTGTCACTGCTCCCAGAATTTCTTCGTTTTCTTTTTCCTTTTATCAAAACACTTCGATATACCTTTAGAGAGACAGAAGGGACATAAACTAGTATTTTTTGAGTGTGCCCTAGATAGGGTCTCGATCTATGTTCTTTGCTTCTCACAACAACCCGATATAGTAGGAGGTTAAGAAAGTCAGCCAAGGTCATACAGTTATTTAGTAACAGATCCACAATTTACATCGGAGCCTATCTGGCTTTAAATTCCAACTTAGAAAATCGAGTCATTCTAAGTTAGAGACCAAGATCTATGGTCTTGCCTCTCAGAGACAAATATTAATGTCACCGAGATTGAAAGAACCCAAATAACTTCATAATTTGCATCTATCTTGTTATACTCTGAGTTAAGAAAGCAATCAAATATTTCATATTGCCTTTTAAGGAAAAGAGGACTTAAAATAATCAACATATGAAGCTGTTAACAACAAAAGATTGGAGACTTCCTTTAGAGTCTTGGTGGCTCATCCTGGAAGAAGGCCACAGAATCAACTATGGTTAATGTTTTGTATTTATCATAGACTTTAAGCTTTATCTCCAGCCCTTAGGGGAAATGTGGTTACCTGGCTCCGGGCCTGGGGCTGAGTCCTGTAACAACGCATAATATTCTGGAAGGACTTGTCTTCTTTTGTGACCTGGCAGAAATTAAGAGTGTTCTGAGACACACATCAACTGCTGGTATAGTAAGTGTGAGGAGTTCCATGAACCTGCTCCCCAGTGAAAAGTGAAAGTTACATATATATAAAAAAATAGCCATTAAAATCTCTGGGAATGGGCTCAGCGCCCATAGCTCAGGAGTTAGGACTGGCCACATACACCAAGGCTGGAGGGCTCAAACCCAGCTTGCTAAACAACAATGACAACTACAACGAAAAAATAGCCGGACCCTGGCAGGCGCCTGTAGTCCCAGCTACTTGGGAGGCTGACGCAAGAGAATTGCTTGAGCCCAAGAGCTTGAGGTTGCTGTGAGCTGTGACACCACAGTACTCTACCGAGGGTGAGTGCCATAGTGAAACTGTCTCAAAAAAAAAAAAAAAAAAAAAGAATCTCTGGAAAGGGTTCTAAGGGCATATAGCACATGAAGGGACATCTAATCAGGACAATCTACTAAAATTAAGAATAGTGGGAAATGGTATGTAGACCAAAGCCTGAATAGAAAACTTAAAATTACTGAAATGAAGAATTTACTTGACGCTAGGAAAAACAGTAGATTTGGCCTAGGTGCATCGGTTCATGTCCATAATCCTAGCTCTGAGAGGCTGAGCTGGGAGCATTGCTTCATCTTGGGATTTTGAGACCAGCCTGTGCAAGACCCCATCTCTACTAAAAATAGAAAAATTAGCCAGATGTTGTGGCATGCACGCACAGTCCCAGCTGCTTGGGAGGCTGAGGCAGGAGAGTTGCCTGAGCCCAGGAGTTTTAGGTTGCTGTGATGACCGCCAAGGCACTCTACTTAGGGTGACACAGGAAGATGCTTTCTCCAAAACAACAAAAGTACATTTGAACTAGCAAAGAAAAAACATAATAGAAAACATTAAAGGCCAGGGGCGGCGGCTCACGTCTGTAATCCCAGCACTTGCGAGGCCAAGGCAGGTGGATTGCCTGAGCTCATAGGTTTGAGAAGAGCCTAAGTCAGAGTGAGACCTCATCTCTAAAAATAGCCGGGCGTTGTGGCTGGCGCCTGTAGTCCCGGCTATTTGGGAGGCTGAGGCAAGAGAATCACTTGAGCCCAAGAGTTTGAGGTTGCTGTAGCTGTGATGCCATAGCACTCTACTGAGGGTGACTAAGGGAGACTCAAAAAAACACCCAAAACATTAAAAGAGACGTGATCTGAGGAACAGAGAGAAAACAGAATGAAAAATAGAGCCGCAGAGAAACACAGCACATCATTAAGCACATCAATATATGTGTAATGAGAACCAGAAGGAGAGGGGGTGAGTGATTCAGAAAAGAAATATTCAAAGAAATAGACTGAAAGCTTCCCAGATTAAAAATCACACATCCAGGAAGCTCAATGAACTCCAAGTACAATAAACTTAAAGAGATCCACGCACAGACCTAGTGTAGTAAAAATGCTGAAAGCCAAATAAAACACTGAAAGCGTCAAGAAAAAAACGTTTATAGGGAAACCCCGATAAAATACCTGGCTTCATCAGAAACTACAGAAGCTAAGAGAGAGTGGGACAACATGAAGTGACCAATATGTACAAAAAAGTTACACAGAATTTTGTCTGTAAAATATCAATATTCACAATATTTGAGTTATTTTTTGAGGTTAATTTTCAGATAAAAACAGAATTTGCTGCTAACAGATCACTTACAAGAATTCTGCAGAAGTTTCTTCAAGCTACAAGCAAATAACTCTAATACAGGAATTTAAATATATGAGGAAAAAGCCAAGAGCACATAAGGTAGATAATTATGTAATTATAAATACAGTATAAAGGCATATTTCTTAAACAGCAGTCATTGGACCAGTAATATATGTGCATATACACACGGAAGGTCCTTGCCGAAAACAGTACAAGGAGGTGACCAGGAGCAAAGCGATACTGAGCAAAGGACATGACTCCTATACTCTTCTCTCAGCTCCTTTAAAAGTCATAAAATTATGTAAAGTAATAATTATAACAATGGACTGTTGGATTTGTAACATGGATGTAACGTACCATAAAAAGGGCAAAAAGGAAAACAGGAAAGAGAAAACAAAGTACACTTCTGTATCTCCCTGGAATTTTAGTATGAATCTGAAATTGATTTTTGATGAATTAAGAGAGATGTAAGCCCTAGAGAACACTATAAACACACAAAGTAAAAAAAAAAATTAATCACTGAAATTCAAATGCTACATTAGAAAATATTCATCTAATACAAAAGGAAAGCAATAAAGGCAAAACAAGGGAACAAAAAGACATTAAAGACATAGAAAACAAAAATTAAAATGGAAGAAGTAAATATAGTTACATCCATAACATTAAATGTGAATAAGTTATGTAATACGATCAAGAGGCAGGAATGTCAGACTAGATACAAAAAGAGATCCAGGTGTATTGTATGTATAGGAGACACTTTTTTGGTGGGGGGGAAGACAGAGTGTTACTTTATCGCCTTCAGTAGAGTGCCATAGCGTCACAGCTCACAGCAACCTGAAACTCTTGTGCTTGATGTTGCTTGAGGTGATTCTTTTGCCTCCTCCAGAGTAGCTGGGACTACAGGCTCCCGCCTCAATGCCCGGCTATTTTTTTTGTTGTTGCAGTTTGGCCGGGGCCAGGTTTGAACCTGCCACCCTCATTATATGGAGCCACTGCCCTACTCACTGAGCCACAGGTGCCACCCAGGAGACGCTTTGGATTTAAAACTAAAAATACTTTTTAAAGTAAAAGAGAAGAAATATGCAGACAACCACAAGAAAGGTGCATGCACTTGTGATTATATAAATACCACACTATAACATAGATTTCAGAACAAAAAACTGTTATTAAAGAGGAACATTTCATAATGATAAAGGGTCAATCCATCAGGAAGCTACAACAATTATAAACATACATGTCCCTAATAATAGAGCACAAAAATATGCCAAGAAAAACCGAAAGGAACCAAAGACTGACAATTCAACAATAATTTGGAGATTTTAATACTTTAGTTTCAGGAATGAACAGAAGACCTAGGCCAGAGTTTCTCAACCTGGGGATCGCGACCCACAAGAAACAGTATTAAAGGACCACAGCATTAGGAAGGTTGAGAAACCACTGATCTAGGCAGAAGATCTACAAGGAAACAGAAGATTTTAACAATACTAGAAAACAAGCAGGTGCAACACACATCTATGGAACATTCTACCTAATAGCAACAGAATACAGTCTCCTCAAATATACTTTGAAACTACAGGACGGGGCCGGGGAGCAAGATGGCGGCCGAGTAACAGCTTCCTTGCATCTGGGCACCATGAGTCTGGGGAGATAGGACTCCAGGCATCTCTGGCTGGTGGGATCTGCCTATCATCACCCCTGTGAGGATACAGGGAGTCAGCGAGAGACTTCTGGACCCCAAGAGGAGGACTAAAACAGTGGAAAAATGGCAAGTGGTTGCGTGTGTTCAATCCGTCTAAACCCGCCCGCAACTGTAAGTTCAGTAGCACCGAGACTGCAAACCAGAAAGGCCTTACCTGTGAACTGTTTTGGTGTCCTTGGACTTGGCACTCAGTTGAAGTGCCTTGGGGAGAGCGTGAGCGGGAGTGCGGAGAACTTTGGCCATTGTCTAGTGCCCCAGTCTGAGCCGCTGAGCCATACGGAGCTAATACTGTTTGGCTGTGGGTCACAGGGAGCCATTGTGAGCGATCTGCCCGGGCAAGCTCCGCCCTCAGGGTCGCAGAGCTAGAATCGGGTGGGAACTGGTAACCCAGCGACCAAGTAGCCTAAGGGTGGGGTCTGAGCCGCCTTGCAGCCCTAACCCTCAGGGGCAGAGTGAGACTGGTTTTGGCACACTGGGTAAGTGGATAGCCACTTCAGCAGTGATTCCAGCGACAAGCACTTTCCTGGGAAAGATTCTGCTCAGCAACTTTACAAGTTCAAAGTGCCTTTTAAGTGGGCTGAAGAAAGATTTAGGGTGTCTACCTGCTGGGGTTTGAGAAATCAGCAGCCTCCAGTCGTATCAGAACTGTCATTAACATCTCATACCCCAGAAGACCACATGTTGCCCAGAAAATATTCAATAACATATACATACTGCTTTGTTTTTGGTTGTGATTTTTTTGTTTCCTTTTTTTGGGGTATTTTTTTTTTTTTTATTTTGATGTTGTTGATGTTGTTTTGGTTTTTAATTTCAATCTTTTCCATACAGATCCTTTTTCTTTCTCAATTTTTCTAGTTTAATTATAATTTCCCATTGCTGCCTTTTTCAATAACTAGAACTTCATTCTTGCTAGTGTTCCTACCGCTATTATTTGGTTTTTCACCCAATTTTATCCCGTAAAGTTTTCTGTTTGCTTATTTTGGTTTGATTTATAGCATTTTTGCCTTTCCTCTCTACTTGGTGGAGGTGGGTTACTGTGTCTAATCAGGTTAGCAAAGAGCTGCTGACCTCAAGGGAACCACCCAACTGGGTACCCCCAGAAGGTGGGGTATTTTTAAAGTTGTGTCAAAGTACCCTACTGCACACCTATATTGCTCTGTCTCCCTCTTTCTGTGTCTCTCTTCTTTTTGTCAACATTACTTTTACCCACCCCCTCTCCTTTCTCTATTTCTCTTTTATTTTCTTATCACTCGGTCCTCCTTTCTTTCATCCCTTTATTGCTCTTCATCCTTCTCTCCCTTCTGGTCCTGTACTCCTTAGTCCACAGGCACAAGAACTTAAAGAGCAAGAGGAAGTGAAAGGAAAATTAAGGCAAGGAAACAGATAAAAGAAATCACTCATGAGGAAGAATCAGCAGAAAACTCCAGGCAACATGAAGAACCAGTCCAGAACAACCACGCCAAGGGACCATGAGGTAGCTACTGCAGATGATTCCACCTATAAAGAAATGTTAGAAATGACAGAAAGGGAATTTAGAATACACATGCTGAAAACAATGAAAGAAATGATGGAAACAATGAAGGAAACTGCTAATAAAGTGGAAAATAACCAAAAGGAAATCCAAAAACAGAATCAAATAAGAGATGAACGACATGAAGAATATAAAAAGGATATAGCAGAGCTGAATGAACTGAAACAGTCAATTAGGGAACTTAAAGATGCAATGGAAAGTATCAGCAACAGGTAAGACCATGCAGAAGAAAGAATTTCAGAGGTAGAAGACAAAGTTTTTGTGATAACTCAGATAGAAAAGAAGAGAGAGAAAGCAGAACGTTCACTGTCAGAATTATGGGACTTTATGAAGCGTTCCAACATACGAGTTATAGGAATTCCAGAAGGGGAAGAAGAATGCCCCAGAGGAATGGAAGCCATACTAGAGAATATTATAAAAGAAAATTTCCCAAACATCACCAAAGATTCTGACACACTGCTTTCAGAGGGATATCGGACCCCAGGCCACCTCAACTCTAACCGAGCTTCTCCAAGACACATTGTGATGAACCTGTCCAAAGTCAAGACAAAAGAAAAGATTCTGCAAGCTGCCAGGAGTAAGCGCCAGTTGACCTACAGGGGCAAATCCATCAGAGTGACCGCAGACTTCTCTAATGAAACTTTCCAAGCAAGAAGACAATGGTCATCTACCTTTAATCTACTTAAACAGAACAATTTCCAGCCCAGAATTCTGTACCCTGCTAAGCTAAGCTTCAAAATTGACGGAGAAATCAAATCATTTACGGATATACAAACATTGAGGAAATTCGCCAGAACAAGACCAACTCTACAGGAAATACTTCAACCTGTTCTGCACACTGACCACCACAATGGATCAGCAGCAAAGTAAGAACTCAGAAATCAAAGGACAGAACCTAACCTCCACACTGATGCAAAAGATAAAACTAGCAATGGACTCTCACAAAATAAGATGAATAGAATACTACCACACTTATCAATTATCTCAATAAATGTTTAATGGCTTGAATTCCCCACTGAAGAGACATAGATTGGCTGACTGGATTAAAAAACACAAGCCATCCATTTGCTGTCTGCAAGAAACACACCTGGCTTCAAAAGACAAATTAAAGCTCCGAGTCAAGCGTTGGAAGACAATTTTTCAGGCAAATGGCATTCAGAAGAAAAGAGGAGTTGCAATCTTATTTTCAGATTCATGTGGATTTAAAGCAACTAAAGTCAAAAAAGACAAAGATGGTCACTTTATATTGGTCAAGGGAAAAATACAACAAGAAGATGTTTCAATTCTAAATATTTATGCACCCAATTTAAATGCTCCCAGATTCTTGAAACAGACCTTACTCAGTCTGAGCAATATGATATCTGATAATACCATAATGACAGGGGACTTTAACACTCATCTTACAGAGCTGGACAGATCCTCTAAACAGTAATTAAACAAAGATGTAAGAGATTTAAATGAGACCCTAGAACAACTGTGCTTGATAGACGCATATAGAACACTCCATCCCAAAGATAAAGAATATACATTCTTCTCATCACCCCATGGAACATTCTCCAAAATTGATCATATCCTGGGACACAAAACAAATATCAACAGAATCAAAAGAATTGAAATTTTACCTTGTATCTTCTCAGACCATAAAGCACTAAAGGTGGAACTCAACTCTAACAAAAACACTCGACCCCACCCAAAGGCATGGAACTTAAACAATCTTCTGTTGAATAACAGATGGGTGCAGGAAGAAATAAAACAGGAAATCATTAACTTCCTTGAGCATAACAACAATGAAGACACAAGCTATCAAAACCTGTGGGATACTGCAAAAGCAGTTTTGAGAGGAAAATTCATCGCTTTAGATGCCTACATTCGAAAAACAGAAAGAGAGCGCATCAACAATCTCACAAGAGATCTTATGGAATTGGAAAAAGAACAATCGAAGCCTAAACTCAGTAGAAGAAAAGAAATATCCAAAATCAAATCAGAGATCAATGAAATTGAAAACAATCATTCAGAAAATTAATGAAACAAGGAGTTGGTTTTTTGAAAAAATAAATAAAATAGATAAACCATTGGCCAGACTAATGAGGAATAGAAAAGTAAAATCTCTAGTAACCTCAATCAGAAATGATAAAGGGGAAATAACAACTGATCCCACAGAGATACAAGAGATCATCTCTGAATACTACCAGAAACTCTATGCCCAGAAATTTGACAATGTGAAGGAAATGGATCAATATTTGGAATCACACCCTCTCCCTAGACTTAGCCAGGAAGAAATAGAGCTCCTGAACAGACCAATTTCAAGCACTGAGATCAAAGAAACAATAAAAAATCTTCCAACCAAAAAATGCCCTGGTCTAGATGGCTTCACTCCAGAATTCTATCAAACCTTCAAGGAAGAGCTTATTCCTGTACTGCAGAAATTATTCCAAAAATTGAGGAAGAAGGAATCCTCCCCAACACATTCTATGAAGCAAACATCACCCGGATACCAAAACCAGGAAAAGACCCAAACAAAAAGGAGAATTTCAGACCAATCTGACTCATGAATATAGATGCAAAAATTCTCAACAAAATCCTAGCCAATAGATTACAGCTTATCATCAAAAAAGTCATTCATCATGATCAAGTAGGCTTCATCCCAGGGATGCAAGCCTGGTTTAACATACGCAAGTCCATAAACGTTATCCACCATATTAACAGAGGCAAAAATAAAGATCACATGATCCTCTCAATAGATGCAGAAAAAGCATTTGATAAAATCCAGCATCCTTTTCTAATTAGAACACTGAAGAGTATAGGCATAGGTGGCACATTTCTAAAACTGATCGAAGCTATCTATGACAAATCCACAGCCAATATTTTACTGAATGGAGTAAAACTCAAAGCTTTTCCTCTTAGAACTGGAACCAGACAAGGTTGTCCTCTGTCACCTTTACTATTCAACATAGTGCTGGAAGTTCTAGCCAATACAATTAGGCAAGACAAGGAAATAAAGGGAATCCAAATGGGAGCAGAGGAGGTCAAACTCTCCCTCTTTGCTGACGACATGATCTTATACTTAGAGAACCCCAAAGACTCAACCACAAGACTCCGAGAAGTCATCAAAAAATACAGTAATGTTTCAGGATATAAAATCAATGTCCACAAGTCAGTAGCCTTTGTATACACCAATAAGTCAAGATGAGAAGCTAATTAAGGACACAACTCCCTTCACCATAGTTTCAAAGAAAATGAAATACCTAGGAATATACCTAACGAAGGAGATGAAGGACCTCTATAAAGAAAACTATGAAATCCGCAGAAAGGAAATAGCAGAGGATATTAACAAATGGAAGAACATACCATGCTCATGGATGGGAAGA
Organism: Nycticebus coucang; assembly: GCF_027406575.1. Lineage (NCBI taxonomy): Eukaryota > Metazoa > Chordata > Mammalia > Primates > Lorisidae > Nycticebus > Nycticebus coucang. Next base: position 152,306,972 of record NC_069781.1, on the reverse strand, counting down.
ATCAACATTGTTACAATGTCTATACTTCCCAAAGCAATCTACCTATTCAATGCCATTCCTACTTTCAAGGAAAGTACTTTCAAGATTTGGAAAAAATGATTCTACATTTTGTATGGAACCGGAAAAAACCCCGTATAGCTAAGGCAGTTCTTAGTAATAAAAATAAAGCTGGGGGCATCAGCATACCAGATTTTAGTCTGTACTACAAAGCCATAGTGGTCAAGACAGCATGGTACTGGCACAAAAACAGAGACATAGACACTTGGAATTGAATTGAAAACCAAGAAATGAAACTAACATCTTACAACCACCTAATCTTCGATAAACCAAACAAGAACATACCTTGGGGGAAAGACTCCCTATTCAATAAATGGTGTTGGGAGAATTGGATGTCTACATGTAAAAGACTGAAACTGGACCTACACCTTTCCCCACTCACAAAAATTGATTCAAGATGGATAAAGGACTTAAATTTAAGGCATGAAACAATAAAAATCCTCAAAGAAAGCATAGGAAAAACACTGGAAGATATTGGCCTGGGAAAAGACTTCATGAAGAAGACTGCCATGGGAATTGCAACAACAAAAATAAACAAATGGGACTTCATTAAACTGAAAAGCTTCTGTACACCTAAGGAGACAATAACCAAAGCAAAGAGACAACCTACACAATGGGAAAGGATATTTGCATATTTTCAATCAGACAAAAGCTTGATAACTAGGATCTATAGAGAACTCAAATTAATCCACATGACAAAAGCCAACAATCCCATATATCAATGGGCAAGAGACATGAATAGAACTTTCTCTAAAGACGACAGACGAATGGCTAACAAACACATGAAAAAATGTTCATCATCTCTATATATTAGAGAAATGCAAATCAAAACCACCGTGAGATATCATCTATCCCCAGTGAGAATGGCCCACATCACAAAAATCTCAAAAGTGCAGATGCTGGCGTGGATGTGGAGAGAAGGGAACACTTTTACACTGCTGGTGGGACTGCAAATTAGTACAACCTTTCTGGAAGGAAGTATGGAGAAACCTCAAAGCACTCAAGCTAGACCTCCCATTTGATCCTGCAATCCCATTACTGGGCATCTACCCAGAAAGACAAAAATCCTTTTATCATAAGGACACTTGTACTAGACTGTTTATTGCAGCTCAATTTACAATCGCCAAAATGTGGAAACAGCCTAAATGCCCACCAACCCAGGAATGGATTAACAAGCTGTGGTATATGTATACCATGGAATACTATTCAGCAATTTAAAAAAATGGAGACTTTACATCCTTCGTATTAACCTGGATGGAAGTGGAAGACATTATTCTTAGTAAAGCATCACAAGAATGGAGAAGCATGAATCCTATGTACTCAATTTTGATATGAGGACAATTAATGACAATTAAGGTTATGGGGGGGAAAGCAGAAAGAGGGACAGAGGGAGGTGGGTGGGGCCTTGGTGTGTGTCACACTTTATGGGGGCAAGACATGATTGCAAGAGGGAGTTTACCTAACAATTGCAATCAGTGTAACCTGGCCTATTGTACCCTCAATGAATCCCCAACCAAAAAAAAATAAATAAATAAACTCAGGACAGATGATATGCTACGATGTAAAACAATGAAACTAGAAATCAGTAACCTAAAGGAAGTATGGGAAACACAAAAATATTCAAATTTAACAACATACTCCTGGATAACCAATGAATCAAACAGAAATTAAAGGAGACATCAGGGCCGGGCGTGGTGGCTCACGCCTGTAGTCCCAGCGCTGTGGGAGGCCGAGGCGGGTGGATCGCCTGAGCTCAGAGGTTCAAAACCCATATGAGCAGCAGTCAGCCAGAGTAAGACCCTGTCTCTACCAACATCGAAAACAGCCAGCACCGCAGGAGAAAGAAGAAAATCAACAAAAAGAAGTACTTCAAACAAAGAAGAATGAACAAGCACACTGAAATTAAAAATTAAAAGAAAAAATTAAAAAAAAAAAAAGGAGACATCAGGAAATACTTTGAGATGCAGATACAACACATCAACACTTCTAAGACATAGCTAAATCAGTGCTTAGAGGAAGTTTATACTTGTTATTGCTTATACTTAAAAAGAAGAAAAACATTAGGACATTAAATATCTTTAAAAAAATACAAAGAGGTGGTGCCTGTAGCTCAGTGGGCAGGGCGCTGGCCACATACACCAAGGGTGGTGGGTTCGAACCCGGCCCTGCTAAACAACAATGACAACTGCAACCAAAAAAAAAAATAGGCTTGGCACCTGTGGCTCAAGTGGCTAAGGCGCCAGCCACATCCACCTGATCTAGTGGGTTCAAATCCAGCCTGGGCCCACCAAACAACAATGACGGCTGCAACCAAAAAAAAATAGCCGGGCATTGTGGCTGGCGCCTGTAGTCCCAGCTACTTGGGAGGCAGAGGCAGGAGAATTGCTTAAGCCCAAGAGTTGGAGGTTGTTGTGAGCTGTAAAGCCATGGCACTCTACCCAGGGAGACAGTAGAGACTCTGTCTCAAAAAATAAAATAAAATACAAAGATACCAAATTAATTTCCCAGCCATCCATCTTAACAGGAAAAAAAAAAAAGCCTAAAGTAAACAGAAAGGAAATAATATGGAGTAAGAGTGCATTTACAATAGCATCCTTATTATTGAAATGGAGAACATAAAAATAGAGAAATAAAATCAAAAAGTGGAGTTTTTTGAAAAAAATCAACAAAATTGACAAATTTTCAGGTAGACTGACCAAGAAAAAAGGGAGAAGATTCAAATTACTATTATCAGAAATGAAAGAGGAAATTACTACTTACCTTGAAGAATAAAGAGAGTATACCAAAGTGTTATAAACAATTATATGCCAATTAGGGAGCCTACACATAACAGACAAATTCTTAGAAAGATACAGACTACCAAACCTGATTCTAGAAGAAACAGACAATCTGACTAGACATACAATAAGAAAAAAAACCCTGAATTATTAATCAATGAACTACCCACAAGGAAAACCCCAGTAGCTTCACTGCTGAATTCTACCAAACTTTTAAAGAAATAATACCAAATATAGAAGAAGAGGTAACATTTCTCTATTCATTCTATAAGGTCAACATTACACTAATAATACACTTGATCTTAACAAAAGCTAAGAAGCAATATTACTCTAATAAAACCAGACAAGGCCATAACAAGAAAACTACAGACCAACATAACTTTTACGGATGAGGACAAAATTCCTTAACAAACTGCTAGCAAACCCAACGCAGCAACATATGAAAACTACACACCATGGCCAAGAGGGATTTACGGCAAGAATGCACAGTTGGTTTACCATATGAACATCAATCCACGTAATATACTATATTAATGGAATTTTAAAAATACATGATCTCAGTGGACACAGAATTCGACGAAATCTTAACAGCCTTTCATGATCCAAAAAAAAAAAGAAAACAGTCAACAAATCAGGAATAGAAGGAGACTGTGCATGGTATCTCACCCCTACAATCCTAGCACACTAGAAGACTAAGGTAGGAAGATCACTTGAGCCTAGGAGTTTGAGGTTGCACTGAGATGTCATGAGGCCCTGGCAACAGAGTAAGGCTTCCTCAATCTGATAAGGGGCATCTATAAAAAAAACACAGCTAATATCATACTTTAATGGTGAAAGACGAGACGCCTCCCTGGTAAGATAAGGATCAAGACAAGAATTTCAACATTGTTCTAAACCAGGCATGGTGGCTCACACCTGTAATCCTAGCACTCTGGGAGGCTGAGGCAGGAGGATCACTTGAGATCAAGAGTTTGAGATCAGCCTGAGCAAGAGTGAGACTCCATCTCTACTAAAAATAGAAAAATTTACAAATAAATCAATAGAAATAGAAAAATTAGCCAGGCATGGTGGTGTGCACCTGTAATCCCAGGTGCTCAGGAGGCTGAGGCAGAAGGATCTCTTGAGGCCATGGCCTCCTACCCCAGGTATCAGAGTGAAACTGTATATTGGCTCAGCACCTGTAGCTCAGTGATTAGGGCATGGGCCACATACACCAAGGCTGGCAGATTCAAATGTGGCCCCGGCCTGCTAAACAATGACAACTGCAACAAAAAAATAGCCAGGTACTGTGGTTATTTTTTTCTTTTTAATATTATATTTTTTATTGTTAAATCATAGCTGTGTACATTAGTGCAATCAAGGGGTACAATGTGCTGGTTTTACATACAATCTGAAATATTCTCGTCAAACTGTTCAATGTAGCCTTCATGGCATTTTCTTAGTTATTGTATGTATACATTTGTATTCTGCCTTTTAAGTTTTCCCTGTACCCATTCTACGATGCACCATAGGTGTGGCCCCACCCATTACTCTCCCTCTACCCTAACCTCCCCCCTCCCTTCCCCTTCCTTGGCCCTTTCCTCATAGTCTTGTGCTATAGTTGGGTTATAGCCTTCATGTGAAAGGTATAATTTAGCTTCATAGTAGGGCTGAGTACATTGGATACTTTTTCTTCCATTCCTGAGATACTTTGCTAAGAAGAATATGTTCAGGGCGGCGCCTGTGGCTCAAGGAGTAGGGCACGGGTCCCATACACTGGAGATGGCAGGTTCAAACCTAGCCCCAGCCAAAAACCAAAAAAAAAAAAAAAAAAAAAAAAAAGAATATGTTCCACCTCCATCCACGTAAAACATGAAAGAGGTAAAGTCTCTATCTTTCTTTAAGGCTGCATAATATTCCATGGTATACATGTACCACAGTTGGCTAGTCCATTGGTGGGTCGATGGGCACTTAGGCTTCCTCCATGACTTGGCAATTATGAATGGGGCTGCAATAAACATTCTGGTACACGTCTTTGTTATATTATGATTTTTGGTCTCCTGGGTATAAACCTAGTAAAGGAATTATAGGATCGAATGGCAGGTCTATTTTTAGGCCTCTAGTCTCCAAACATCCTTCCAGAAGGAATGTATTAGTGTGCATTCCCACCAGCAGTGTAGAAGTGTGCCCTTTCCTCCACATCCACGCCAACATCTCTGGTTTGGGGATTTTTGTTATGTGGGCTAATCTTACTGGGGTTAGGTGATATCTCAAAGTAGTTTTGATTTGCATTTCTGTGATGATTAAGGATGATGAGTTTTTCATGTGTTTGTAGATCCTGTGTCTGACTTCTTTAGAGAAGTTTCTCTTCAAGTGCCTTGCCCACCCTGAGATGGGGTCACGTGTTCTTTTCTTGTTAATACATTTGAATTCTCTGTGGATTCTGGTTATTAGACCTTTATCGGAGGTATAACCTGCAAATATTTTCTTCCATTCTGAGGGCTGTCTGCTTGCTTTACTTACTATGTTCTTGGCTGTGCAGAAGCTTTTTAGTTTGATCAGGTCCCAGTAATGTATTTTTGATACTGCTTCAATTGCCTGGGGAGTTCTCCTCATAAAATATTCACCCAGGCAGATTGCTTCAAGAGGTTTCCCTGCACTTTCTTCAAGTATTTTTATAGTTTCATGTCTTAAGTTTAAATCTTTTATGCAGTGAGAGTCTATCTTAGTTAATGGTGAAAGGTGTGGGTCCAGTTTCAATCTTCTACAGGTTGCCAGCCAGTTCACCCAGCACCATTTGTTAAATAGGGAATCTTTTCCCCACTGAATGTTTTTAATTGGCTTGTCAAAGATCAAATAACGGTAAGTAGCTGGACTCATCTCTTGGTTCTCTATTCTGTTCCAGACATCTACTTCTCAGTTTTTGTGCCAATACCATGCTGTTTTGATCACTATTGATTTATAGTACACTCTCAGGTCTGGTAGCATGATTCCTCCTGCTGTGTTTTTATTGCTGAGTAATGTTTTGGCTATTCAATGTTTTTTCTTTTCTTTTTTTTTTATACTAAAAGTATAATTTAATTTTTTAACTTATACCACATAAATCTTTTAAAACCATAAGCATAAGTAAAAAATACTAGTTGGTCTCATTCGAGGTTTTTTCTGATTCCATATAAAACAAAGTATTATTTTTCCAAGATCTTTAAAATATGACAATGGAGCATTAATAGGAATTGCATTAAAATTACATATTGCTTTGGGTAGTATAGACATTTTAAAAATGTTGTTTCTTCCTAGCCATGAGCATGGTAAGTTTTTCCATTTGTTAACATCTTCAGCTATTTCTTTTCTTAAAGTTTCATAGTTCTCTTTGTAGAGTTCTTTCACGTCCTTTGTTAGGTATACTCCCCAATATCTCATCTTCTTTGGCACTACTGTGAAAGGAATAGAGTCCTTGACTGTTTTTTTCAGCTTGGTTATTGACGGTATATATAAAGGCTACAGATTTATGGGTGCTGATTTTGTAGCCTGAGACATTGCTGTATTCCTTGATCACTTCTAAAAGTTTGTAGAAGAAGGGCGGCGCCTGTGGCTCAGTGAGTAGGGCGCCGGCCCCATATACCGAGGGTGGTGGGTTCAAACCCAGCCCCGGCCGAACTGCAACAACAAAAAAAATAGCCGGGCGTTGTGGTGGGTGCCTGTAGTCCCAGCTGCTCGGGAGGCTGAGGCAAGAGAATCACATAAGCCCAAGAGCTGGAGGTTGCTGTGAGCCATGTGACGCCACGGCACTCTACCGAGGGCAGTAAAGTGAGACTCTGTCTCTACAAAAAAAAAAAAAAGTTTGTAGAAGAACCTCGTGTTTTCCAGATATATGATCATATCATTTGTGAAGTGAAAGTTTGATCTCTTCTGACCCTATGTGGATACTCTTGATCACCTTTTCTTCCCTAATTGCAGTGGCTAAAACTTCCATTACAATGTTAAAGAGCAATGGAGACAATGGGCAACCTTGCCTGGTTCCTGATCTAAGTGGAAATGATTTCAATTTAACTCCATTCAATACGATATTGGCTGTGGGTTTACTGTAGATGGCCTCTATTAGTTTAAGAAATGTCCCTTCTATACCAGTTTTCTTAACTATTCTGATCATGAAGGGATGCTGCATATTATCAAAAGCTTTTTCTGCATCAATTGAAAGAATCATATGGTCCTTATTTTTTAGTTTGTTTATGTGCTGAATTACATTTATAGATTTACGTATATCGAACCAGCCGTGAGACCCTGGAATAAATCCCACTTGGTCGTGGTGTATAATTTTTTTGATGTGTTGTTGGATTCTGTTTGTTAGGATCTTATTGAGTATTTTTAGCATTTATATTCATTAGTGATATTGGTCTATAATTTTCTTTTCTTGTTGGGTCTTTCCCTGATTTGGGGATCAAGGTGATGTTTGCTTCATAGAATGTGTTGGGTAATATTCCTTCCTTTTCTATATTTTGGAAGAGGTTTAGTAATATAGGTAGTAGTTCTTCTTTAAAGGTTTGGTGGAATTCTGACGTAAAGCCATCTGGTCCTGGGCTTTTCTTTTTAGGGAGATTTTGTATAGTTGATGCTATTTCAGAACTTGATTTAGGCCTGTTCAACATTTCCACTTCATTCTGGCTAAGTCTTGGTAGGTGGCGTGCTTCCAGGTATTGGTCGATTTCTTTCAGATTTTCATATTTCTGAGAGTAGAGTTTCCTGTAGTATTTGTTAAGGAATTTTGAATTTCTGAGGGGTTTGTTTTTATTTCATCATTACCATTTCTGATTGATGAAATTAGAGATTTTACTCTTTTTTTCCTGGTTAGGTTGGCCAAAGGTTTATCTATTTTATTTATCTTTTCAAAAAACCAACTTTTGGATTTATTGATCTGTTGTATAATTCTTTTGTTTTCAATTTCATTTAGTTCTGCTCTGATTTTGGTTATTTCTTTTCTTCTGCTGGGTTTGGGGTTGGAGTGTTCTTCCTTCTCCAGTTGCTTGAGATGTCCTATTAAGTTATTAACTTCCTCTCTTTCCATTTTCTTGAGAAAGGCTTGCAGTGCTATAAATTTCCCTCTTAGGACTCCCTTTGCAGTATCCCAGAGGTTCTGGTAATTCATATCTTGATTGTTGTTTTGTTCCAAAAATTTGGTGATTTCCTTCTTAATCTCGTCTATAACCCATCTATCCTTCAGCATAAGGTTGTTTAGCTTCCATGTTTTTGTATGGGTATGCAGGTTCCTGTTGTTATTGAGTTTAACTTTTATTCCATGATGGTCTGAGAAGATGGAAAGAATAATTTCTATTTTTTAAAATTTGCTGAGGTTAGATTTGTGGCCTAGGATGTGGTCAATTTTAGAGTATGTTCCGTGGGCTGATGAGAAGAATGTGTATTCAGTTTTGTTGGGATGAAATGTTCTGTAGATGTCTGTTAATTCCAGATGTTGAATGGTTAAGTTTAAATCTAAAATTTCTTTGCTTAGCTTCTTTTTGGAGGACCTATCCAGCACTGCTAAAGGGGTGTTAAAATCTCCAACTACTATGGAACTGGAGGAAATCAAGTTACTCACGTCTGTTAGAGTTTCTCTTATAAATTAAGGTGCATTCTGGTTAGGTGCATAAATATTAATAATTGAGATCTCATCATATTGAGTATTACCTTTAACAAATATGAAGTGTCCATCCTTATCCTTCCTTATTTTGGTTGGTTTAAAGCCTATTGCATCTGCGAACAGGATTGCAACGCCTGCTTTTTTTTTGTAGAGACAGAGTCTCACTGTACGGCCCTTGGGTAGAGTGCGGTGGCATCACACGGCTCACAGCAACCTCTAACTCTTGGGCTTACATAATTCTCTTGCCTCAGCCTCCTGAGCAGCTGGGACTACAGGCGCCCGCTACAATGCCCGGCTTTTTTGTTGCAGTTTGGCCGGGGCCGGGTTTGAACCCGCCACCCTCGGCATATGGAGCCGGCGCCCTACTCACTGAGCCACAGGTGCCACCCGCAACGCCTGCTTTTTTCTGCTTTCTATTTGCCTGGAATATACATGACCATCCCTTCACCTTGAGTCTATATTTGTCCTTTAATGTAAGATGCGATTCTTTATGCAGCAGATATCTGGCTTGAGTTTTTGTATCCAGTCAGCCAACCTGTGCCTCTTTAGAGGACCGTTTAAACCATTCACATTGAGAATATTAATAAGCCTTTCGAGAGTCCAGTGGACATTTTTAATCCTTTTGCAATGGTGGAAGTTGGAATTTGATCAAAATTTTCTGGGTGGGTTTACTTTTTTGGTGGAGGATTATGCTGGTCTTTATGGAGGATAGGTCTGAGAATATCCTAGAGAGCTGGTCTAGTTATGGCAAATTTCTTCAACATGTGAATGTCATTGAAGTATTTAATTTCTCGTCATAAATGAAACTCAGTTTAGCTGGGTACAGGATCCTGGGTTGAAAGTTATTTTGTTTTAGGAGATTAAAAGTCGATGACCATCCTCTTCTAGCTTGAAAGGTTTCAGCAGAGAGATCTGCAGTTATTCTAATATTCTTGTCCTTGTAGGTGGTTTTCTTTCGTCTGGCTGCTTTCAGAATTTTCTCCTTCATATTAACTTTAGTGAAATTGATTATGATATATCTGGGGGATGTCTTATTTGGGTTGAGTCACGCTGGAGTTCTGAAAATATCTGCTATCTGGATTTCAGAATCTCTTGGCATGTCTGGAATATTCTCCTTCATAATCTCATGGAGAAGGGACTCTATGCCTTGTGAAGCTGCTTCATCACTTTTAGGGATCCCTATAAGACGAATATTGGTTTTCTTCGAATTATCCCAGAGCTCTCTGAGAGAGTGATCTGTTTTTGCCCTCTATTTCTCTTCCTGTTTGAGAGTTTGGGAGCGTTCGAAAGCTTTGTCTTCAATGTCAGAAATCCTTTCTTCTGCTTGCTCCATTCTGTTACTGAGGGATTCTACTGTGTTTCTCAGATCTTTGAGGGCTGCAACTTCTTGTCTTAATGTATCACAATCTTTGGTCATTTGGTCTTTGAATTCATTGAATTCTTGAGATACCTTTTGGGTTACTGCTTGGAATTCTAATTTGATCTTATTTGCTATCCAGATTCTAAATTCGATTTCTGACATCTCAGCTATTTGTTTGTGCGTGGGATCTTGTGCTGTGTCTGCCCCATTGATCCTTGGGGGAGTTGATCTACTCTGATTATTCATATTGCCAGAGTTTTTCTGGTGATTTCGCCACATGATTGTTTTTCACCGTTGCCTCTGGCCGTCCTCAGAGTTGGGGAGGTGTCTCTCCAAGATTAGACCCCAGCGGGATCACTCTATTGTTGCTGGATCTTTGTAGGGAGTGACCCTGTGTAGTTCCTCTGGGGCTGCCCCAGTCAGGGAGTTCTGGTTATGGATGCAGCTCTGGAGTGTGACACACCAGATCCAGCAATAGGGTGGGAGGTGGTGCGCACGGTTCTGGGAGTGCCTGGCACCCAGTGTCTTTGGCACAGAGAGCCCAAGGCTCTAGCAGTCTCTGGCCAGGTGAAGGATTCTGCACAGAGGCAGGGAGGGCTCCAGAGGGCATGCAGCTACCAGAGTCTCTGGCCAGATGAGCGGGCCGGTGTGGAGGCAGGGAGGGTACAGGAGGTGGAACACAGGGTTGTGCGGCTCCCGCAGTTCCTGGTCAGGGCACGTGGAGGCCAGGCAGGCGCGGGTCGCGGATTGCGGCACAGCTCTTACGGAGGTCCAGGTGGCAAGCCCAGGAGTTTCAGGTTGCTATGGGCTGTGACGTCACAGCACTGTACCCAGGGCAACAGCCCAAGGCTCCAGTGTGCCAAAACCGGTCTCACTCTGCCCCTGAGGGTTAAGGCTGTAAGGCAGCTCAGTCCCCACCTTTAGGGTGCTCAGTCACAAGGTTACTAGCTCCTGCCCAATCCTGGCTCTGCGACCTTGAGGGCGGAGCTTGCCAGGGCAGTTCTCTCACAATGGCTCCCTGCAGCGCACAGCCAAACACTATTAGCTCCGTCTGGCCCACCAGCTCAGTCTGGGGCCCTAGACGATGCCCAAAGTTCTCTGCACTCCTGCTCAAGCTCTGCCCAAGGCAGTTCAACTGAGTGCCAAGTCCAAAAACACCAAAACAGTTCACAGGTAAGGCCTTTCTGGTTTGCAGTCTCACTGCTGCTTGTCCTTATGGCTGCCAGCGGGATTAGACCAATCGAACACACACAACCACTTGCCAGTTTTCCACTGTTTTTGTCCTCCTCTTGGGGTCCAGAAGGCCCTTGCTGACTCCCTGTATCCCTCAAAGGGATGATTATAGGCAGATCCCACCAGCCAGAGATGCCTGGAGTCTTATCTCCCCAGACTCACCATGCCCAGTTGCAGGGAAGCTGTTACTCGGCCACCATCTTGCTCCCAGGAGTTTATTTTTCATTTTTTAGTAAAAAAATAACCCAGTCCCAGCTACTTGGGAGGCTGAGGCAAGAGAATCGCTTAAGCTCAAGAGTTTGAGGTTGCCGTGAGCTGTGACGCCACGGCATTCTACCCAGGGTGACATAATGAGACTCTGTCTCAAAAAAAAAAAAAAAAAAAAAACTATCTTGGAAAAAAAAATTGTTCTGGAGGTTCTGGCCAAGGTAATTAGGAATGAAAAAGGGGGGAAAAGGCATCCCCCTTTCTTGGACAAGAAGAAGTCAAATTACAAGATTATGTAATCTCACAAGGAAACCACTAAAAAACTATTAGTACTAATAAGTTCAGCAAGGTTACTAGATACTAGATCAATATACAAAAATGAATTGTGGGTTCGGCTCCTGTAGCACTGTGGTTAGGGCGCCAGCCTCATACACCGAGGGTGGCAGGTTAGAACCTAGCCTGGGCCAGCTAAAAATAAAATTAAAAAGTAAACAAAAATAAATTGTGTTTTATACACTTGGAATGAACACAGCAACAATGAAACAAGTGCATTTAGGATAGCATCAAAAAGAATATGCAAGCCAGGAAGAATGGCACATCCCTTTAGTCCCAATTACTTATAAGGCAAAGGCAGGAAGATCACTTGAATCCAGAAATTTAAGCTCAGCCTAAGACCCTGTCATTTTAGTGATAGAAACAGAAAAAAAGTTTAACAAAATAAATGCAAAATGTACACTAAAAAGCACAAAACAGGGCGGTGCCTGTGGCTCAAAGGAGTAGGGCGACAGCCCCATATGCCAGAGGTGGTGGGTTCAAACCCAGCCCCGGCCAAAAACTGCAAAAAAAAAAAAAATAAAAAATAAAAAGCACAAAACATTGTTAAAAGAAATAGAAGATTCAAATAAATGGAAAACATCCTGGCAGCACCTGTGGCTCAATGGGTAGGGTGCTGGCCCCATACACTGAGGGTGGACGGTTCAAACCTGGCCCCAGCCAAACTGCAACAACAAAAAATAGTCGGGCATTGTGGTGTGGCGGGCGCCTGTAGTCCCAGCTACTTGGGAGGCTGAGGCAAGAGAATCGCCGAAGCCCAGGAGTTGGAGGTTGCTGTGAGCTGTGTGACACCACAGGACTCTATTGAAAGCGATAAAGTGAGACTCTGTCTCAATAAAAAATAAATAAATGAATGGAAAACATCCCATGTTCATAGATCAGACTTAAAATTACTAAAATGGCAGTACTCCCCAAATTGATCTATAGATTCAACGCCACCCTATCAGAATCCCAGCTGACTCCTTAGTGACACTGACAATAGGATTCTAAAATTCACTTTTTAAGGGACTTAGTATAACCAAAATAAATAGTAGGAAAACTCATATTTTTCAATTTCAAAACTTATAAAAAAACAACAGTATTCAAAAGACTATGGTACTAACTAAGTACAGACATATAGTCCAATGGAATAGAATTTAGAGTCCAGAAATAAACCCATGTGCCTGTGGTCAACTGATTTTTGAGAAAGGTGCCAAGACCATTTAGTAGGGGAAAAAAAGTCTTTTCAACAATGGTTTAGGACAACTACACAGCCACATGCAAAAGAACAAAATTGGACTTCTACCTCATACAAAAATTACTCAGAGTAGATCAACGATTAAAGTATACAAGAAAAACTATAAACCTCAAAAGAAAACAAAGGAATAAAACTTCATGACCTCAGATTTGGCAATGATATGACACCCAAAGCACAAGCCACTAACTAAAATATAGGTCACTGGACTTCATCAAAATTTATAACTTTTATGCTTCTAGGACACTATCACGTGAGTGAAACGATGATGCACAGGAGAAAATACTTGCAAATCACATACTGACAAGATAATTATATCTAGGATATATAAAGAACTTTAACACATCAATAATAAACTGAAAAATTATCAATTTTTTGATTGATTGTTTTAAACTCAGAGAAGTTTATTCTGAGTCTCTGACCATGGCCCAAGCCAATTTAAAAATGGGGAAAGGATTTAAACAGGTATTTCTCCAAAGAAGATATACAAATGGCCAGTAAGCACATGATACTTGATATCAGGCAAATGGAAATCAAAACCACAATGATAGAGCACTTCACAAGCACCAGAATGGCTACAAGTAAGAACTCAGATTATAATAACCAACAAACTACAATAAAAGATACTCAGCATCATTGGTCATTTGGGAAATACAAATCAAAACCACAATGAGATACCATTAATAACTACTGGGATGGTTATTATAATAATTTCTTTTTCTTTTCTTTTCTTTTTTTTTAGAGACAGAGTCTCTCTTTATCGCTCTTGGTAGAGTGCCGTGACATCATAGCTCACAACAACCTCCAATTCCTCTCTTGCCTCAGCCTCTTGAGTAGCTGGGACTACAGGAGCCCACCACAACACTCGACTATTTTTTGTTGCAGTTTGTCCAGGGCCGGGTTCAAACTTGCCACCCTCAGTATATGGGGCTGGTGCCCTACCCACTGAGCCTCAGGCACTGCCCAATAATTTCTTTTTTTTTGTGTGTGTGTGGTTTTTGGCTGGGGCTAGGTTTGAACCCGTCACCTCCGGCATATGGGACCAGCGCCCTACTCCTTGAGCCACAGGTGCCACCCTAATAATTTCAAAAACTTAAAGTCAGCAAGGATGTAAAGATATTACAGGTAGCAATGTAACATGGCGCACCTTACTCTAGATCAGTGGTTATCAACCTTCCTAATGCAGCGACCCTTTAATACAGTTCCTGTGTTAAAGGTTAAGAACCGCTGCTCTAGATGGTTCTTCAAATGACCCTGCAATTCCACTCCTACGTATTACCTAAGAGGACTGAAAACAGGCACTCAAACAAGTACATGGATCTACACATTCACAAGGGCACTATTAACTATTGCCAAAGAGTAGAAATGGCGCAAATATCCATCAGTGGATGAATGGACAAATTGTGGTATATCCATACAAGAGAGTATCATTCAACCATAGAAAAGGATAAAGTACAGATACATGCCACAACATGGATAAGCCTCAAAAACATTATCCTAAGAAGCCATCCACCACATACTGTATCATTCCGTTATATAGACTGTCAAGAATAGATCAGTCAATAAAACCAGAATGGAAATTGCTGGTTGCAGGTGCTGTGGGAAGGAGAATGGGGAGAAACTACTTAATGGGTAAGGAGTTTTACTCTGCAGAGTTGGAAATGTTCTGGAACTAGATAGAGGGAGTGAGTGAGCAACAGTGTGAATGTACTAAATGCCACTGAATTGTTCACTTTAAAATGGTTGATTTTATATCATGGGGATTGCACAGTAAGTTATTTAAACAAAGTAAGTTAAAAAAAGGTGTTGAAATTAAAACACTTGTATATACTGGGAGAAAGTAAAATGGCAAGTACTTGGAAAACAGTCTAGCACTTCCTCAAACGGTTAAAACAGAGTTAGCATATGACTCAGCAAACCATTCCTAAGATCACACTCTGGAGAAATGAAAACATCTCTACACAAAAGCTTGCACACAAATACTAATAGCAGTGTTACACATAAAAGCTGCAAAGCAGAAACAACCTAGTGTCCATCAACTGATAAATGGATAAAAATACAGTAGTGGGCCAGGAGTGGTCATTCATTCCTGTAATACCAGCATTCTGAGAGGCTGAGCCAGGAGGATTGCTTGAGCACAGGAGTTCAAGATCAGCCTGAGAAAGAGTGAGACCCAGTCTCTACTACCCTGTTTCCCCAAAAATAAGACATCCTCCGAAAATAAGGAAAGATAAGACGTCCCCTGAAAATAAGACCTAGCGCATCTTTGGGAGCATACCTGAAAATAAGACACTGTCTTATTTTTGGGGAAACAGGGTACGAATAGAAAAATTAGCCAGGCATCATGACAGAAGCCTGTAGTCCCACCTATTCAGGCGGCTGAGGCAGGAGGACTGCTGAGTCATGATGATGCCACTGCACTCCAGCCTGGTGACAGAGCAAGACTCTGTCTCAAAAAAAAAAAAAAAAAAAAAACCCAAAAGCAAAAATCCATGGCATAACCATACAATGAAATATTATGTTCTAAAATTGCAATGATGAGTGCACGGATCTGTGAATATACTAAGACCCATTAAGTTGTACATTTTAGATGGATGAATGATATGATATACAATAAATTATATCTCAATAAACCTGTTAAAAATATTCTAAGTAGCTGGTGGGATTACAAACTAATACAAACTTTTGGGAAGGAGGTATGGAGAATCCTCAAAGAACTCAAATTGGACCTCCCATTTGACCCTGCAAATCCCATTACTAGGCATCTACCCAGAAGAAAAAAAAATCCTTTTATCATAAGGATATTTGCACTAGATTGTTTATCACAGCTTAATTTTCAGTTGCCAAAATGTGGAAACAGCTCAATTGCCCACCAACCCAGGAATGGACTAACAAGCTGTGGTATTATGTATACCGTGGAATACTACTTAGCCACTAAAAAGATGGAGACTTTACATCTTTTGTATTAACCTGGATGGAGGTGGAACACATTCTTCTTAGTAAAACATCACAAGAATGGAAAAGCAAGAATCCAACGTACTCAATTCTAACACGAAGGTAGTAGATGAGCTAATGCAAGGTCCAGGATAGGGGAATGAGGGATAGGGGAATGAGAGAGCGGGGAGAGGGAAGGAGAGTGGGAGATGGAGGTCATGGCACACCTTTGGGGGTGGGACAGTTACAAGAGGGACTTTATCTAAGAAATGCAATTAGTGTATCCTAATTCTTTGTACCCTCAATGAACCCAAAACTATAAAGAAAAAGAAAGAAAAAAGAAAAATAAAACTCCTCATTCCTTTCCCTATCAGAAAAAAAAAAAAATGTTCTAAGTAAAGAAGCAGTATCTTTACTTTTTCCATTCCAAAGGGCACTCACCTTTGCCATCACATAAATGGCGCACATTAATAACTGGTCCAGATGTCTGTCCATCATAAGTTCAGGACATTGAATTATGGAGAACTCAAAGCAGGTCCAGATTTTTTTCCTCAGTTCATCAGAAATATCTAGTTTAGCACAAAGATCCCGAAGGCGGACACCTGCTAAGTGGTAAACCTAACAGATAAACAAAACCATCTGAAACTTTGCTTAACACTTTTATTTCCCAAGCTCATGTTTTCGATAGGGGTACATGAAAAATTACCTTTCTGAAGAAAAGCGATAAAGAGCTGGTCTTCCTAGGCCTAATATTGCTGCTGGTTAAAGGTTGGCCTTGCTTCTGCTGTTGGCCACCTGGGGAAATCTGTTGAATAGCCACTTGACCAGGGACTTGCAAAGTTGTTCCTGCCACCTGCTGAGAGCTCAGACTTCCAGAGAGCGCCTGAGCACTCAGGGGCTGGATGGAGCCAGTCACAGCCTGGGCCTGTCCACCAACGTTGACTTGCACTGGGAAAAATGTTATCCCTCCATTTTCATTGGCAATACCTGCAGTTTGTTATAGAGGAAAAAAAAGCATGAAGAAAAAGGTTGATGAAAGTTGTCCAGACAGAGCTTTCTTCCAATTTCTCCTTTCCAATCCCCCTGTCCCCATCATTCCCTCTGTCCCATATTGAGTCACTTCAGCCAAATCCCAGGTACCTTTCCAATAAACACCAAGAAAGAACTCAATATCCATCTCTGCTTTCCTTACCTTGTACAGGAATGGTTACTGTTTGTCCATTGTTAGCTGTAACAGTGGCGGTTGCCATGGTGACTAATGTCTGTCCAGGAACTGGTGTGACAGAAACAGCTTCCCCAGATACATTTTGCACAGGGACAGCATTGACTAGGGGCTGTGGGGGAATGCACCCAGGTGTTCCTCCATCAGAGGGGCTGTCATTCTCAACAAATAGCCGCCTTCTGGTAGTGCTGGCTGGTGGGGAGCTGTACCTGTCATATAGTGTGGTTGGAGAGGTTATGCCTAAGGTCGAAACAAATCAAACAGATCATTTAACTCGAGGAGACAGATCTGGCTTCCATCCAAGCTGTTAAACAGTTAAAAAAAAATTACAGTTTGAAATACTTCATAATTTAAGAAGCAAACAAAAATTACAGAGTCATATCATACCCACATTCCACTAATAAAAATTCAACTCAACACTACTGAGAGCAAAATTTTAAAAAGTAATTTTTTTGTCTTGGAGTATTCCTTTCTCTACTACCCCTTCGCCTAAACCAAACTAGACTTTTTTCCTCTGCTACCACAGGGCCTTCATGATTTAGGGGCAATTTAAGGACCTTCTCTACGTTTCTTTTAATTTTTTTGAGACTGAGTCTCACTTTGTCATCCTTGGTTGAATGTGATGGCATCGCTGCTCACAGCAACCTCAAACTCTTTGGGTTCAAGCAATTCTCCTGCCTCAGCCTCCCAAGTAGCTAGTACTACAGATGTCCACCACAACACCCAGGTATTTTTAGAGACGGAGTTTCAATCTTGCTCAGGCTGGTTTCAAACTCCTGAGCTCAGGCGATCTGCCCATCCCAGCTTCCCAGAGTGGTGGGATTACAGGCATGAGCCATCGCGACCGGCCTCCTTATTCTATTTGCTATATTTTTAACCTTATTTATTATTTAACTTCTACTTAACACTCAAATAAGATGTAATTTCGCTATAAAGCCACCACTTGACAGAGGGAGCTGATGTCAGTGTGATATACAGGAGGCTCCCCTCCCCCATTTTATAAATTTGCATCTGTCTTTTTCCACATACAGAAAATTATTAAAGCTCAGTAATATTCTTTGGAGAGGTATACATACGTGGTTTGGATTTAATTAAGCACAGTTTATCTTTTAAAATAACTTTGAGATATAGTTCACATACCATGCTTTTCACCCATTTAAATTTTCACCCATTCAATGCCAGAAAGCATTGAATTCTACAATGAAATTTTAAAATTTTATATTTATAAAATTTAATTTTATACCATTAAATTTTATAATTATGGTAAAATATGTAACAAAATTTGGCACTTAAACCATTTTAAAGTGTACAATTCAGTGGCATTATATTCTTAACTATTTCTAAAATTTTTTCATCGCCCCAAACAGAAACTCTATTACAGAGTGTCCAACCTTTTGGTGTCTCTGAAAGAAGAGTTATCTTGGGCCAAACATTAAATACACAAGCACTAACAAAAGCTGAGGAGCAAAAACCAAAAAAGTCCATGCGTAATTTCTGTAATATCTGCCACTATAGATAAGCAAAAATGTCTTCATGTAATAATCCTAATTAGGCAGTGGCATGTTCCAAGAGTTTTTTATTTTTTATATATTTTTTGAGACAGAGTCTCACTGCCTTGCCCTGGCTAGAGTGCCATGGCATCAACCTGACTCACAGCAACTTCACACTCCTGAGTTCAAGTGATCCTCTTGCCTCAGCCTCCTGAGTAGCTGGGATTACAGGCGCCTGCCACAAGGCCTGGCTGATTTTTCTATTTGTAGTAGAGATGGGATCTTGCTCTTTTCTCAGGCTGGTCTCAAACTCCAGAACTCAAAGGATGCACCTGCCTCAGCCTTCCAGAGTGCTGGGATTATAGGCATGAACCACCGTGCCCAGCCCAGAGGGCCTTTTAAAGTCATTGAGCGGGTCTCAAGTTTGAGTCCACTAAAATAGAAAATATATGTACCTAAGTATGCAACTAATAAAATATCTTTGGGTTTTTTGATTTTTTTTATTATAAAATTAAAAGTAGACAGCATAAAACTAGTGGGATATTTGACATGGTATTTGAGAAGCTAATGCATCAGTATGTGGTTTGATGGAAGTAGACGCAATTCTCAGTGAGTTCTCAAGGTGTTCTTCATCAGATACTTTGGTTCTAATTTCACTCTTTATTATTTATTTATTTGTTTTGCAGTTTTGGCCTGGGCTGGGTTTGAACCTGCCACCTCCGGCATATAGGACCTGCGCCCTACTCCTTTGAGCTACAGGCGCCGCCCCTAATGTCACTCTTAATGTGCTTCCTTCATGAAAATTGTGCTCACAAATGTAGGTGCTGGCAAGAATAACAACATGTATAAGGCGTGACTGTGAAGCACGGGATAGTTATCTCTGGGAAGACGGGAGCTATAAAAGTCCAGTTAAAGAGACATGATCGAATGTTTTTCTTTTTTCTTTTCTTTTTTTTTTTTTCTTTGAGACAGTCTCCCTCTGTGCCCTGGGTAGAGTGCTGTGCTGTGGCGTCATCATAGCCCACAGCAACCCCAAAGTCTAGGGCTTGAGCAATTGTCTTGCCTCAGCCTTCTGACAGCTGGGACGACAGGTGTGCACCACTACCCCCAGCTAGTTTTTCTATTTTTAGTAGAGATGGGGGTCTCACTCTTGCTCACACTGTCTCAAACTCCTGAGCTCAAGTAATACACCCACCTCAGTCTCCCAGAGTGCTAGGATTACAGGCGTGAGCCACTGCATCAGACCGCAGCTATGCATGCACTCCGTATGAAAACTGGCATTTAACATTTATGTCCAATGAAAATGAAGTCTCAAATGCGCCAAAATATGAATTATTTTCCCGGAAATCTTGAAATCTCTTTTCAAATTCTTTTTTTTTTTTTTTTTTTTTTTTGTAGAGACAGAGTCTCACTTTATGGCCCTCGGTAGAGTGCCGTGGCCTCACACAGCTCACAGCAACCTCCAACTCCTGTGCTTAAGCGATTCTCCTGCCTCAGCCTCCTGAGTAGCTGGGACTACAGGCGCCCGCCACAACGCCCGGCTATTTTTTGGTTGCAGTTCAGCTGGGGCCGGGTTTGAACCCGCCACCCTCGGTATATGGGGCCGACACCTTACCGACTGAGCCACACGCGCCGCCCTCTTTTCAAATTCTTAAATAAAAAAGTAAGACTGTATATTTCTCGCTGCTCACAGGACTGTGTTTAGCCGATGTGTCAAAATGCATAAAATTGTTTGCCTTAATTTGAGCTTGCTATGATTTCATTTTCATCTGGAATGCTGTCATGGTTTGATATGTTGTACAGATAAGTTGGTTTTCACCATGAAAACACATGTTTAACTCATTTAAATGAGCAGTTAAATCTACACTAAAAATTCTAAATCTGTAAGCCAGTTTTCATTAATTTCTGGCCCAAATTTGGTTTTTGATACCATAAATGACTTGATAGCATGTTATAAATCACAAAATCTCTTCAACATTTGGACTCAACTTGCCATCTCACTTGTGAAAAGTAAGCGATGGTGCTGTAGTCGGTATCGATACTTTTAAGGAATTCCTGGAATTGGCAATGATTTCCTTGGCCCTTATGAAATTCACAGCAATTCTCTGATTTCTTTTCTGAATGTATGTATGTTCGTTCATTCTTTGCGAGATTTTTGTTTCTAGTCCTTATCTTAAACACTGTTATTATTATTAAATTTTAAGCCTCTTTAATTTTGTGAAGGCAAAAAATGGAAACCTAATAAACACATGTATATGTAAAAATTAAAAAAATTCTGTTGAGAAGACAGACTTTTTTCAGATCAGCTTTGTCCTTATGATACAATCTTTCACATGCATTGAATTTGGCAGTATATTTTTGCATTTGATGTCTTTTCAAATCATAAGTCTTTGAAAACTTGCACAAATTCCCTACAAATTAAGCAGAGTGCCGTCTCAACAAAAAAGTAGTCCTCTAACCACTTTTCATTGAACGATCTTCCTTCGTCCATAATATGTTATTTTGGGGGGTTCTGTTTTCTTTTGAGATGTAGAAGCCATTCTGGGATGAAAAAATAATAAATAAGGTACTATATTTACTTTTATCATGAATTTTAATTGACAGGAGAATATAAAGTAAGGTTTGGGCCCGTCCGCATCTCAGCTGCTGACGCAGGGTGAGGAGGCCGATTGTCAAGTGCACGGGTGGGGTGTGAGGTGCTGCCAAGGAGCGAAGTGCCCTGAATAATCCAGTAAGAATGCACGCCTGACTTCTGACAGTGCTGAACACCCAATGTTGCAATGGTGGGTTGAGTGCTCTGGCATCACAGCTCACAGCAATCTCCAAGTCTTGGGCTTAACTGATTCTCTTTCCTCAGCCTCCCAAATAGCTGGGACTATAGGCGCCTACCACAACACCTGGGTATTTTTTGGTTGTTGCTGTCACTGCTGTTTGGCAGTCCTGGGCTGGGTTTAAACCCTCCAGCTCCAGTGTATGTGGCTGGCGCCTTAGCTGCTTGAGTGACAGGCACCAAGCCTGAAATACTATCGATAATTGCCTCCTCACCAAGTCACAAGCATATGTAACATCTGATGGTGTCGATTCAACTGTCTATGCCTGAAGATGACACACTAGAAGCTGCCACGCTGTAAAAGTGAACCCGGGCAGGTGCACCTTGGGAAAGCGTGTGCTCACTTTACGAGACACTGCCACACAATGTTGTTGTCTACAGAGTTCACCCTCGAGAACTGTGCAATGGAGTCCACAATAAAAATCACAGAAGAAATTTCATAATCTTTTCAGTAAGTTTACAATTTTGTGTTGGGCCACATTCATACCATTGGGCCACGTGCGGACTGTGGGTTGGACACCCCAGCTCTATATCCACTGTGAATTAGTCTACTTTAAAGCATTCGCACCAGTGTCTGAATTTTTGAGAGGCATTCATTTCTCTCCTCTGTGTCCACCTGTAAAAACTGCATATTATAAAATTTCAAAATATATGCAGGGAAGTCATCAGATGTACTGACAGGAGTATCCAATAGACTGTGGCTTAACATTTCCTCATGATGCAAAAGAAAATATATTTGTTGTGTATTTGGTACAAAGCTGCAGAATCTGAAAAAATTCATGAAGATCAATTTTTTTGTAAAGTAGCAAGAGACTTCAGGAAAATGGGGAGGTGGTAAGTACAAAGACAATTAAGTTTATTAAAGTCCTAATCTACAGATTAGAAGAGGGAGAACCTCTACAGAAACAGAAAGACCAGCTGACAGATCTGGGGTGGGTCTGAGGGGGCAATGGCAGAGAGTTTGGCCACTGTGACACCTCTCTGAAAAACAAGGACGTTTTCATACAGGTAACTCACGTTCATTGAGTATACGCTGCCTGGGAGTGATTCCTGACATTAAACTGACCTTTCTTCTACAGCCAGTGCCTATCAATTATATTATAAAACTGATCCAGAAACAATGTTCTGCTAATAGCATTCCCAGATTTGGAACTCTGGATTTACAGAATTACTATTTTAAAAAATATATTATGTCTCACATATACAAAAGTAAACCTTGCACCTGGCTAATCTAAGGAGCTGCGTGGAATGCAAACCGGATGCACAGGAAAACTGTGCACCCTGCACCTGGCAAATCTAAGGAGCTGCGTGGAATGCAAACCGGATGCACAGCAAAACCGTGCGCCCCGCACCCGGCAAATCTAAGGAGCTGCGTGGAATGCAAACCGGATGCACAGCAAAACCGTGCACCCTGCACCGGCAAATCTAAGAAGCTGCGTGCAATGCAAACCGGATGCACAGCAAAACCGTGCGCCCCGCACCCGGCAAATCTAAGGAGCTGCGTGCAATGCAAACCGGATGCACAGCAAAACCGTGCGCCCCGCACCCGGCAAATCTAAGGAGCTGCGTGCAATGCAAACCGGATGCACAGCAAAACCGTGCGCTCCGCACCCGGCAAATCTAAGGAGCTGCGTGCAATGCAAACCGGATGCACAGCAAAACCGTGCGCCCCGCACCCGGCAAATCTAAGGAGCTGCGTGGAATGCAAACCGGATGCACAGCAAAACCGTGCGCCCCGCACACGGCAAATCTAAGGAGCTGCGTGGAATGCAAACCGGATGCACAGCAAAACCGTGCGCCCCGCACCCGGCAAATCTAAGGAGCTGCGTGGAATGCAAACCGGATGCACAGCAAAACCGTGCGCCCCGCACCCGGCATATCTAAGGAGCTGCGTGGAATGCAAACCGGATGCACAGCAAAACCGTGCGCCCCGCACCCGGCAAATCTAAGGAGCTGCGTGGAATGCAAACCGGATGCACAGCAAAACCGTGCGCCCCGCACCCGGCAAATCTAAGGAGCTGCGTGGAATGCAAACCGGATGCACAGCAAAACCGTGCGCCCCGCACCCGGCAAATCTAAGGAGCTGCGTGGAATGCAAACCGGATGCACAGCAAAACCGTGCGCCCCGCACCCGGCAAATCTAAGGAGCTGCGTGGAATGCAAACCGGATGCACAGCAAAACCGTGCGCCCCGCACCCGGCAAATCTAAGGAGCTGCGTGGAATGCAAACCGGATGCACAGCAAAACCGTGCGCCCCGCACCCGGCAAATCTAAGGAGCTGCGTGGAATGCAAACCGGATGCACAGCAAAACCGTGCACCCCGCACCGGCAAATCTAAGGAGCTGCATGGAATGCAAACCGGATGCACAGCAAAACCGTGCGCCCGGCACTTGGCAAATCTAAGGAGCTGCGTGCAATGCAAACTGGATGCACAGCAAGACTGCTTTTCTGTCCTTTTAGGGCAGCACCCCTGTCACATTGACCAGGGTCGCACTTCCCAACTGACAGAGTTGAAGCCAAACATGGTCCCTCCTCTTACCTCACTGGCTTGTCTGTACTCAACGGGATTGTGAAGCTTTATTTTCTCCTAATCTTAAAATAACATATTTGCCTAAAAATTATTACAGAAATTACAGGAATTCTATCACCCAACAAAATCATTCTTAATAGTTTAGTTTTTCCCATTTTCACCTTTTGTATGCTTATAGATAAATATACTTTAAAAATAGGGATCATAATAGCCGGGCGTTGTGGCGGGCGCCTGTAGTCCCAGCTACTCGGGAGGCTGAGGCAGGAGAATCGCCTAAGCCCAGGCGTTGGAGGTTGCTGTGAGCTGTGTGACGCCACGGCACTCTACCGAGGGCAATAAAGTGAAACTCTGTCTCTACAAAAAAAAAAAAAAAAAAATAGGGATCATATTAAATGTATGGCATTCTATCTTTTTTCTTTTTTTTTGAGACAGAGTCTCACTCTGTTGCCCAGGCTAGAGAGATGTAGCATCACAGCTGACAGCAACCTCAAAGTCCTGGGCTCAATTGATCCTCTTGCTTCAGCCTCCTGAGTAGCTGGGACTACAGGTGCCTGCCACAACACCCAGCTAGTTTTTCTATTTTTAGTATAGACAGGGCTCTCACTCTTGCTCAGCCTGGTTTCAACTTCTGAGTTAAAAGTTACCTACAGCCCTCGGTTTCCCAGAGGTCCAGAATTATAGATGTAAGCCACCATACCCAGCCTATCCATTTTTTTTTTTTTTTGAGATAGGTTCTTGCTCTGTCTTCCACTTTAAAGTACGGTGGCATCATAGCTCACTGCAACCTCAAAGTCTTAAGCTCAAGTGATCTTCCTACCTCAGCTCCCCAAGTAGCTAAGACCACAGGGACATAACTGCACCCTACTATTTTTGTAGAGATGGGGTTTCGCTCTTACTCAGGCTGGTCTAGAACGCCTGGCCTCAAGTGTTTCTCTGGCATTGGCCTCTCAGAGTGCTAGGATGACAAGCATGATCCTATTCTTTTTTTTCTTTTTCTTTTTTTTTTTTATTGTTGGGGATTCATTGAGGGTATGATCCTATTCTTTTTAATAGATATTTGTAGGCCGAGCACGGTGGCTCATGCCTGTCATCCTACCCCTCTGGAAGGCAGAGGCAGGTGGGTTGCCTGAGCTCATAGGTTTGAGACCAGCCTAAGCCAGAGTGAGACTTTGCCTCTAAAAACAGCTGGTGTTTTGTACTTTTCTGTGTTCTTAAATATTCTTTAAAAGCATTTCTTTTAAGTGATCTATATGTTGCTAAAATGCATAGTATATTTTCTATTATATATGCCCTATTAAATATATTTGTAGGTTTAAATGAAATTTAAATGTTCAGATATTAGGCCCCCAAATAGTCCCCCTAGTATTTTAAACTTACTCCTTCCAAGTCCTCCGGTATCAGCACGAACTTCACTCACCCTTCTGGGAGTCAAAGGGGAACCACCAAGACAAATTTCATCTGCTCTTTCCAGGTTCTGAGGAGGCATGACCTACAAAGAATGGTTTATACAGAATGGTAATATCCAAAAAAAGCATTTTAATAAAAAGTAGAATAAATTATCCAAGGCAAAAGAAAAAAACTAGCTTGGTTCATTAGTTATCCCATCAAAATAAAATCAGCTGTCTTTTCCATTTTCATACTACATTTAAAAAGTTTTGGCAGTCTTTAAAAATTCAAAACCTGGTAATTTGATACTAAGTATGAATCAACTTTATTTATTTGGAGAGTCGGAACATCAACCACTCTAAGAGACAGAAACTTGATCAGGAAATCAAGAAAGAACACTGAAATTTTATTCTGTCACTGAAACCCTGGGGCAATGAGAAATTATTTGAGTCTTGTTTTCTCTTTGATTTGGGTTATATACCTTAAACCCAACTGCTACCCTCCTACCTCCTAAAAGGAAGATACTATAATTGCTCTCTATGTACTTTTCTTAGAAAAAGATGTTAAGATATTTTCACAAACCTCTTCACACGTAGGAACTCCATTTTCATTGTCTCTAATTCTCTCCCAGAGTGGGGAGTCCGGTTTCCATGCCAAATGATCTAAGATCTGTTCTTCAATCCGATTAAGGTGTTTCACCACCTCTCTACAAAGCCCATCTTCGGCTCTTATAAATACTTCTATCACCTGAAATCAAGAAAAATGGCCTGGTTCATTTAATAATTAGTAAATATTTGTAAATATTTCATAAATAAATTCATCAAAAATTACAAGCTGAAAAGAAGCAGCTACTCTTCTTTTCACTGTTTGTAAATATTATTTAAACTACAAGTATGAATTACAAAATCTTTTATATACTATACTTTTGAAATTTTTAAATGAAAAAACATGCCTTATGTATTAAGGTTAAAAAATATTATAAAATTTCAAATAAAAATTCTCTAAACATTCAACCTATGCCACTATAAAATTTAGTTTTGACTACTGTATGAAAGTTATGATAAGCTCATATGCTATATCAGTATCAAGAAGGAAACACCTACCAAATCACTATTTTAACTCCAGACCTCTTTATAACGTATGAAAGGGAACTTATTTTTTTCTGACTCTATCAATTTTAATTTTCATAAAATAATAAAAGGCTGCTATATAAGATTAGCTAGTGATGTGTGCTGCTTTTTTTTAAAGCCTCATTAGCTCATAAAATCACAGCATTTTAAAAGCTTTTATTAGATAAAAGGAATCAAATGAAACTTTTATGCAAAATAGAGCTTTAATACAGTATTAAAATTTATATAAATCTTAAGATTCTATTTCTTCTCTACTCTCCAAATAGAGATTAAACATGTAACTAAAAACAAGAAATGTTCTTAGATGTTAACTTGAACTAAATGACTAACAACAGGAAGTTAGTCTCATCTATAGTTTCTTCATTATTATATTTTTAAAAAATACCTTATAAAAATGATAAAGTGGCACATCAAATATTTCAGTAATAAATGGAAAATTCCCAGGCGGCTTATAAGAAAAAGTGACGACTTCAAGGCAACAGGCCAAGAGTGATCTGTGGAATGCATCTTGTTCCAGAATACCCTATAAAATAAAGTTATTAGCATTTAGAAACATTATTCTTTTTTTTTTTCTTTTGAGACAGAGTCTCACTTTGTCACCCTAGGTAGAGTGTCATGGCATCACAGCTTACAGCAACCTCAAATTCTTGAGCTTAAGCGATTCTCTTGCCTCAGCCTCCCAAGTAGCTGGGACTACAGGCGCCTGCCACAACCCCCGGCTATTTTTTGGTTGCAGTTGTCATTGTTGTTTAGCAGGCCCAGGCCGGTTTAAACAAGCCACCCCCGTTGTATGTGGCTGGCGCCGTAACCACTGTGCTATGGGCACTGAGTCACATTAGCTTATTCTTTTTGTTGTTGTTCTTGTTGCAGTTTGGCCAGGGCGGGGTTTGAACCTACCACCCTCAGTGTATGGGGCCAGCACCCTACTCACTGAGCCACAGGAACTGCCCTATATTAGCTTATTCTTAAAAAACATTTTATACCCAGTTAAATGAAAATATCAAAGAAAATCTTATTTTCTGAGTAAAATGTGCCCATTTTCTTTTCTTTTTTTTTAAATTTTATTTTATTATTAAATCATAGCTGTGTACATTAATGAGATCATGGGGCACCATAGTTTTATAGACCGTTTGACACATTTTCATCACACTGGTTAACATAGCCTTCCTGGCATTTTCTTAGCTATTGTATTAAGACATTTATATTCTACATTTACTAAGTTTCACATGTACCCTTGTAAGATGCACCGCAGGTGTAATCCCACCAATCCCCCTCCCTCCCTCTCCAATGTGCTCGTTTTCTTAATGAAACTTTTCTTACTGTATAAAGAAGCCCATTTTTAAAAAAGAAAAAATATATATATATTTTTTTTTTTGTAGAGACAGAGTCTCACTTTATGGCCCTCAGTAGAGTGCCATGGCCTCACACAGCTCACAGCAACCTCCAACTCCTGGGCTTAAGCGATTCTCTTGCCTCAACCTCTCGAGTAGCTGGGACTACAGGCGCCCGCCACAACGCCCAGTTATTTTTTTTGGTTGCAGTTTGGCCAGGGCCGGGTTTGAACCCGCCACCCTCGGTATATGGGGCCGGCGCCTTACCGACTGAGCCACAGGCGCCACCCAAGAAAAAATATTTTTAAAAAGTGTAAGACTTAGGCCGGACACGTGGCTCACGCCTGTAATCCTAACACTCTGGGAGGTTGAGGCAGGTGGATCACTCGACCTCACGAGTTTGAGACCAGCCTAAACAAAAGCGAGTCCCCTAAGTCTCTACTAAGTCTGTACTAAGAATAAAAAACTGAGGCAAGAGGATCACTTGAGCCCAAGAGTTTGAGATTGCTATGAGCTGTGATGCCACAGCACTCTACCCAGGGTGACAAAGTGAAACTCTGCCTCCAAAAAAAAAAAAAAAAATTATAAGACTTAAAAACCTGTTATATTATGAAATATAACTAATGAAAAAGTTTACACCCCTAACCAACAATCCCGATGCTTAGAGAATAATGGTGTTGAAAGATGTTTCAAAACAGGCTACTGCTATAAAAAAATAGATGAAAGGCAGGCAAGTGACTGACTAGGTGACCATCTACCCAAAGTCAACACATTCATCCCAAGATTATATTATCACAGATGACTTTTATTTTCTTCTTTTAGCTTATAATTTTCCAAAGTTATTTATAAACATTTGTTATTTTTTAATTTAAAAGTTACTCAGGCAACAAAAAAGATAAATTGGATTTCATCAAAATTAAAAACTTTTGTGCAGGAAAGGAGACAAAGTAAATTGATGACCACAGAATGGGAGAAAACCCTGGCAAGTCAATATCTGATAAAGGATTAATATCCAGACATACCACTGGTTGACAAAAAGCAAATAATCAAAATAAAAAAGTACTTCAACAGACTTGAATTTCTTTAAAGGAAGTCTAAAAGAGCCAACACATGAAAAGACATCCAGCGTCACAGTCTTCAGGGACATGCAAACCAAAGCACCTGGAGATCCCAACTTCACCCAGGAGGATGGACACCATCGAAAGAACAGGAGGAAGTGACAAACGTGTGCAGAAACTGAACCCTCGTGCGTGGCTGGGGGGCATGTACACAGCAATGGCCCTGCCTCAAAAAGTTACACATAGAATTGCCAGAGGGTCCAGCAATTCCATTTCTAGGTACGAAATGGAATGAAAGAACTGAAAGCAGGGACTTAAAAAGATACTTGTCCACCAATATTCGTAGCAGCGTGATCTAGAAACAACCCAGAAGTCCCCAACAGATGATAAACAAAATGCAGTCCAGATACAACGGACTTTGATTCAGCCTGAAGAAGGGATGAAGTTCTCAGATAGGCTACAACCTGGATGAACCCTGAACCCATGATGCTACATGAAGATGAGGTAAGCCAGACCCAAAAGGACAAACACGGGGTGATTCAGCTGACTGAGCTGCTTACAATAGGTAAGTTCATAGAACCCAAGTAGACGGTGGGTATCGGGAGAGGGGCCAATGGGGAGGGAGCATTTAACCAGGATACACGTGCAGTTCGGGGTGACAGAGTTCTGGAGATAGATCTGGTGGTGGTGATTACACAACACTGGACTGAACTGCATTAATGACATTGAATTAAAACTCAAAATAGCTGAAGGGGAACTATTACGAACATCTTACCAGAAGACATTATTTATTAGCTGCTAAACTACAGCTATGTTTTTACACCCTTCTGTATGTTTTCACACAAAAAAATTAAGTCACAAAACAGCTCTTTAAGTGA
Source organism: Nycticebus coucang (assembly GCF_027406575.1). Classification (NCBI taxonomy): domain Eukaryota; kingdom Metazoa; phylum Chordata; class Mammalia; order Primates; family Lorisidae; genus Nycticebus; species Nycticebus coucang. The sequence goes on along the minus strand of NC_069781.1, from coordinate 152,277,368 downwards.
ATACAGCCTATGTAGCCATTTTTTATATATAAAAAAATAAATGTAGGGCAGCGTCTGTGGCTCAAAGGGGTAGGGCGCTGGTCCCATATGCCAGAGGTGGCGGGTTCAAACCCAGCCCAGGCCAAAAAAAAAAAAAAAAATGTAAATAGTTACAAGGAATTAGAATACTGGTCAGTTTTATAATTTTCTTTGAAATGTTATTTTAAAAATTAGCTTTTCAAAAAGTTTTTATTGATGTTATTAAATATAAATTTATAGAAAAATCTAGGAAAAATAATTTTCTTAGCCAAAGAGGAATGGTTGAATGTTTATGCTAAAATTCTATCCAGGCCGGGCACTGTGGCTCACGCCTATGATTCTAGCACTTTGGGAGGCCAAGATGGCAGGATCACATTATATCAGGAATTTGAGACCAATCTGGGCAACATATTGAAACCTCTGTCTCTAAAAACTTTTTTTAATTAGCCAGGCATGGTGGTGCAGACCAATCCTAGCTGCTTGGGTGGCTAAAGCAGGACGATGGCTCAAGCCCAGGGTCTGGATGTCACGTTGAACTATGATCCTGCCACTGTGCTTCCAGCCTGAGTTCCCCAGCAAAACCCCATCTTTTAAAAATAAAAAAAGTCCTAACCAGTCAATACTCAATTTATTCTGGCTGTATAATGCTTGCATTAAAAACTCCATGTTCCCGGCCAAACTGCAACCAAAAAAAATAGCCGGGCGTTGTGGCGGGCGCCTGTAGTCCCCGCTACTCGGGAGGCTGAGGCAGGAGAATCGCCTAAGCCCAGGAGTTGCAGGTTGCTGTGAGCTGTGTGACGCCACAGCACTCTACCGAGGGCAATAGAGTGAAACTCTGTCTCTACAAAAAAAAAACTCCATGTTATTTAGCAACTTAAGGTTAAGCCTAAATGTTTGAATCTTTGACTACGGAATCTTCCACCCTCAGGAGTTATACGCGATCACGCGTGGCCTGCTGAAATGGGGGACTGAAGGGGAGAGGGCTCAGAACACAAGATTCCTTAGGTGCCAATCTTATTCCCTCAAAGCTATATATTATTTCTTCAGTAATTCCTTTTTGGGGGTGGTGGGCAGGAAGGAAATGACATTTTACTGTGCCGATTAATCCATTTGCTGTTTTACTCACAGATAAATCCATGTCTCCCAGTCTTTTTTGTTCTTGCTCAATAACAGATTCTAAGACCTTATAGTAAAGCATCTCTGCAAAACGAAAATGTTTGCTGGCAATTTCTGTAGAAATAATTAAGAAACACAAAAATGGCACAAAAAAGAAAATAAACATGGCGGAAAATGAAGGCCCACCCCTCTGTCTTCACGCACCAAACAAAACTTATAAACCAACCCAACGCTTCAGAAATATCCATTTCTTACGATCGGTGTTTTAATTATCCCTAAGATACTTTAATTTTCTTCATGACAAAATTCACGGTTCTCTAAAACTGTGACATGAAATTTGCGTATAAAGAACTATAATATCATTCATTGAGATTGACAACCGCCTTTTTCCTATATACTTGAATAAAACAGCTCTATGGTAAGAAGCATGTAAGTGATTTACTATTCCACACACACTTAGTTCCAGTTCACAAGATCAAACAACTCCTAGGCCAGGTTTGGACATATAAAAGCCATATCTTATGTTCTTTTTCTTTTTTTATTTTTATTTTTATTTTTTTTATTAAATCATAACTGTATATAATGATATGATTATGGGGCATCATACACTCACTACATAAACCATTTGACACATTTTTATCACAGTGGTTAACATAGCCTTTCTGGCGTTATCTCAGTTACTGTGCCAAAACATTTACTCTTTTTCTTAATAGGTTGAAGAATCACTAAATGAAAACTAAAGATCTGCAAGTAAAAAAGCATCAGAAGACCAACGTGATAAATATGTCACCCTAAAATCTCTCTCTTACTGAAAAGGCTCAGAAATCACTTTGTTGACAGAAAAATTAGGCAGCTATATTCTAGCCCTTGGTCTAAAGTCAGAAATCCTTTCCTCTTATTTCTGACTCATTAACAAGAAACATCAAAGAGCAGAGCAGTATGGACAATATTAAAATTTACCTTTAGCACTATTGCCAAAATCTTCATCGGGCTGGGAATGCTGACAATATACTTCATACATTTCTTTCAGTCTGTTAGCAATAGCCTGAGTTGGATCTCTGGAACATGTCCTAAAAACCAAAAAAAAGAGAAATTCTCTAATTAAAGATCTTGCTGCATCTGGGCATGGTGGCTCACGCCTATAATCCTAACACTTTGGGCCTGGGAGGATTGCTTGAGCTCGTGCCTGTAATATGAGCAGCCTGAGAGGCTGAGGCAGGAGGAACATTTAAAGCCAGAAATGTGTAGGTACGGTGGCTCAGGCCCTGTAATCCCAGCACTCTGGGAGGCAGAGGCAGGTACACTGCTTAAGCTCAGGAATTTGAGACCAGCATAAGCAAGAGTGAAACCCCATCTCTCAAAAATAGCTGGGTGCTGTGGTGGGTGCCCGCAGTCCTCTACCAGGGAGGCCGAGACAAGAGGACTGCTTTGAGCCCAAGACTTTGATGTTGCTGTGAGCTATGATGCCACAGCACTCTACTGAGGGCGACAAAGTAAGGCTCTGTCTCAAAATAAAAGGAGACAAATAAGCGGGGCACAGTGGCACACGCCTAGAGTCCCAGCTACTTGAAAGGCTGAGACAAGAGAATCCCGCGAGCCAGAGAAGGTGAGATGGCAGTAACTATGACACCACAGTGTTCTATATTCTGCCCCAGGCGAGATAGCAGGGCCCCATCTCAAAACAAAAGCAAACAAACACAAGAGGTCCCCCCTTCCTTATCAAGGTGGCGGTGTTACTATTTTGAGTGGGATTATAACTTACTGCGGTAAGTTCAGCAACGTGGGCCTGGGCCCGTCTGATACGTGTAACTGGCCCCCACTCACCCCACATATCCCCAATTACTGATAACCAAACTTGCTCTCAACTATTTCTCTTGAGGGCAGGACAACTTCCATTAAGAACTTCTAGCAGAAAACAGAATGGGGGGTATATAACGTACACCATGCACTAATGCAAACTGTTAATGACCTTCTACAATTGTTCCCTCTAAACAAGGTTTACATTCATTTCCTTTATTAGAAAGCAATATGGGGGGGTGGGGGGGCGGCGGCGGCGCCTATGGCTCAGTGAGTAGGGCGCCGGCCCCATATACCGAGGGTGGCGGGTTCAAACCCAGCCCCGGCCAAACTGCAACAAAAAAATAGCCAGGTGTTATGGTGGGTGCCTGTAGTCCCAGCAGCTCGGGAGGCTGAGGCAAGAGAATCGCGTAAGCCCAAGAGCTGGAGGTTGCTGTGAGCTGTGTGAGGCCACGGCACTCTACCAAGGGCCATAAAGTAAGACTCTGTCTCTACAAAAAAAAAACAAAGCAATACACGTTCAATGAAAAGGCATCACACAAATTGTGTGATTGGGCTTTTTTTGTAACAATTTTTTATGCTTTTATCTTGATCACAAATACACATATTTCTTGTAAAAATGAAGCAAGTTTAGGAAATTACGAAGAAAATAAAAATCAGTTATAATCCCATTAGGATAACTACTGAACATTATATATAATATAAGCAGAATTTTATTTATGAATACACACCTTTTTGTGAAAACTGGACCTGTTAGTTTTACCTAGTATCTACTGGTAAGTTTTAATTCCACTAATGGCACTTTAAGATTAGAGAAGCTATTATGCCTGGTTGAAACTGTAAAGACATCTGGAAGGTAGAGAGACCAAGACAGGCTTCTAAAATGTATTTATGAAAAGATTCTATATTCAAGGCAAACAAGGTCCATTTGAAAAACCTAAGTTAGGAAGAGGACATGTAGACTTAGCTGGGATGAAACGAAAAGTTGTCAGCCTGGGCATTTAGTAAACCCATGAGTGGAAATTTTCTTAGGCGTGTACACAGGGTCTTCTTCTTCTTCTTCTTCTTCTTTTTTTTTTTTGAGACAGAGTCCCGCTCTGTCACCCTGGGTAGAGTGGCATTATAGCTCACAGCAACCTCAAACTCCTGGGCTTGAGTGATCCTTCTTGCCTCAGCCTCCCAAGTAGCTGGGACTATAGGTGCCCACCACTACTCCCAGCTAGTTTTTCTATTTTTAGTAGAGACGGGGTCTGGCTCTTGCTCAGGCTGGCCTCCAACTCCTGAGCTCAAGCCATCCACCCGCCTTGGCTTCCCAGAGTGCTGGGATTACAGGTGTGACCCACCATCCCTGACCCCTAGAGTCTTCTTGACGCCATACCACCACAAATAAAATGGGGTCCTACCTATGTCATCAAATCATAAAGTTTTAGGACTAGGAAGGACCTTGGAGGTCGCTTTTCAAATCAGCTTACCAAAGGTTATACACAAGATAATGAGATTCACTCCCCTGTGCTTTTCACTGAAACTGACTGATATTCCTTCCTACAGTCTCGGGAGATCAGAGGACCGGGACTACATTTTTTTTTTTAATTGTTGGGGATTCATTGAGAGTACAATAAGCCAGGTTACACTGATTGCATTTGTTAGGCAAAGTCCCTCTTGCAATCATGTCTTGCCCCGCAAAGGTGTGGCACACACCAAGGCCCCAACCCCCTCCCTCCTTCCTCTCTCTGCTCTTCGTTTCCCCACCCCTCCCTCCTTCTTTCTCTCTCTGCTCTCCCCTTCCCCCACCCCCACCGTGACCTTAATTGTCCTTAATTAGGACCAGTACTACATTAAAGATTTCTGATCTTCTATTTATACATCTTACATTGCTAGGTCCTCTATGGACTAACAACAGGACTGAGCATGCAACTGATATAAAATTATTTAATTTTGACCAAAGTACATTACTTAAACATTAATTTTTAATTCAACTTGTTAATATGTTGTTTGGGATATTGCATCCTCATTTATAAGTGAAATATGTTTGTAATTTTCCCTTTATAATAATATATTCTCTCCAATCTTAATATCAGGTGTACCCAGATCAAGTAGAATGATTTTGAAGCGTTTCTTCTTTTTCTATTATCTATAAGATTTGGCATGATCTGTTTTTTGAAATTATCTTTTACTTTTATTTATAAATATTAGTTGTCTATTTTTTGAGACTTAAAAAAAAAAAGAAGTTAACTGATGACTCCATACTGAATCTGAGTCAAAGCATTCTATAATAGACATACTCTTATTTGACAATGTGAATGTTACTTTCTTTGCATTATTATTATTATTATTATTGCTTAATATTTCGATGCATTAATTCTCTGATTTCTTTTCTGAATGTATTTATGTTTGTTTATTCTTTACGCGGTTTTTGTTTCTAGTCCTTATCTTAAACATTGTTATTGTTGTAAAATTTTAAGCCTCTTTAATTTTGTGAAGGCAAAAAATGGAAACCTAATAAATACATGTATATGTAAAAATAAAAAAATAAAAATAAAATTATTAATGGGTGAATTAAGGCACTAATAGTGAAAAATTAAAATAGTAAATGGGAAAATAATCAAAATCACAGTGGCTCATGCCTGTAATCCAGCACTCTGGGAGGCTGAGGCGGGTGGATAGCTTGAGTTCACAAGTTCAAGACCAGTCTAAGTAAAAGTGAGACCCTGTCTCTACTAAAAATAGAAAAACCGAGGCAAGGGGCAGCACCTGTGGCTCAGTGAGTAGGGCGCTGGCCCCATATACCGAGGGTGGCGGGTTTGAACCCAGCCTGGGCCAAACTGCAACCAAAAAAAAAAAAGAAAAACTGAGGCAAGAAGATTACTTGAGCCCAAGAGTTGGAGGTTGCTGTGAGCTATGACACCACTGCACTCTACCCAGGGTGACAGCTTGAAACTCTGTCTCAAAAAAAAAAAATCAACAAGCAAATCTTGGCCCAGGGTTCAAACTAACCTGAGAATCTGTTCCAGTTTCTCACTGGGTGCATTCTTGAGGCCTGTCAGCACGGTGTGAAGACGACTCAAGCTGTGCGTCGCTGTAGAAACCGGAGTCACACAGGGGCTGTTCTCCTTGGCGTACCTCACACCAGTAAGTGGTGTGGAGATTCTAAGTGCTTTCGACTAAAGAGAAAAATTAAGTAGAATTAAAACACACATACACACACACACACACACACACACATATTATTTTAGGTCAGAAAGACTTTAAATCACAAATGGGCATTCAAGCCAGTGAAACTTGATCATAAAAACACAAAATTTGGATCACAAAAACAATAAATTTTAGTAACTCAAATATCCCTCAATTCCTCAAATTCCAGGAATATCACCATTCCTGGAATTTAAACTAAGAGCAAACACGGCCCATGTGAAGAAGTGTGAAAGGATAATCTGTATCTTAGTTAACTAAAAGTTAGTCTCTTAAAAGTTAAACCTTTAAGATAAGGTATAGCTCCCTATTATCCCTCCTTTAAAATGGAAGTGTGAAGGCAAAGATGAACTTTATACTCACTCGAAATAATTAATATCACTCTCATCCCTGAGAAAGGGAATTTCACAGCTCTCATCTACTGCTGTTTTTGTAAACACAGATTGACCAAAGAACCATGAATTAAATCTGGCCCAAATAAAATCCATGATTTAACAAAAGCCCACGTAAATCCTCAAATTTGCTTCAGAGGGAGAGGACAGAACATTCTTCAAAAGGCAACAGAATGTCCCTGACACAGGACAACAGCCTCATCCAGCTTCCTGCCCTTCCTCTACCTTTAGTTACTAGGATCTCTCATGGGTTTTCCCCCTAAAGTACAATTCAGAGAAATAAGTTAAAAGTTAACATTCTTAAATATAAATATGAAAAAGATATGACTTAGTGTCAAAGAATTTAAGCATGACCACATATGCTAGGAAGATATCTTTTCTCATTTTTCAAATAGACTCTGAAATGTTAAGAGAGCTTAATATCTTTTAATATTCAAGATAAACCAAATTTCCTTGTGTAGTAAAAGTACTTACTCTAGAGTTAGTTTTAAAAACACCTAGGAAAACTTTTACCTGGCAACAGAGCAAACTATTCAAGTTCCATACGGTACGGGAAAGCATAAAAATTCATTATCTATAAACAATAAATCTATATGCTTTCTCCATGTTCTAAACGACAGCAGAGCTCAGAACTTCCTTTTGTTTTAAAGAAATCTTTCCTAAAGTAAAATAATCTGCATAGATTAACTGCATTCAAAAGATGCACCCGGACTTAGTTTCTTCCAGCCAGCTTCTTCCCTGTGTACGCAGCAGTGCGGGTGGTGTGTGTACGTGTACAGGAGAAGGGACAGCAGTCAGCGCACATAGCCACGTCCCCCACACGCAGCAGCGGGTTCAGAGGAACTCAGACGTGTCAACCCACACAGCTTCCTGCCCAGAGTCCGCAGAGCCAGCTCGGTGCCTCCGGGCAGCACCGGTCAACGGCTTAGCGGGAACCTTCCTGGGCATTATGATCGGGAGGAGGGTGTCTTTAACTCAGGTATAAATGGTATGTTGGTATTTTTTTAAACATTAGGATGTTCCTTCAACCTCTTTTATTCTCTTATCAATTCTTACTGCTGAGTAATCGCTCTTTATTCCGTGGCTTTAAAAGCCATCTGTACCCTGACCACCCCAGAACATTCAGACACAACCCTCGCCTCCGCTGTGAACCACAGTCTTGAAAGCCTCAGCTGCCTGCTCGACTTCTCTACTAGCATGCCCCAAAGACAGCTCACTTTTACCGTGCTGGCGACCCTAACAGTGGATTTCTCCCAGACTTGCTCTTCCCTCTCAATAAATCCCAACAGTAAATATTCCCAGAATCCCTACTGTGTGCTGAGCACGGCACACAGCCCGGAGTCCACTGCATGGAGAAAGATAAACCATTCTCTGTACTTACCTAGCTACCTGCCTAGCACCAGACAACGGTAAATACAGAGTAAGAGGGAAAGGAAATCGTCACGGTTGGGGAGAATGTTGGCGGTTATTATTTTATAATAATAAACAGAGATAAGAGACCAGAATGAAGTGAGGAAGGAAGCCGCAAGACTCTTAAACACGCTGCAGGCAGAGGAAACAGCAAGGTGACGTGGGAGGACATTAATGTGGCCGTAAAGTTCCAATTTTATGGCCACCCTGTATAGCCCCAATATCGTCACGTTTCTCCGAATCAAGCCGCCATAAACCATCAGCAGAATCATTTTAACAGCCTCTCAACTCCCTACCTCCACGCTTCCCCCTCACCCCCTTTCCCAATCAGAAGGCGGGGAGGTTGCTCTTCTCAGTAACGCCCTCCTTCCCCCTTCAGCCTCCATCAGCACCCCAGCGTCTTCCCCGCGGCTTGCAGCCTGCAGGTTTGCCCCACTCTCTCGCTCCTTCCCTCATTCTTCTCTCGCTTCCCCTCGCCCCGTTCTATTCCCACACCAACCTTCTCCCCCTTCTTCCAACAAGTTAATCGTGTTCCTAGTTCCTGACTTTGTGCGCACCTTGCTCTTTCTTTGCCTCAGACGCTCTTTTCCAGCTGTCCACAGGGCTTGCTTCCCACCCACTCCAGGTCTCAGAACAAGAACCCAAAGCCTACCCTGCCCCGCCCCAGGACTCTGCACTACTGCTCGGCTTTACTTTCCTTCACCTGTCATCCTCCACATAACACGCAGCATCTACCCTGTTTCCCCGAAAATAAGACCTACTCGCAGGAAAGATAAGGCGTCCCCTGAAAATAAGACCTAGCGCATCTTTGGGACCACACCTTAATATAAGACACTGTCTTATTTTTGGGGAAACAGGGTATTTACTTCTTTGGTTATCTGCTGTCCACCTCCCCACACTAGAATATAAGCTTCTTTACAACAGGGTACTCAGGGCTATTTGTTCTGGGCCCCTAAAAATAATAGATTATAATCAGCGTAAGTCAGCATAAGAATTTACAGAAAAGAGGGTACATGGGCCAAAGGTGACTCTATGTAAATATACTTCAAGAAATGGCAAAGAGGGCGGCGCCTGGGGCTCAGTGGGTAGGGTGCCAGCCCCATTTACTGAGGGTGGTGGGTTTGAACCTGGCCTCAGCCAGCTAACGCAGCAGTGGCAACTGCAACAAAAAAACGGCCGGGCGTTGTGGCGGGCACCCATGGTCCCAGCTACTCGGGAGGCTGAGGCAAGAGAATCGCCTAAGCCCAAGAGCCGGAGGTTGCCGTAAGCTATGATGCCACAGCACTCTACTGAGGGTGACAGAGTGAGACTCTGTCTCAAAAAAAAAAAGGCAAATAGAGTAATGTGTATCCAGGAGACAATCTCACATATAAAACACTTCAGAATATCTGCTGAATAAGCAGATCAGCATCCTCACTTTCGGGTGAGCTGCCCGGGGATTACCCACATTGCCTCTGGAGACACCCCTCAGCAGCTTTGTGGTTTTGTGACTACCACGTAACAGGAGGGAAATTCACTGTAGTCTCCATCATCCCAAGTGTTTGCTTGAAATGATACCATGTGGTCCCGAAACTCAGTTTCACAGAACTTTTTTAAAGACTGCAGATGCTCATTTCTCCAGGCTCTCACCTGAGGGTGCCAGTTTGGATCAATTAACATTTCCTAAATGCCTCTATTCATCACAGACGAACAAGGCTGTATGTTACAGGCTGATCTTTTCAAAACCAACAATTATTACCTTGATACATTTGTTTCATTTTATATTTTTTTCTCAGACCTAACTCAAACTTTTGAAGTAATAGTAACAAAAAGTAACTCAATAAAGGTAGAAATAACTTTTTCAGTTAAGAGAAGTACAACGAAAATTTTCTTTTTCATACTGGAAGTAAAACATGCACATAGAATCAGCAACATAAACAGAACGCCTGGCTGCAGGCCCTGAGTTTGTAGGACGCCAGCGTGGCTCAGCTCACCTTGTCAAAATGCTGCTGTAAGATGTTTTTCATCTGCACCCTTTCCGCAGTCTCTGTTCCTGAACCAGTGTTGAGACACCTTGAGAGAGTCCCAATTTCCTCCTCGGAGTCCTCTCCAAGAAAGATCCGTTCATCTAAATTCCCCACAGATAAAACACACTCCTCATAGGCCTTACTGATGGCTTTACTGCAGGAAAAGAATACGGACAAAACATACGCTCTGATGGAACTGCCACTTCAATTAATGTTTCGGGCCGTTTATTTCATTTTGTTATTTATTAAAAGTTCCAATAATTTTTTGCAAGTTAAATTGTAGTGGAGCACTGCTAATTATAGAACCTGGAGGGTATGAAATGTGAGCTTGCTACACTCTGCTTGTCCATCACCCAGGGGTGCTCTGCTGACAGGTTCACCAGCCTGGCAGGTGCAGCAGCTGGTGAGAAGCTTTTTAACTATCTGCCCTGGCTGCTCCAGACATCCCTGAACACCTGTACACATCATCATTTTTCACCTGTATAGGCCCAAAAGAATTTCTTTATTTCAAAATTTATAATCCAGAAGCTTAATAAAACTTAGAAAAATAGGTACACATTTTCAATAAATTTTAAAACATATGCTTATAGCAGCAGTTGACTGAATTTTTATTGCTTCCCTGTATTCTCTTACAAAACACACTAAATTTCCAGAGGACAAGCAATAAAAATAACCAAAGTCTGAGGTTTTCTAAGTACACAATACAAAATACTACAACAATTTTATAACAGAAGTACTCACAAACTCTCTCCAAAGTTCCCAGGTTCTAGAAACCCAGTAAGCGTTTCCTCTTTTCCTTTAAGGATCTATCATGAAAGGAGAGATCGTTAAGTCATTATAGCACATTGTCTTTCTCCAGAAAATATTTTCACATTATTTCTTTACGACTTACGAACCTTTTTTTCATAAAGTTTCCTAATATAGGGTTTCCAGAAATGTTCTTTTATTCCCTTTGCTTCCAAAACTAGGCCATCATGTAAGGAACACAGTTTCTCAATGACACAGGGTGGGTCAGAGGAAGGTTTAGACTCCTTTGCATGAAAATCTTCAGATAGTCCTTTGATGTGCAGAATCACAAGACAGAGATACCAGTTAACATTCAATAAACTATAAGCTAAAATAAAAACAGATTATAATCAGCAAAAGTTATAAGAATTCGGGGGCGGCACCTGTGGCTCAAGGAATAGGGTGCTGACCCCATATACCGGAGATGGCAGGTTCGTATCCAGCCCCGGCTAAAAAACTGCAAAAAATAAATAAATAAATAAATTATTTAAAAAAAAAAGTTATAAGAATTCACAAAAGTGAGTACACATGGGCCTAAGTTGACTCTACTTAAACATACTTCAGGATATTGCAAATAGAGGTAATTCATGTGTATTGTTACTCAAAAGATTTTAGTGATTTGGTATTCTATCTGAGGATAGTTAAGAAATTATAATAAAAAATTAAAATTTCTAAAACTCTAAAAATCACAAAAGTAACATAACAAAAATAAAATAACTTTGCTAATAAGTCTTACATTCAAAGAAAAAACACCACTGTAAAAAACTGTGCTGTGCCAGGTGCGGTGGCTCACGCCTGTAATCCTAACACTCTGGGAGGCCTAGGTGGGTGGATTGCTTGAGCTCACGAGTTCAAGACCAGTCTGAGCGAGAGTTAGATCCCCATCTTTAAAAAATAGCTGAGAGTTGCGGCGGGTGCCTGTAGTCCCAGCTACTTGGGAGGCTGAGGCAAGAGAATCGCTTGAGCCCAAGAGTTTGAGGTTGCTGTGAGCTATGATGCCACAGCACTCTACTCAGGGCAATAAAGTAAAACTGTACTTCAAAAAAAAAAAATTGTGGCATCATTAAAGTAGATGAATTTATCATATTAATTTATAGTTTATTATTGCCCTAGGCTCAGGAGAAGAGAAAAAGAAATCAAAGAATAATAAAAGAGGGTAAAAATGAAGGGAAGCTATATGGAAATGTAAAAGGGAAGGAAATGTTTAGGAAGGAAATGAAAAAGGATCAGAAAATGATATGAGGAAGATTAAATTTACCAAACTAGAAGCAAACTGAAGTAACTAACTCCACCAACTTTAAAAAGCTACCTTTTAAGGCCAGGCACAGTGGCTCAGGCCTGTAATACCAGAGAGGAGGCTGAAGTGGTAGATTGCTTGAGCTCACGGGTTTCAAGACCAACCTGAGCAAAAAGTGAGACCCTGTCTCCACTAAAAATAGAAAAAGTGACGCAAGAGGATTGCTTGAGCCCAAGGTGGAGGTTGCCATGAGCTATCACACCATGGCACTCTACCCAGGGTGACAGCTTGAGACTTTGTCCCAAAAAAATAAAACACGGCTCAGCGCCGGTAGGACAGTGGTTATAGTGCCAGCCACATACACAGAGGCTGGCAGGTTCGAACCCAGCCCAGGCCAGCTAAGCAACAATGACAACTCAACAGTAAAACGTAGTGGGCGCCTATAGTCCCAGCTACTTGGGAGGCTGAGGCAAGAGAATCACTTAAGCCCAAGAATTTTAGGTTGCTGTGAGCTATCACACCATGGCACTCTCTCCAGGGCGACAGCTTGAGACTCTGCCACAAAAAAATAAATACATAAATAAAATAAAATTAAATTAAAATTAAAAAATAGGCTTGGTGCCTGTAGCACAGTGTTTATGCCACTAGCCACATGCACCGAGGGTGGAGGGTTCAAACCCAGCCCAGGCTAACTAAACAACAATGACAACTGCAACCAAAAACAAAATAGCCAGGCATTGTGGTGGGTGACTGTAATCCCAGCTACTTGGGAGGCTGAGGCAAGAGAACCGCTTAAGCCCAAGAGTTTGAGGTTGCTGTGGGCTGTGACGCCACAGCACTCTACCCAGGGTGACAGTTTGAGACTCTGTCTCAAAAAAATAAATTAATTAAAAAATAAAATAAAAATAAAATCTACCTTGTAAGGGGTATGAAAATATAGTTACATAAAATGAACAATATTTTATAGCACAACAAAGTGTTTATAATCAATAAGTTAGGGTATTCTGTAAAAGAACTAAAAGAGTAGAACTGGAATGCTCCCACCATAAAGTAATGATAAATATCTGAGCTGATGGATACCCTAATATCCCTGATCTGATTAGAATTAGTCAAACATCTGTAACAAAACATTGCATGTACTCTATAAAGTTATAAACTCTTATATACCCATAATAATTAAAAATAAAAAAAGAAAGAAAAACCTACCTTGATAGATTCGCTGAAATTCTAATTGTAACCACCCAAACATTGATGACTAACCAGAATACTATTAAGGTATTATTCAAATAGCAGCAGCATTATACATATATTAGCTCTAGAAATACATTTTAATATTGCTTTGTAAATCATAATTTGGGATCTTAACTGTACGTCATTCATGAAATTACGTAGCTGAAGGCTACTAAATGTAATGCCAAAATAATTATCATTTCCATACATATCTTAGAAGACAGAAGTTCATTTTACTTATTTTAGACCATAACCACTCTTTTGAAGCAAAAATTTTGAAATGAAAATTTTTTCAGTAAAATCCTTTTTGATGTTCTGTAGTGTGTCAGGCACAAAGTTTGCCAAAGTAGAAAAACACTACCAGCTTTGATGTCATCTTCGCTACTTGGAGTTTCTAAATCCCTTCTCCTTGTTGAGTATACTGCGTATTTCAGAAATTTACAATATAGTACACTCAAGGGCAGCGCCTGTGGCTCAGTCGGTAAGGCGCCGGCCCCATATACCAAGGGTGGCGGGTTCAAACCCGGCCCCAGCCAAACTGCAACCAAAAAATAGTTGGGCGTTGTGGCGGGCGCCTGTAGTCACAGCTCCTCGGGAGGCTGAGGCAAGAGAATCGCTTAAGCCCAGGAGTTGGAGGTTGCTGTGAGCTGTGTGAGGCCACAGCACTCTACAGAGGGCCATAAAGTGAGACTCTGTCTCTACAAAAAAAAAAAAAAAAAAAAGAATATAGTACGCTCGGACTTCAAACTTCTCATATCTGCAACTGCAGATATTTTTCAGAAATATTCTTATAGAGAGCTTGACTCATAGTCATAAGAACCCTGGATAACGATCATGATAGAAGCTTTCAAAATACAACAGAACCTCCAAAGCCCACCATCTTCTTAAGTCGACCTAATTTTCACAGACCAGCCACATGCCACGTGGACAGATCAGTGTAACAGTTACTTATGTTGATAACCTCCACGTACTGGCCAGTTTGTTACAATCCCCTGTAAGTGGTAGACTTACACAGGTTCTACTCTACTTATTATATTTGCTGATGCTAGGAAACTTGAACTATGTATACAACTCCCATGGGTAAACATAACATAGAAACATGGACTGTCTGACAATTTTTGATTACCTTTAAAATTAGGGTTCACAAGTTCTTTACGATTGGAACATTGAAGGGCATTTCCATAAACTAAGTCCAAAGCACATAGCAGAAGATGGTAAGAATTCACCAAATCATCACTAATCATGGGAAAATTACCTACAGGATTACAAATAGTTAAGAGTTAAACTACCATCAACTTTACAACATTTTAAAAATAATTTCTTCCTCTAAAGATGACATTACACAACACTGACAAGGTTGATTCAGGAATTACATTGTTTTGACAAATTTACATTTTGAGATATTACTCTGATTAACAAATTTCTAAGAGTTTAATGAAAACGAAAACCTTACTAAGAATTCCATTCATTCAATACTCATTAAGTATTTATTAAATACCTAGTAGCTGACCAAAACTATCATTGCTGGTTTCTCTGAAAATTCTGAACACAAAAACTTCATAAATTACCTCAAATTGTAAGAGGTTGTTTTGTACAAAAACAATTTTCTATCATGAAAACTACTAGAAATATTTAGACAGAGACAGCTGAAAAAATTGTTCAGATAATTACTAATCTCGTACACATGCTCTGAAAAGACCAGAACCTTTCATCATACTCCCAGCAATAGCATTTCTAATACTTTCCTGTTACATAGTTCTGTTTCAAGTTTTTTTTTCTCTCCTCCAAAAAAAGTTACCACTTACCTTGCCGTATCAGGATAAGCAATTCTTTTTGTATAGACGGAAATATTCAACAAATCAACTTAAGTGAATTAAAAAGAAAAGATACTTTTCTGTGGCAAGAAAGGCAAGTGATGATTAATAAATTAAATGCTGCACTGATAGAAGCTGTCAATATGTTTGGTTCTACTACACGGGTTAATAATCAAATACACTCAGTTCTTCCCATGTGAAACCGGAAGTAGCACCTATAGGTTTCCAGCTACAAAGCCCGTCACACGGACAAGCCTAAACCTGTCACCGCTGTGCACTTGCGACAGAAAGCAAAAAAACGGAAGCACTGCAACTTCTAACCAAAAGCTGAAATGGCCCTGAAAGATTCAAATCTAATTTGAATTCCAGGGCTGTCCCAATATGACACACTTTCCACTTCGAATCTTATCTTAAAAAAGAAATCTCACTTTGTGAGATAGTTTATTTTTTACTCAACAAAGATAACTAAATGGGTATCTGTTTAAGCTCCAGAGTTGGCATACTTATCAGGAATGAGAAGATTTGGGATTTCATGTAAAACAGGAAATGATCCCTATTGGTCCTCTGGCCGGCTGAGACCTGTCACTGGTGTGTACTCACCGTGAGAAGTCAACAAAGGCTTAGGCAGGAATGAGAAATCTGGGTGGGCCGCAAGCTACAGAGAACGTCATGAGAAAGGTAGCTACAAGAGAGTACACTTTCCCCCCAAATAAACAAGAACTGAATAAAAACCTATTAAACCACTCTGTATTAGTAAAGGTCCACAGCCATGCTTAGAATCCAGCATTTGGGGTGAAGAATTCCAAAGCAGCAAGACCTTCTCTCTATAAAAATTTAAAAAATTAGTCAGGTGTGGTGGTGCACACCTGTCATCTTAGCTATGTGGGAGGCTGAAGCAGGAGAATCCCTTGAACACAGGAGTTCAAAGTTACAGGGAGTTATGATGGCACCTAGTCTCAAAGAAAAACAAAGGAGGGCAGCGCCTGTGGCTCAAGGAGTAGGGCCCTGGCCCCATATACCGGAAGTGGTGGGTTCAAACCCGGCCCCAGCCAAAAACTGCAAAAAAAAAGAAAAGAAAGAAAAACAAAGGAAAAGATCCTACTGTGTCATAAAAGATCATAATAGTCTGGGCGGCACCCGTAGCTCAGTGAGTAGGGCGCCAGCCCCATATACCAAAGGTGGTGGGTTCAAACCTGGCCCCGGCCAAACTGCAACAAAAGAAAAAAATAGCTGGGCGTTATGGTGGGTGCTTGTGGTCCCAGCTATTCCGGAGGCTGAGGCAAGAGAATCACCTAAGCCCAAGAGCTGGAGGTTGCTGTGAGCTGTGATGCCACAGCACTCTACCAAGGGGGACAAAGTGAGACTCTGTCTCAAAAAAAAAAAGATCATAGTAGTCAATTGTGAGAGGAGAAAGGTTCTTCAGATGAAATTATGATGGACAAACAGTAACTTAACTGCAGAGACAAAAAATATGCCACTCTAGTCAATCACATGAGAATAAAATAAACACAATAACATTACTTTTTATAGTTTATACAGTACTAAATACTGTACATATATTCCCAAGCATTATAAAAGATGAACAAAACAGATAAAAATCCTACACGTCATACACACCTGCCCGATACAGTCATATGAAAGGATCGCTCTCGTGTAAGTACCAGCCACACATTCTAAAACTTGTTTCAGCCACTATAAAAATAGTTCATATACCCCAAGCTTCTATGCTGTGTCACTTTTATCTCCACTAAAACAGAAGATTTTTCTCTTCTTCAAGCATGCAGCTCAGAGGATAACTCTGAGCTTCCTAGAGAGAAGCATCAGACAAATCAACCTGGGACCAGTGGTGTGACACATCCTCACCAGAGGCCTTCACATCTAGCATGAAAGCAGATGTGAGTTCAAATCTCTGGTCCTAGCAGCTAGTTTCTAGGCCTCAGTTGCCCAATCTTTAAAGTGAGTAAGTTGAGTTAGTTATCTATTAACGAGAATCTCTTATATTCACGAAACTCCTTCCAGCTCTATGATTTGTTTTCAACTTTGCTTTTTTTTTTTTTTGACACAGTCTCACTCCGCTGCTCTGGGTAGAGTGCTGTGGCATCACAGCTCACAGAATCCTCAAACTCTTGGGCTTAAGTGATCCTCTTGCCTCAGCCTCCCGAGTAGAGGACTACAGGCACCTGCAACAACGCCCAGCTATTTTTACAGACGGGGTCTAGCTGTAGCTCAGGCTGGTCTCCAACTCCTGAGCTCAAGCAAACCACCCTCCTTGGCCTCCCACAGTGCTAGACTACCTCTGCATTTTAATAGGCTATCTTAGTGTCAAAAGAATTCCATATAGCCTTTAGAAGAAAAAAAAAAGCTTATATAACTAATGTAACTATCTTCTTTTCTTTAGATTACTAAGAATTATTTCTACATAGAAATATAAAAAGCTTCCAGGACAGAAATAAAGAAGGAAAACTATTTCTTTTTACTACCCCATCTAACCTGAGGGGGATGGGATCAATTAAACATTTGCTGCTAAAAAAAAAAGAAATATAAAAAGTACTTGGGGAGCACCTGTGGCTCAGTGGGTAGGGCGCCGGCTCCATATACCGAGGGTGGCGGGTTTGAACCCTGCCCCGGCCAAACTGCAACAAAAAAATAGCCAAGCGCTGTGGCGGGCACCTGTACTCCCGCTACTCGGGAGGCTGAGGCAAAAGAATCAGAATCACCTAAGCCTAGAAGTTGGAGGCTGCTGTGTGCTGTGAGCTGTGATGCCACAGAACTCTATCAAGGACAATAAAGCGAGACTCTGTCTCTAAAAAGAAAAAAATAAAAGGAATATAAAAAGTACAAAAAAATAACAGAGATGTATTTCACTGACTGCCGACCTTGGGTAGGTTAAATGAAATGAGAAGAGAGAGAAAACACAGCAGAACCTCTGTAAGCTGACCACCCGAGGGACAGTAACAAACTGGCCGACACATGGAGGTGGTCACCACGGGAACTGGGCCTACTCTACTGATCTGTGCACGTGGTGAGGACAATTAAGTCACCTTAAAAAAATGTGGTCAGTGTAGGTCAACTACAGAGGCTCTACTGTGAATAGTATCTACAGGTAGATGGTTAAGTATATTTATCTGGAAAAATGTGGAAAAAAAATTTGAATTACTCTCAAGTTGATTCAGTCCCACTCAAATAAGACATGACTCATGAAAAACACAGCTCAAAATACAGGCGTATACAGAATAGAGCGTTCTCACTCCATAATTCAGAAGAGCAGCTTTGGAAGAACAGCTGGGAGGAAAAGACGTTATATAATAACAAAGCACGGATTTTCCATTTAAACAGAAAAGCATCGGATATTAGAAAGAAACTCAAAATCTTCTCTAATGAAAAGGTGACAATAAAGACTCTGGGATTAAAGCACTTCAGAAAATTTTCAGTGAGAAACTTTGCCTGATGCTTACTAGAGGCTGACAGAATTTATAACTGAACATTTAAATAAGCTAATTAATATCTAAATATTATTATTTACTTACCTTTTGCATATATAAAAAGCACCCAACAGAAATGGAAAACTTCTGACACAGTACACGGCTGTCGCCTTTGGGGCAGAAAAGACAAAATATGACATAAAAGAACAATTAAAAAAAAAAGACGTCCCAAGTGACGGTAAATTAGGTGTGAAATAAAACCCACAGTTAGAGAGAGTGACACCAGATTCAGCTTCACGTGGTAGATGGGTAAGAACTTCTGCCCTAACCAAATATTGGTAGGAATAGCGGGGAACCAGGAAAAAAGCTTATCTCAGAAAAAAAGAAAATTCGGAAGATCTTTTTCGAGTTTTTTGAGATTGAGATAGACAAGGCAGAAAACAAAATAACAATAGTTCTTTTGATGACATTAGCAAGGCTATGTGCTTGAACATTCCTGGACAGTCAGATATTTCCCTTTTCTATCATAGCTAATGAGCTGTAACCTTCCCCTGCTGAAGACATTCCAGGTTATGTTAAATCACAAAAGGCCTTTTTAATTACTTAAGAGACGGAGTCTTGTTCTCTGTTGCACAAGCTGCAGTGCAGGGGCCTAATCTCAGTGCACTGCAGCTTCCAGCTCCTGGGCTCCTCCTAAGCAGCTGGAACCACAGGCACAGGGGCCACGTGAATGCTACAAGAGGCTTTCTTAATGTAAATTCTGGACTCCCGTAATTCCTCCTATTTCCATCCATTCAGAGTACCTGTTGTATTTTGCCAAGTTGTCTACTAAAGGCAGTTTCAGATCTGCTTTAAGTTTGGCTTTTCTACCAAAGCCTCTGCCAACGTTAACACACCTGTCAACTCCACAGCCCAGCAATCTCATCCTAGCAAAGTACCAAGAGAAGCAAAGTACCCTGGAGAAGATCAGAAGGTCAGGTCTAGTTGCTGTCATTAGCTAGGGACACTTGCTTTCCCTGGGTCCCAGCCACTTTCGTCTGTCGAAAGGTATTTCTACTTCAGGACAATGCTAGACTTATTACAGTCCATCAGGCAAAATAAATGGCAGTGTTCTGCTTTTAAAAGTCGTCTGCCTACAAGCCACATTGTAGGGAGATACACTATTTCTAGTTTTGGTTCTCTGTCAAGATAAAATTCAAAATTTTTGGCTTAATACTTAAGCCACTCTCAATTCTGGCTCTACAACTGGAGAACTCTAGCAAAAACTCAACTAATCTTCCCTCTCCCAAATTTCCTCTTGCTTGATGCTTTTACATCTATTCTTATTTCCTGTGCACAGAAGACTCTATATTTCAGAATTCACCTATTAAAATCCTCCCCATCTTTCAAGATCAATTTCTACTTATTCCACATAACCTCAGCTGACTGATTCCTCCAGAGTGATAGAAGATCTCTAGGAGGCCGACACTGCTATTCTCCATTGTACTCATGTGACTTTTATAACATGTTGCATTGCAAAGACGAGGGACTTGCCTCGTCCCTCTAATTACTCTGTAAGCTCTCCAAAGACAGAGACAGTGGGTTAAACCAACAAGAAAAACCTAAATCTCAATGAAAATCAAGTTGGGGGGAGATGGAGATTGGTAAATTCACACCTACACAGTACACACTATCTGAGCGAAGGGCACACATACAACTTTGACTCAATCTGCACAAAAACAATGTAAACAAAACACATTGTACCTCCCTAACATTCTGAAATTTGAAAAAAAAGAAACACCTGCGTCCTACACGACCCTGACAAAGTATGTTCTGTAGATAAGTGCTCAGGAGTGAGGAACTTTCAAACAATAGTGTGAGATGCAGTCCACGGTCATGGTAAAGCTACACGGGTTCTGCAATCACACAACCTTAGCGTCAAGAAGGGCGCCGCGCTTATCGTTTACGCGACCTTGGCCAAATTACTTAGTCTCTTAGGGGCTTATTTTTCCAATCTGTGACGAAAGCATCATAAATTTTATCATAGGGATTACGTGAAGTAATATATGTTTAAAAGAGTCCTTGCCCCACAGCAAATGCTCAGAAAGTGTTACACATTAGTAGCAGAAAGAGCTGAAGAAAGTGTTACAAAGCAAGAGCTAATACAAAGTAGGCCAAGTGCAGTGGCTCACACCTGTAACCCCAGCACTGTGGGAGGCTGAGGCAGATCGATCAAGACCAGCCTGAGTAAGAGCAAGACCCCGTCTCTACTAAAAACAGAAAAACGAGCTGGGCATTGTGGCAGCACCTGTGGTTGCAGCTGCTTTGGAGACGGAGGCAAGAGGACCACTTGAGCCTGGATTTGAGGTTTCTGTGAGCTAAGATGGCATAGCACTCAACCCCAAGGCAACAGAGAAGGTGCTATCTCACACACACACACACACACACACACAAGTAAACAAAGTGGTATAAATGTACAATGTTTTACTACAGTAATTCTTCAGTTTTCTTAATTAGAATTGGATAGTATACACCCTAATAAATATCAAAATAAATGCAATCTGAAGTCATTTTCTAGATGCTCCAAAGAAAGAAGATAACTATGTATTATTCTTTTTTTTTTTTTTTTTTTTTTTTTTTAAGACAGAGTTTCACTCTGTCGCCCTGAATAGAATGCCCTGGCATCACAGATAACAGCAACCTCAAACTCGTGGGTTAGAGCAAGCCTCTTGCCTCAGCCTCCTGCGAAGATGGGACTACAGGCACCCGGCACAATGCCCAGAAAATAGAGATGGGGTCTTGCTCTTGCTCAGGCTGGTCTCAAGCTCCTGAGCCCCAGGGATCCACCGCAGTGGCCTTCCGGAGTGCTAGGGTTACAGGTGTGAGCCCCCGCGCTTGGCCACTACGTATTCTTTATCTTTCTATAAACCATCACCCTGGCCTCCTTCAAACTCAGAACAAAGCTTCTATCCAAACTTTAGAATACTTAATTATAAATAGTTAATTCTCCCAAACTGTAAGCAAACAGCCAGCTACTCTGTACCAGTGGTGTCACCTATATGAAAATGTATATTGTTTTATTTTTAAAAGTTTACACTTACTGTAGACATCCTTCACTGTTTGGGAAAACTTTTATATTTAAAGAGAAGCAAAGATCATTCAGTCTAGTCAGATGATAACTCCTTTCCCCCTACTTTTCTTGCCAACACTTTCTATTTTAAGAACAAATTTCTGGGGTGGCGCCTGTGGCTCAAAGGAGGAGGGCGCCAGCCCCATATGCTGGAGGAGGTGGGTTCAAACCCAGCCCCAGCCAAAAACTGCAAAAAACAACCCCCCAAAAAACAAAAAACAAATTTCTGTTCTATTTTATGGAAAACCCTTCATGATAAAGGAGGAAAATCTATATCCTATAACTCAGAGTGAATTTATAAATTTCGCAGAACTGATCAAAAGGTACAAATTCCTAATAGCCTCAGTTGCCCCAGTCTTCCCTCAGTCCAGTTTCTCATCTCTTGATTGGTTATACACCTCAAACTACATAGAGAAGTCATTTCCAGGGTATTATATGTTATTCAGTTTGACCTGCAAGTCAAATAATAGAAAACAATATATAGTCAATAACAGAAAATACAGTGGTTGATGTAGCGGTCTGTCCCCAGGGTCACTAACTAGTGAAAGTCCCTAACATCTGACTTGTACAGTCATATTTTTTGTCGCTTAAATTAAAAGGGAAAGTAAACAAAGACCCCATACATTTTGCAATATGAAAGCCAAACTCATCACTGACACACAATGAAAAGCAAAACAACAACAACAACAAATCACTGAAAGAAAACAATTGGTGAAAAAGATTACTTATAAAAATCACACTTCTTTCTTAAAACCAGCAAAATAAACTGAGAGGTCAGAACTGTCGCACAAATTGAAATGCCCAGCTAACAAATAAAAACATACCGCTGTTTTCTTCCTCTTTGTTGACGAGGTTGCTCCTCTTGAGGATATTTAAAGATATCCTGAAAAATGGGTTCATATTTCTTAAAAATTACAGCAGAAACAGTGAAGTTTCTTTCTAATCTCTCAGTACGTTCTCTGAAATGTGGGGGTAGATTCGCCATGTCTTCCCACTTCTTCATCTTATTAAAAAATTCAATTAAGCTAATATTAAAAAATAAAAAGATATGTTCTTAATTAACATAAAGGTAAAAGTACATAAACATAATCAAAAGTAAATCAAAATTATCTCATTATGTTACTTTTAGGCATGGAAATAAAAATCACCATGTATGTCTCTGGATTAATCTCTTACAGGTCGCTTTATTCCTCTGATACTCCTAATCTACTTTCTTTTTTTTAATTACCAAAGGTTTTTTTTAAAAATTGTAAAACATTTTAAAATACAAACAAAATCAACAACATAATCAACATTCATATGTCCAACCGCCAAATTTAACAAATATTAACATTAAATAAAATTGATCATGTTTGCTTCAAATTTGTTATTTTGTTTTACTTCAGGTTTTTGTAAAAACTAAAAACACTACAGAAACAGCCAAAATTCCCATTTGTTCTCCTCCCTAATCATTCCCCACCTTTCTTCCCTAAAGACAACTCCCACCCCAAAGTTGGTCTTAATCCTGCCTGGTTCTCATACTGTACATGAAACACGTATCCATAAGCACAGGTAGTGTCTTTTGCATATGCGTTTTTACATTTTATACAAATGGTGTCATACTGTAACATTCTGCAGCTTCCTTTTTTCCCTCAATGTTTCTGAGATTCATTAGTATTGATACATAAGATCTAATGCTTTTTTCTTTGGCAGTTTTTGGCCGGGGCTGGGTTTGAACCCGCCACCTCCAGCATATGGGGCCAGCGCCTTACTCCTTTGAGCCACAGGCGCCAACCCAGATCTAATTCATTTTAAACTGCTAAAAACATTCCTTCAATTGGATATGCCATGACTTTTGGCATTCGCACTCCAACCAATGGAAATTTAGGCTGTTTCTAATTTTTCATAGTAACAAACAATGCTGTAATGAACACATCTTTTTTTTTGGCCGGGGCTGGGTTTGAACCCGCCACCTCTGGCACATGGGGCTGGTGACCTACTCCTTTGAGCCACAGGTACCATCCGTGAACACATATTTGTACACGTGGCAGGAGTGTCTTTAGAAACTACCCCCAAGAAGTGCAGTCAGAAGTAAAGTCAAATTTAGTGGATACTGCCAAATTACCTACTGAAGTAGTTACCCCAATTTACATTCTCCCCAATGTACACCAGTAATACACAGTTCTTGTTTCTCTGCATAATGACCAAACTTGGTGCTATCAGAGTCCACATTTCCCCAATCTGATGAGAATGAAACATTCTTATTTTTATTAATATACTGAACTTCCTTAATATACTGAACTTCATTAATATACTGAATACTAGTAAGATTGAATACCTTTTCCTCTATCTATTAGCTATGTGAGTTTTGGCCTTTGTGAAGCCATATTGGTTACTCATTTTTAGTGGATGTTTGTTGAATAACTGTTTGTTAGTAGTTTTTTCTGTAATACTGGATACTGATCCTTGGTTAATTTTAGGCATGGTAAATATCTTGTCCCAATCTGCTCTTGATTTAATCCACTTAGTTTCTCATAGCAGAAAATAAATAATCTGAAGATTTTAAAAAATGAGTTTTTGAAAGGGAAATAAAACCAAAACTCAGGATTGTATTACTTGCATTAAAATGTTATTATGATGGTTCCACAATTTGACAGTTACTTCTAAAGTTTTCTGACACTTTACTGATTACTCTGCCTCTACTTTCTTCTTCCTAATAACTGCACTTCTGCGCCCTGTGTACTTCATACCTACGGCCAGGGGTGCCCCTCTCTCGGCAATGCCTTTTGTTCTTAGGCCTAAACACAATTCAGGATGGAGTTAAAGGTTAACAAATAGACTATAGCAAAAATACTACATTTCCTATTTTTAAGTGATTTTTTTTAACCATCGGGTCATAAATTTTGACACTGTTAATTTCCTCCAATGCCAACCATCTTTTTTCTATTAATCTTTAATAAGCCATAAAAGAAAATTCAATCAGAAGACACAAGTAGTAAGTATAATCAATTCATTTACACCAAAGATAGATAAAGCAACTTCTCCCACTCCTTTTAAACATTATTTCACCCTTTACTAAGAAATATTTACACATTCCATATATATTATGACACAAGTCTTATGCATATAGTTCTAAGTATGATACTACATAATTAATATTTTATTTACCCTTTCAATCTAGAGTGTCTCCTAAAGTTTACCAACATACTTCCTTACGTTTCTCCCAATATTACACCAAGTCATAGCCTTTGAAAGTAAACTCTTCCTGGATGGCGCCCATAGCTCAGTGGGTAGGGAATTGGCCACATACACCGAGGCTGACAGGTTTGAACCCAGCCAAAGCCAGCTAAAATCAACAATGATAACTGCAACAACAAAATAGCCGGGCGTTGGGGTGGGTCCCTGTAGTCCCAGCTACTTGGGAGGCTGAGGCAAGAGAATCGCTTAAGCCCAAGAGCTTGAGGTTGCTGTGAGCTGTGACGCCATAGCACTCTACTGAGGGCGAATAGTGAAACACTGTCTCAAAAAAAAAAAAAGTAAACTTTTCCATACAAATCCCTAATACAGGCTTGGCACCCGAAGCACAGTGCTTACGGCGCCGGCCACATACTGGCTGGCAGGTTTGAACCCAACCCAGGCCTGCTAAACAACGACAACTGCAGCCAAAAAATAGCCAGCTACTGTGGTGGGCATCTGTAGTCCCAGCTACTTGGGAGGCTGAGGCAAGAGAACTGCTTAAGCCCAAGAGTTTGAGGTTGCTGTGAGCTGTGACACCATAGCACTCTACTGAGGATGACATAGTGAGATTCTGTCTCAAAAAAATACAAATCCCTAATACAAATAGTTTCACCAAAGAAGTAAAATAAAATGAATATGAACTTGATGTAATAAAGGAAAAATATGACTCAGCTTTTAAATTTAGCATTCCGCAGGTACAAATGCTCAGAAAATGATGAACAGGGCGGTGCCTGTGGCTCAGTGAGTAGGGCGCCGGCCCCATATACCAAGGGTGGTGGGTTCAAACCCAGCCCCAGCTGAACTGCAACAAAAAAATAGCCGGGCGTTGTGGTGGGCGCCTGTAGTCCCAGCTGCTCGGGAGGCTGAGGCAAGAGAATCGCATAAGCCCAAGAGTTAGAGGTTGCTGTGAGCCGTGTGACGCCACGGCACTCTACCCGAGGGCGGTACAGTGAGACTCTGTCTCTACCAAAAAAAAAAAAAAAGAAAATGATGAACAAAGAGAATTCTTATGCTCACTACGATTTATGAGCTTTTATATTTGTCCCACCCTACTTGTCAAACTCAAACATAGTTACCTCTGCTCGGAACATCGCAGGATTCTAGTTAAGGATACATAGTTTCCTTCAACTGTCCCTTTGCTGACAGTTGGAACAGATTTTCTGCAAGCCACATACAAGGCACATGCTAACCAGTGAAGATCATTTCCCTGTGAAAGAAAAGAAAACGGATTCTTAGTAAATGATACACGTTGACATAAACAATTTTTTTTTTTTTTTTTTTTTTGAGACAGAGCCTCAAGCTGTCACCCTGGGTAGAGTGCTGTGGCATCACAGCAACCTCCAACTCCTGGGCTCAAGCGATTCTCCTGCCTCCGCCTCCCAAGTAGCTGGGACTACAGGTGCCCGCCACAACGGGCTATTTTTTGGTTGCAGCTGTCATTGTTGTTTGGCAGGCTCAGGCCGGATTCAAACCCACCAGCTCAGGTATATATGGCTGGCGCCTTAGCCGCTTGAGCCACAGGCGCTGAGCCGACATAAACAATTCTTAAGTTTAAATTCAAAGTGTTGTTCACATATTTGTGGGAAACGATTTTCCAGCGATGGCCACAATCCCTTGTGCTCTTCTTACAATGTGACACTGACCTTCTTCCACTGAGACGCAGGGATCTGTGTTCCCACCCCTTGATTAACTGGTTCAGCCAATAGCACAGGTGGATATAATGCTATGTAATTTCAAAGATTATAAAAGGCAATAAAGATTCCACCTGGTCCTCTCTCTCAGGGCACGTGCCTTGGGAGTCCTAAACCAACGTGTAAACACATGCTGGGAGAGCGCGCATAGTAGTTCTGTCACACAGCAAGAGAGATGACCCAGGGGGCCAGCTGGGCCAGCCCTTAGCTGGGCTGTGGCTTCCAGATGATGTACCAGTAACTGTAAAGCAGAAACATGACCTCCAGACTATGCCCTGACCAGAATATGTGGGCAAAATAAATTTTGTTATGTGACACTAAATTTTAGGGTAATTTGTCATATAGCCACAGTTACTGCAATAATACTGTTTACTTTTTTTTTTTTGAGACAGAGTCTCACTTTGTCACCCTCGGTAGAATGCTGTGGCATCACAGCTAACAGCAACCTCAAACTCTTGGGCTTAAGTGATTCTCTTGCTTACCTCAGCCTCTCAAGTAGCTGAGACTACAGGCACCTGCCACAACACCCAGCTATTTTTACTTTTTGGTTATAGCTGTCATTGTTTGGCAGGCCCAGGATGGATTTGAACTTACCAGCTCCGGTGTATGTGGCTGGCGCCCTAGGTGCCAAGCCTACTTACATATTTTTTAATCTTGCTCAAAGCCTAGAAAAGGGAAAGCAAAATTTAGCTGGAATATATCTAATCAAAACTTTTCATGAATAAAATTTATTTTTGTACCCATATAGACTACTGTGGATCCATTACTAGATATAATTCAAAGAAAATCATTTTTAAGGCATTATTTCTAAAAGATATCTTCATAATTCTTGGGAGTTTTTGTTTTATTTTTTTTTTGCACAGGATACAGTGCTGTGGTGTCAGCCCAGCTCATGGCAACCTCAAACAATCTTCCTGACTTAGCCTCCCAAGTAGCTGGGACAACAGGCGCCTGCCACCACATCCAGGCTAATTTTTTTTTTTTTTGGAGACAAAGTCTCACTTTGTGGTCCTCATTAGACTGCCGTGGTGTCATAGCACATAGCAACCTCAAATTCTTGGGCTCAAGTGATTCTCTTGCCTCCACCTCCTGAGTAGCTGGGACTACAGGCACCTGCCACAACACCTGGCTGTTTTTTAGAGAGGGAGGTCTCGCTCTTGCTCAGGCTGGTTTGGAACTCCTTAAGTGATCCAACCACCTCGGCCTCCCAGGTGCTAGAATTCCAGGTGTAAACTACTGCACCCAGCCCCAGCTAATTTTTCTATTTTTAGTAAAGAAGGGGTCTCCTTCCTGCTCAGGCTGGTCTGGAACTCCTGGTCTCAAGCGATCCTCCCACCTCACCTCCCAGAGTACTAGGATTACAGGCATGTGCCACAGGGCCCAGGACTTTCATAATTCATTTTTTTCCCCTAAGAAGTGATACAACTTTCTCTCCATATAAGAGCTGAACTAGAAGATGTCCTTTAATTTCAATATATCCAATGCTAATATAAATAGAAATGAGAGAAACTGGAAATTCTCCATTTTTCACATTTATACATAGACTAGCTTAAAAATCCAATTGTAGTTATTATAGATGTTCTATTTTCAAAAAAACCATATTAGTGTGTTAATTACATCTCTGGAAAGTGGTTTAAATTCTTGATCTACGGGTGGCGCCTGTGGCTCCACCGGCCACAGGGTGGCCAGCAGGGCACCGGCCCCATATGCCGAGGGTGGTGGGTTCAAACCCAGCCCCGGCCAAACTGCAACGAAAAAATAGCTGGGCGTTGTGGCGGGCGCCTGTAGTCCCAGCTACTCGGGAGGCTGAGGCAGGAGAATCGCCTAAGCCAAGGAGTTGGAGGTTGCTGTGAGCCGTATGACACCACGGCACTCTACCAAGGACAATAAAGTGAAACTCTGTCTCTACAAAAAAAAAAAATAATAAATTCTTGATCTACAAAGTCTCAAATTTAGTATTATAACTACTGACTTCCTCTACTATATTGAGATCTCTTAGAAATATAAAGTCAGTCACAGCATTAACCTATGTTTTAATAAAAGGTTTAAAGAAGTATATGTACACCACGGAGTATTATGCAGCCTTAAAGAAAGATAGAGACTTTACCTCTTTCATGTTTACAAGGATGGAGCTGGAACATATTCTTCTTAGTAAAGTATCTCAAGAATGGAAGAAAAAGTATCCAATGTACTCAGCTCTACTATGAAACTTATTTATAGCTCTCATATGAAAGCTATAACCCAATTATAACCTAAAAACATGGGTAACAGGGAAAGGGGAAAGGGAGGGGCAGAGGAGGGGGGAGGATGGGCGGAGGGAGGGTGATTGGTGAGACCACACCTACAGTGCATCTTAGAAGGGTACAGGTGAAACTTACTAAATGTAGAATATAAATGTTTTAACACAATAACTAAGAAAAATCCAGAAAGGCTATGTTAACCAGTGTGATGAAAATATGTCAAATTGTATATAAAACCAGCACATGGTACCCCATGATTGCATTAATGTACACAGCTATGATTTAACTTAAAAATTAATTAAATTTAAAAAAAGGTTTAAAGAAGGTAATCTACACTGATCTATTTTGGTTCTAGAGAATTCAGAACTACATCATTCTTAAAAACAAGAAAAGAATTAGTCTTACAAATGAGAATTTTATAGTGCTTAAAAAGACAAAACAGATGGGGTAGCTCTTTGTAATCTAGGCCCAGGAGGCAGCTTACAAGAGAAGAACAGACTCTGTGCCTGGTTTACCTTTGGTCCTACAAAATATTTGTTGGAAAAAGTCCACAACACTAAAAAGTAGCCATCTTCAAAATTAACAACTCATGGCCACATACTTACCAGATCAAGCACATCTGGTTACAAATTATGACTCTGCCCTATATTAGCTGTAACATAGTGTACAAATCACTTAGTCTCAGAGGCTCCGTTTTCATAGCTGATGGGGAGAATTTAGTGAATTACAGGTGTAAAGCACAGAAAGCAGAAACTAAAAGATAAATGATACATCCAGTATCTTATTAAACATCAGGAGCTTCAAATTCCACGTGCACTTCCACTAGCTTGACGGATATCGGGCTTTGTTCACTGCACTGTCCCCGGCACCCACAACACTGTGGAAATCACAGGTCCTCAGGACACAGTGGAGTAAAATGAATGTTTCATTTATTGGATAAACTGGGCTAATAAGCTGAGACTAAAGTCAGCAATCAAAAAAGAAAAATGGATAATTGCTTTTCCATTCTTGTGATACTTTACTAAGAAGAATGTGTTTCCACTCCATCTAGGAAATTACAAAAGATGTGAAGCACCGATCCAAGGTACTCAGTACTAATAGGAAGCCAGTCCACGATGCTCTCATGCGCGCCCACAGAGGAGAAAACCTCATTTTAATTCCAGTTGGGGGAGGGGTAAAGAGGGAAGCGGAGGGAGAGCGGTGGGGCTGTCTCACTGAACCGGCCCTGGGTGGGAGGCCTGGCACACCTTTTGTGTATGGCACAAAACTGCATCCTCTATGAACTGAAATCTAACACTTTAACTGTACCGTGATAATGCGCACATTAGCTAATTTACAGGATTACCCTGCGGGTAAAAAAGAACTCATTTGGAGGCACAAATCTCCCCTTCCGCAGGAGTCCTCTTTGCCTGACTACAGGAATGCTGGAGAGAGGAACAGGAACATGGCCTATTCAGCTGGACCAGCTGTAAAGCCTGGTCCAGGTGGTTCACGCCTGTAATCCTAGCACTCTGGGAGGCGAGGCCTGAGCAAAAGCAAGACCCCATCTCTACTAAAAATAGGAAAACTAGCCGAGTGTGGTGGGCGCCCGTAGTCCCAGATACTGGGGAGGCTGAGACCAGAGGATCACTTGAGCCCAGGAGTCTGAGGTTGCTGTGAGCTATGACAACGCGGCACTCAACCCCGGGGCAACTGAGACTGTCTCAAAAAAAAAAAAAAAAAAAAAAAAAAGAGCTTGGTGAACTTGAAAGCACTGTCCATGCGAGTGCTTAATGTGCCCAGAACAACCTATTACCTATTTAACCTTCAGAACAACTCTGTGAGATAGGTACAAATATCATCAGTTTACCTGTCACAAAACTGAGTTCTCCAGTGGGTCAGTAAATTCTCTAAAGTCACCCAGGTCTGTTAGGTTCTAAAGCCACCACAAATAACAATGGGGAGAGGGAACTAGTAATTGAATTAAAATTCTATGAAAGCAACTGCAAATAAAAAATAAACTCGGTCAAAAGGATGGTGACACCAGGCAAAAACACGATGTTATAGTTAATAACACCTTGGGTCGGCCTTCACGTCCTGGGCCTATTCTGCAAACTATACATATATAAAACTACCTTAGAGAAAATCCAAGGGCCTCAAGCTTCAACGCCACTCACGGAGGCAAACCGCAGATCAACAATCCGGACTTCCGCGTCGCCTCCCATTGGCCCCTGGAGGGGAGGTGCCGACGGAGTGGACCGCCACTGGCTAGAAGGGCCATTTTTCGCATTTGCAAACCCCGTCCGCAGAAAGGGACTTAACGTTCCCGAGTCACGGCGACTACGCGAATTCTGTGCCACGTTTAGGGCACCCCAAAGGTCCTCAAGGTAGTGACAGTCCCTATTCCTAGCGACGCACCGGGCCTGTGTCTACATCCGGGTGGGCAGACAGCGCATTTCCATTGGCTGGGGACGATCGGTCTGAATTTGTTTACACACACACACAAACACAGCCCCAAGCTCAACGACGCGTCTGCTCAAACCGACACCACGCCTGGGCAGGGCAACTGGGCGCAGCAGGGAAAGAACCGAGAAGCCCGGAGCCCCCGGCGCCGAGACCGGTTACTCGCTGCGCATCCAGGCCCTTCCCGTCCGGGCTCCACACCTGCACCTGCTCACCCCACCAGCCGGGTGGGGGAGGGAATCCAAGGGTCTCCAAGACCCATTTTCGAGTCGTGGCCCCAGCACGACCTCCACCCTCGCCGTGCTGCTTTAGGGCGAGAGGAGTTCCCCATTCTGGACCCGAGAGGGCAGAGCAGCGAGCCTCCCAGAGCCCCTTCCAACGCCGGGTCCGGGGCTGTGCGCACAGGGGACCCCGCCCCTGTCCCGCGGGGAGGGCGACCAGGCCCTGGGAGCCCCCTGCCCCCGCGCACCTCCAGCGTGTAGCTCTCGCTGATGCGCCGGTAGCTGCCCCAGGCCTCGGCCCGCGCCTCCTCGTCCATGTTGAGGCGCCTGCACAGCTCGTCAAACCGCAGCTGCGTCTGGGCGGTCGGGGACTCTGCAGGCTGCGCCTCGTCCCCCGCCTCGCCGTCCTCCTCCTCCTCCTCCTCCTCCGTGCCCGCCGCCGCCGGAGGGGCAGGGGGCGGCGGCGGCGACTGGTCACCTCCGGACGGCATGGCGCACCCGGGAGCCGGCCTCAGAGGCGGCGAGGGACCGGGCCCGCAGCCATTCAAACCGAGCCGCGCCCGCCCGCACCGAGCCTGCGCTGTCGCCTGCGCTGTCGCGACGCCCGGGGCGCGCACGGGCACCCGTAGTTCCGAGCACGGTCTTCTGGGAAGGGTAGTCCAGGCCGGGTCCATGGGAGCCAAAAAAAAAAAAAAAAAAGAAAAGAAAATCAGGTCGCATACCTTGAAATAAAGCGCCCCCTCTGCGTTTTAAATGCATACTCCCCAGGGTGACAGCGTTCAGCAAGTTACGGAGGAGAAGACGTCCGAGAAACACGGATGCGCGACGGCTCAGTATCCAGGCCGGTCCCAGAAACAATACTCCCCATCACCTGGAAGTACTTACCCAAAAAGCAAGCAAAAGAGCAAGGGCATGTCTGCCTAAGGGCAAATCTCACCATTTCCAGTTATTTCCTACGTTTTAATTTTATGTGAGCCTTTCAAGTAATTACTGGATTTTTTTTTTAGTGCAGTAATTCTTTTTTCCTATACAGCCAACTTACATCCATTGTGACATGTTTGTACTATCCTCAACCCCCCACTTGGTTTAACTTTATCTTTTTTGAATTTTTATTAGCGTTCTCTTTTTACATCTCTAGTAGAATTGAATCACTTTACTGCCAATCCTCTTGATTTATTCATGGGTATACATGTAGTGAGTATTGTTTTCAAGCTTGTGGAGCTGTAAGACATTTGCTATTTTGTTTTCTCAGTGGAATATGTAAACTGAGGGGGTAAGTGTGCTAGGACACAAGTAGTTTATGGAACTGCAACCGTAAGGGAGCAGAAATCTGCAGATGGGACACAAGCAGGTAAGATAAATAACAAGGTATCTCCAGAATAAATTTTGAGACAATGAACCCCTCTCCAAGAAACCTTCTGCAGATTTCACAGTAATTAGCAATGCGTTTGGAGTTGGATTTCTTTCTAACTGCTGAGTCTCAAGGTGATTATGGGGTCAACGCAAATGGTTTAAAATTTTTTTAAACTTCTGATTTAAAAACTCTAGCACTTTACATCTTTACATATATTTAGGCTGGAGATACTTGCTTTAAAATTATAATACTTCCTCATTTGGATACCATTATCAGCGCTTCACTGTGTTAAAGCAGGCTATTAAATGCCTGAGGTTGTCTCTCTTACCTCAGCCAACTGTAGCTCTTACCTCAGCAAACTAAGCTGAATTTAATGTAAACAGTAAAACAAAACTTAAACTCAACCAAGCAAAAACTACCAACTATCCTCTAATTGGGAATGTTCAACCAGATCATACCCAAATAAGGCAAACAGTTGGCCATAGTCAATTAAATAATTTCTTTACC
This sequence comes from Nycticebus coucang, assembly GCF_027406575.1. Classification (NCBI taxonomy): domain Eukaryota; kingdom Metazoa; phylum Chordata; class Mammalia; order Primates; family Lorisidae; genus Nycticebus; species Nycticebus coucang. The sequence goes on along the minus strand of NC_069781.1, from coordinate 152,244,171 downwards.
TTGCTTCAGTGTTGCGTCTATAAAAGTTTGCTGCTTTTGTGGCAGAGTGGAGTTCTCTGAACCTCTTCTGGTTCTGAGTGCTGCCCAATGCATGAATTGTTCTTTGCTCAAATAGTCACTCAATTTATCTAAAGTGTTTTTCTTTCAACAACTAAGAGGAAAACTTGTTTATTGAGGTAAACTTATCTTTACTGCTTTTAAGTAAAATTTATTGTAATTTAAGTAATGTAATTGAAGTAAACTTATTGGTAATAAATCATTAAATATATTATTAAATATCCTTTGCTTGTTAATACCCATATTGTCCAAGCCTTTGTAACAGATTGTAAGTTACAAAAGTGCCCAGAACAACAAAACATTGCTGGTCTTACATGTTCTTCCTGAACTTGTCTTTCAACTGTCCAGGGATGGGGTTCTTTGAAATTACTTGGCTTCTGAGGCTTAGTCATAAAATGCAACAAATCCTTCACCTGCCTGGTACATGTACTCTCTCGGTCTCTCATTGTCTCACTATCTCTTAAATCATGCTTTAAACCCAGCCACTATATTGGGAGGAAACCTGGGTCACCCATTGTCAAAGATAAAGATGAACATTAGTTAAATTGGGAAAACAGGTTTTAATTCAGTAACTACTGACAGTAGGAATGTTCAGGAACTACTGACAGACTATAGGCAAAAGAGCTGACCTGCATTCTGATCTATACAGAGGTGACTGAACATGTTGAAGGGAGAATAAGGGATAGGGAGAGAGTAGAGCAAAAAGTTACAAAGTGTTGGTCAGTGTTACCGTGATCAGGCCAGTTGTGTCTTCTACCTGGCAATTATGAAAGTCGTGTGTTCTGTCCTCCACTGACAGTCAGGGGCTAAATCCTTCCTGATGATTTCAGGTCCTTGTGGAAGATACTCCTCTGAGTTGTAGGAGATACATACATACATATCTCAAAGGTACAGAGGAAGAATTCACAATTGTAAGCCCTTTTTAATAAATGTTCTAAAAATAGGAGGTCAGAGGCTTATCTTCAACTTTCAGGTAGAACAAATGGCAAATTCTAGCAGCATTGAGCTTTCTCAGGCTGACGTTTTAATGGGGAGTAGAGGAAGGACCTGAGGGACTTGGCCTTAGCTGCTAGAGTTTGGGTCTCTCTTAATGAAGAGGCTTGAAAAGAGTCTTTATGTGCTGAGAGTTCTGCACTTCTCACCATGTGGATATGGCCCAAGGCCCCTGACCCTAGCTGTGTTGAATGAGCCAGTTCAGAAACAGATCCTCCAGCCTTCAGTCAGGCTGTCTTAGCTGACTCTGAAATGCAGCAGAGATGAACCTTCCCACTGAGCCCTGCCCAAATTGTAGCAGCTGAAGTCTGTGGGTACAAGAAATGATTGTTCTTGTTTTAAGTTACTAAATCTTAGGTTGCCTTGTTATACAGCAATAAATAATCAGAACACTTAAGTGTAAAATATGTATGTGTTGATTATCATGAAAGAAAAATCATTTAATAATTGAATATTTTTCTTGGTAATTTTTTTTTTTTTTTTGAGATAGAGTCTCACTTTGTTGGTTCTAAGTCCAATGCCATGGTGCCAGCACAAAAACCTCAAACTCTTGGGCTCAAGTAATCCTCCTGAGGATCCTCAGGTCTCCAGAGTAGCTGGGACTACAGGCACTGCCACAAGGACTAGGTAGTTTTTCTATTGTAGTAGAGACAGGGTCTTACTCTTGCTCAGGCTGGTCTCTCACTCTCTCTCTCTTTTTTTTTGAGACAGAGTCTTACTATGTCACCCTCAGTAGTGTCATGGCATCACAGCTCACAGCAACCTCAAATTCTTGGGCTTAAGCAATTCTCTTGTCTCAGCCTCCCAAGTAGCTGGGACTATAGGCACCTGCCACAACGCCTGGCTATTTTTTTGTTGTTGTTGTAGTTGTCATTGTCGTTTGGCAGGCCTGGGCTGGGTTTGAGCCCTCAAGCATCAGTGAGGCTGGCCACTAGCTGCTGAGCTACAGGTGCTGAGCCTGTTCTCCCACTCTTGAACTCAAGCCATCTGCCTGCCTTGGCCTCCCAGAGCACTTGGATTACAGACATGAGCCATCATGCCTGGCCTGTATTGTTATTTTTTTATTTTTTTGTGTTTTGGGTCTTTTTGTATTTTTGATCCACAGTTGGTTGAATCCAAGGATCCTCTTGGTAATATTTATGTCTCCTCTAATCTCACCACACCAGCTTCCATTTTTTTAAACCTCAACAAACTAAACATAACAGAACACCTGGCATTAGAGATAGGTTTTAAGTCACAGGCACTTTTGATGAAGGAGGTTAACTGACTTGGTCATAGTTTTTGAACAGGTGCTAAAAGCTGAAGTTAGATTCCTAGGCTAGTCTTAGCAAAATTCTCCTCCCACAAACTGGAGTGGCTATTTTGTTTTTTATTTTATTTTATTATTTTTTTAATTTTGCTTTCAACTGGCTTTCACTCATCGTAGTTTAAAGTTTTTTATTTTTATTTTATTATTTTTTTCTGTTCTTCTTTTAGTGATGCTCTTGCCCTTAGCCTCCCAAGTAGCTAGAACTACAGGTGTCTGCCACAATGCCCAGCTTTTTTTGGTAGAGACGGGGTCTCACTCTGGCTGACTCTGGCTCAGGATGGCTCGAACCTCTGAGCTCAGGCAATCCACCTGCCTCGGCCTCCCAGAGTGCTGGGATTACAGGCATGAGCCACAACACTGGGCCGGGAGTGGCTATTTTGAAACACAGATCTGTCTTCCCTTGATTAACTGGTTTCCTGCTTAGTACAAAGTCTACATTTCCCACATCTACAGGTTCCCTGTCTCCTGCTCCTTCATCTTTACTGAAAATTACTCTCCCACACTTTCCTACTCTGAAATATCTATTAGTTATCTCCATTTAATTTACTCATAATACTTATAACCATAATGAATTATTTACGTTTGACTATTTCATGTCTATTTTCCTATGTTTTAAGTGATAGGAGAAGTGTCTGTTGGGTTCTGGGCCGTAATCTCAGTGCCTACTATAGTGACAGACGTTGAGTTGACTCTCCATAATATTTGTCAAAGGAATGATTACGATCATTGAGACTATCAGATTTTATAGATGTAAAATCCTTACTCTTATTATGATCTGATAGCCCAATAGAACGTCAAAGAACATCAATGCAGTAACCTAAAAATAAATTTTCCTTTGCATTATACGGTAGTCCCCACTATCTATAAGAGATTCTAGGACCCCAAGGATACCAAAATCTGTGGATGCTCAAGTCCTTTATATAAAATGCTGTAGGCTTGGTGCCTGTGGCTCAAGCAGCTAGGGCGCCAGCCACATACACCTGAGCTGGCAAGTTCAAATCCAGCCCGGGCCTGCCAGACAACAATGATGGCTGCAACCAAAAAAAAAAAAAAAAAAAATATATATATATATATATATATATAAGATTAGCATACAACCTATGCACATCCTCCCATATACTTTAAATCATATCTAGGTAATCTAGAATCATGCAAATGGTAAATAGTACACTGCATTATTTTTATTTGTATTATTATTATTTTTTGGAGACAGAGTCTTACTATGTTGCCCTCGGCAGAGTGCTGTGGTGTCACAGCTTACAGCAACTTCAAACTCTTGAGCTTAAGCGATTCTCTTGCCTCAGCATTTTGAGTAGCTGGGACTACAGGTGCCTGCCACAGTGCCCCGCTATTTGTTTGTTGTAGTTGTCATTATTGTTTGGCAGGCCCAGGCCAGGTTTGAACCTATCAGGCCCTGAGTATGTGGCCGGCACCCTAGCTGCTGAGCTACAGGCGCTCAGCTATTTGTATTATTTGTGATATTTGTGTTATTTGTATTATTGTGCTGTTTGTCTTATTTTTTGTTGTAAATTGTTGGGATTTTTTGTTTTGTTTTTTTTTTGTTTGTGAGGCAGAGTCTCTCTCTGTTACCCTGGGTAGAGTGCCGTGGCATCATAGCTCACAGCAACCTCAAACTCCTGGGCTTACCTGATCCTCCTACCTCAGCCTCCTGAGTAGTTGGGACTACAGGGACCTGCCACAATGCCCAGCTAGTTTTTCTATGTTTCATGGAGATGGGGTCTTGTTCTTGTTCAGGCTAGTCTCAAACTCCTGAGCTCAATCCATCCACCCACCTCGAACTCCCAAAGTATAAAGATTACAGACGTGAGCCACGGTGGCCATCCTGTATTGTTATTTTCACTGGTTTTTTCTTTTTCATTTTGTTTTTTGTATTTTTGGTTGGTTGGTTGAATCCAAGAATCCAAAACACACGGACGTGGAAGATGGACTGTATATATCATCTTTTTTGTTTGTTTGCTTTTAGACAGAGTCTCACTCTGTCATCTGGGGTAGAGTGCCATGATGTAATAGCTCACAGCAACCTCAAACTCTTGGCTTGAGTAATAATCCTCTTGCCCCAGCCTCTTGAGTAGCTGGGACTATAGGCATGGGCCACAACTTCTCGCTAGGCTTTTTTTCTATTTTTAGTAGAAATGATGTCTTACTCTTGCTCAGGCTGGTCTCGAACTCCTGAGCTCAAGCAATACAACTGCCTCAGCCTCCCAGAGAGTTGGGACTACAGGGGTGAGCCTGTATATATCATCTTTAAAAGATACGGCTTGGGGGCGGCGCCTGTGGCTCAGTCGGTAAGGCGCCGGCCCCATATACTGAGGATGACGCGTTCAAACCCAGCCCCGGCCAAACTGCAACCAAAAAATAGCCGGGTGTTGTGGTGGGCGCCTGTAGTCCCAGCTACTCGGGAGGCTGAGGCAAGAGAATCGCTTAAGCCCAGCAGTTGGAGGTTGTTGTGAGCTGTGTGAGGCCACAGCACTCTACCGAGGGCCATAAAGTGAGACCCTGTCTCTACAAAAAAAAAAGATACGGCTTGACTGTAAAACTTCACATAAGCCTTTTATACAACCACAGGGGTCTTCAAACTTTTTGGTTGTGTCTCCCTAAAGGAATTACCTCCTGACATATTTTAAAGTTGACATCTAAAATTTTTCATTAAAAGTTTGATTGGGGGCTGGGACCAGCCTCAGCAAGAGAGAGACGTCATCTCTACTAAAAACCGAAAAAAAAACTAGCAGGGAGTTGTGGCCCAAATTTTATCCTAATATATTTTGTGCTTAACACTACTTTATTATCTCTTTCATATTTCTCACCAGCAAAAATATACATTTAACCTCTTTTCTGGCTGGAACCATGGCGGCTGTTGAAGAGAAGAAAAAGAAGGTTCCTGCTGTGCCAGAAACCCTTAAGAAAAAGCGAAAGAATTTCGCAGAGCTGAAGATCAAGCATCTGAGAAAGAAGTGTGCCCAAAAGATGCTTCGAAAGACAAGGAGGAAGCTTATCTATGAAAAAGCTAAGCGTTATCATAAAGAATACAAGCAGGTGTACAGAACTGAGATTCAGATGGCAAGAAAAGCTGGCAACTTCTACGTACCTGTAGAACCCAAATTGGCATTTGTCATCAGGATCAGAGGTATCAGTGGTGCGAGTCCAAAGGTCCGAAAGGTGTTGCAGCTTCTTCGCCTTCGCCAGATCTTCAATGGAACTTTTGTTAAGCTCAATAAGGCTTCCATTAACGTGCTGAGGATTGTAGAACGGTATATTGCATGGGGGTAAGCCTGTTTTTTCCTTTGATATTGGCTATATAGCAAGGTGAATCTTAGATGTTTCAACAATGGTAACCTTATTGTTTGATAATTTCTATTTATATTTCAAGTACCCAAATCTGAAGTCAGTAAATGAGCTAATCTACAAGCGTGGTTATGGCAAAATCAATAAGAAACAAATTGCGTTGACTGATAACAGTTTGTGCGATCTCTTGGTAAATGTGGCATCATCTGCATGGAGGATCTGGGATCTGATTCATGAGATCTATACTGTTGGAAAACGCTTCAAAGAAGCAAATAACTTCTTGTGGCCCTTCAAGTTATCATCTCCACGGGGGGGAATGTAGAAAGAAACAACCCACTTTGTAGAAGGTGGAGATGCTGGTAACAGGGAAGACCAGATCAATCGGCTTATTAGAAGAATGAACTAAGGTATCTCCCCTGATTGTTTTTGTAATTTGGTCAGTTAATAAACAGTGACTGCTTTCAAATTGAAAAAAAAACATTATATATATATAATATTTATAATGTATATATATATACATTTAAATTAAATTTTTCAAGTTTCCTCCAGATTGATTGATGGAGACAGGGTCTTGCTCTGTTGCCCAGGCAAGCTGAAGTGCAGTGGTGTGACCATAGCTCACTGCAACCCCAAGGACCATAGGCTTATGCCATCATACCAGGCTAATTGTGAAAAAAGCTTTTCTTCTAAAGAGAGTCTTACTATGTTTTGGAGGCTGATCTTGAACTCCAGCATTCCTCCTACCTCACCCTTGCAAAGTGTTTGGATTATAGGCAAGAGCCACTATACCCAGTCCTGTTTTGTTTTGTTTTTAATGTTAGATTCATCGATTCATTGAGATCCAGTCATTGATTTACATGCAGTAAAATTCACTAAGGGTTTTATCAATTTTGACAAATACCTACAGTCATGTAACCACAACCAAGATATTGAATCAAAGTATTTTCACCACCCAAAAGAGTTCTAGCTCCCCTTAGTAAACTTCTTATCCATCTTCTGGAAACCCCTAATGAGTTTTTGTTCCATAGTTTTGGCTATTTTCCAGACCATCATATGGACACAATCATTTAACATGTAGCCTTTGAGTCTGGCTTCTTTTAACTTAGCATAATGCCCTCGAGATTCACTGAAGCTGTTGAACAGGAATCTGTTCCTTTTCGTAGATAAGTAGTATTTCATAGTATGAATGTGCCATTATTTATCTATTCACTGGTTGAAGAACTCATGGTTGTTTCCAATTTTTGATTATGAAAAGAACATTTATTGGCTTGAGTAATACATGTTTTTGTGTCAACACAAGTTGTCAATACTCTTGCTATGGAGTGAATTAGCTGGATGGAGTGAATTAACTGGGTGCAGTTGCACATGCTTATAACCCTAGCTACATGGGAAGCTGAGGCAAGAGAATTGCTTGTGCCTATAAGTTCAAGGCTACAGTTAGCTATGATTATGTTACTGTACTCAGTCTGGGCAATAGAGTGAGACCCCAACTATTAAAAACAATAAAGTGGGCCAGGGGCGGTGGCTCACTCCTATAATCCCAGTACTTTGGGAGTCCCAGGCAGGTGGATTGCTTGAGCTCAAGAGTTCCAGAACAGCCTGAGCAAGAGTGAGACCCCATCTCTACTAAAAATAGAACAAACTATCCAGGCATTGTGGTGGGTGCCTATAGTCTCAGCTACTCTGGAGGCTGAGGCAGGAGAATCACTGGAGCCCAAGAGTTTGAGGTTCCTGAGCTATGATGATGCCATCACACTCAACCTTTCTCAATAATAATAATAATAAAATCTTTCATCGGTTACCACTGATGTATTTTTTGTTCAGTTTCTGAAATTCTGTAATTTTTTTTCTTGGACTTAGGATTAATACAAAATTTCCTTTAAGGCAATATCATGAAATTTGCATATGTGCTTTAAAATGTTGCATGTGTGGTTTAGAAGAATGTTTAGTTTTCTATTTTTGAGAGGAATGTTTAAGAGATACCTTTTGGGTGGCACCTGTGGCTCAGTGGGTAGGGCGCCAGCCCCATATACCAACGGTGGCTGGTTTAAACCCAACCCCGGCCAAACTGCAACAAAGAAATAGCTGGGTGTTGTAGCGGGCGCCTGTAGTCCCAGCTACTCGGGAGGCTGAGGCAAGAGAATCGCCTAAGCCCAAGAGCTGAAGGTTGCTGTGAGCTGTGTGATGCCACGGCACTCTACCAAGGGCAACAGAGTGAGACTGTCTCTACAAAAAACCCAAAAAACTTAAAAAAAAAAAATCTTTTGGATTTGGGTGGCTTATAGTGCTCTTCAGGTTTTCTGTTTTCTTTTTTTTTTTGGCTGGGGCAGGGTTTGAACCCGCCACCTCTGGCATATGGGACTGGCGCCCTACTGCTTGAGCCACAGGCACCGCCCAGGTTTTCTGTTTTCTTGATGACCCACTGGCTAATTGCTCTAGCCATTACTGCAAGTGAGTGAGTATGGTTGAATTGTACACTTTCCCCTTTTTTTTTGCAATTTTTGGCTGGGGCCGGGTTTGAACCCACTACCTCCAGTATATGGGGCCGGCAGCCTACTCCTTGAGCCACAGGTGCCACCCACACTTTCCCTTTTGATTGTGTTAATGTTTGCTTCATGTATGCAGCTCTGTTGTTAGGTGCATATATAGTTATAATTGCTATATTTTCCTGGTAGATTGACCTCTGTATCATTATATAAAATGTTTCTTTAGTAACTTTTTCTGTCTGAAAGTCTATTTATCTGACACTGGTAAAGTCACTCCGGTATTTTGATGGCTCCCTTCGCCTGATATGCAAAATAAGAACTATAGACATATTCAGATTTATATATGATCTGAATTATTCATAATGTATATATAAATTATTTAGATTATGATAAATAAAAGTATGTCAAAACAATGGAGGTATTATTTACTAAATGAAACCAGGATTCTCCTGCCTCAGCCTCCCGAGTAGCTGGGACTACAGGTGTGGGCCACAACTCCCTGCTAGTTTTTTCATGGAGTCAGGGTCTCGCTCTTTGCTCAGGTTGGTCTTAAACTCCTGAGCTCAGGCAATTCACCTGCCCCAGCCTCCCAGAGTGCTAGGATTACAGGAGTGAGACATCCTTGCCCACTCCAAAAGTAAACATTTTTAAAAAACAAAATAAAGGGCGGCACCTGTGGCTCAGTGAGTAGGGCGCCAGCCCCATATGCCGAGGGTGGCGGGTTCAAACCCAGCCCCAGCCAAACTGCAACAAAAAAATAGCCGGGCATTGTGGCGGGCACCTGTAGTCCCAGCTACTCGGGAGGCTGAGGCAAGAGAATTGCGTAAGTCCAAGAGTTAGAGGTTGCTGTGAGCCATGTGACGCCACGGCACTCTACCCGAGCGTGGTACAGTGAGACTCTCTCTACAAAAAAAAAAAAACAAAAACAAAATAAAGGTGGCGCCCATAGCCCAGTGGGTGGGGCACCAGATAAATACAAGGAGGCTGGTGGGTTCGAACCCTGTCCGGGCCAGCTAAAACAACAATGACAACTGCAACATAAAAATAGCCAGGCATTGTGGCAAGTGCCTGTAAGTCCCAGCTACTTGTGAGGCTGAGGCAAGAGAATCACTTAAACCCAAGAGTTGGAGGTTGCTTGTGAGTTGTGACGCCACGACACTCTACCCAGGGTGACAGCTTGAGACTCTGTCTCAAACAAACAAACAAACAAACAAAACAAAACAAAATAAAGGTCAATGTATATATAATATTGGGGTGAAAAGACTTCTATGTAAAAATGTAAAAAATTAAAACCAGAAAAGATAGAAGATTGAAATCACATAGCAATTAAAAATGTGCATATTAAAAAGAAAAGTAATATGCAAACTGGGAAAAAATATTTTTTGAGACAGTCTCACTTTGTTGCCCCAGGCAAGAGTCATATATATGTATACATTTACATACACACACACATATATATATAAATAGCATCATCATAGCTCATAGCAACCTCAAATTCTTGGACTCAAGAGATCCTCCTGCCTTAACCTGAGAGCAGCTGGGACTACAGATGCCTGCTACAATGCCCAGCTAATTTCAAACTGCCAAAAATATTTACCATTTATATAATTGTGCCAAGAACACGAACACTTAACAGAAGAAATACAAATGGCCTATGAAAAAATTTGAAAAGAACTTATATTAGACATAATCAAAGCAATATAAACTAAAACAATCTTTTTTAACTATTCAATGGACAAAGATTTAAAAAGTTATAATGCTAAGTGTTGGCAGTGAGACACAAGGCAAGAGATAGGATTATGTTTTGCTGTTAGGATAAAAATAGTATAATCTTACTGGTCTTAAAATTTGAACACAACTATTTTGTGTATTTATTTTAATGAAAGAATCATAATATGTTCAAAGAACACAGACATATTATGCCTACAGACACATTATAGATTAAATAACCCTAAATTAAAAAGCATCTAAATGTTCAATAATTGGGTATTAAAGTGTAATATATCTATATAATGGAATATTGGAAAGCCCTTAAAAATGTTGTGGAAGATTCAGTGACATGAAAAGATTAATCATGATTTAATACATTTTTAAAATAGCATAACTCTATTAATATATAATACATATATACAAAGAAAGCTTATCCAAAGGTTAACAATTTTCTGATTGTCAGCATTATACAGATTTTTCATGCTTCCGCCATCTCTGAATTTTCCATGTCTTTTTCTGTATGAGCTAATACGATGTATTCAAAATCATACTGCAGGATTCTTATTTGACAAAGGTCAGTATATTAGAGATCTAAAAATTATGTGTTATGGCTTGGCGTCTATAGCTCAGCAGCTACGGCGCCAGCCAGCTGGTGGGTTCAAATCCAGCATGGGCCTGCTGAACAACAATGACAACTACAACCAAAAAATAGCCGGGTGTTGTGGCGGGCGCCTATAGTCCCAGCTACTTGGGAGGCTGAGGCAAGAGAATCGCTTAAGTCTAAGAGTTTGAGGTTGCAGTGAGCTGTGACACTATGACACTCTACCGAGGGCAACATAGTGAGACTCTGTCTCAAAAAATAAATAAAAATTATGTTATAATAATGCTGATTTAATTATAGGAATGAATTGTATTGGTTTCCTAGTGCTGCCATAACAGATGACCACAACGAGGTGTCTTAAAAACAACAGAAATTACCCCACAATTCGGGCCAGAAATCCAAAATAAAGCTATTCGCAGGGTTGGTTCATTCTGGAGGCTGTGAAAGAGCAATGTCCCTAGCCTCTCTGCTAGGTTGTGGTGGTCACAGCAATCCTTGGTGTTCTTGAGTTGTGACTACGTCACTCCAATCCCCACCTCCTCTGTCCTAAGCCTTCTTGCCAGTGTTTGTGTATCCTTTTTTTTTTGAAGAGACAGAGTCTCACTTTGTCGCCCTAGGTAGAGTGCTGCCATGGCGTCACACAGCTCATAGCAACCTTCAGCTCTTGGATTTAGGAGATTCTCTTGCCTCAGCCTCCAGAGTAGCTGGGACTACAGGCGCCTGCTGCAACGCCCGGCTATTTTTTTGTTGCAGTTTGGCTGGGGCCAGGTTTGAACCTGCCACCCCCGGTACATGGGGCCGGCGCCCTACTCACCAGCCACAAGCACCCCCTATCCTCTCCTTGTTTAAGGACACTAGTTCATTGAACTTAGGGCCCACCCAAACCCTGTGTGACCACAACTAACTAATGACATCTGCTAAGACCCTTTTCCAAATAAGGTCACATTTTGAGGTTCTGGGTTCATGAGTTTTAACCCCCTACATATATGTCACACAGATATACGAAAACTGGGCGTATTACTTGTCAACGTTTATCTCTGGGTGAACTTATGGATAATTTAAGTATGTGCTTTTCTGCATTTTAAAATAAAGCTTATGTACTGAAATTGCATTTATATTGAGATTAGATTGTAAATTCACTGAATAGGGTGAATATTATGTGTAGTCAAAAACCACCTTTTCTGCACATGCTCACAAAATAATCAATCATTTTTATATATCTTCTCACAGAGACATCTAACATAGGCAATTTTTCCTCCAGCACCAGAATAGATTCCTATTCCAGTGGGTGAGTGGTAGATGAAGCACCTGGTTTGTGTTTATATGCTACGTTGTACAAAAGATTTTCTAAACATATGGGGGCAAGACATGATTGCAAGAGGGACTTTACCTAACAATTGCAATCAGTGTAACTGGCTTATTGTACCCTCAATGAATCCCCAACAATAAAAAAAAAGAAAAAAAAAAAAAAAGATTTTCTAAACAAAAAATATAGCTAAATGTGTTCAAAGTAAAAGTGTATATGAGACTTCACTTCACTTTCGTAATTACAAGAAAAACTATTTTCTTTAATGTTAGCCAAAATCATTAGCAATGATGGCAATGACTTAAGAAAAGCTCTTCTCTGAGGCAAGAGAATCCCGTAAGCCCAACAGTGGAGGTTGCTGTGAGCCGTGTGACGCCACGGCACTCTACCCAAGGGCAGTACAGTAAGACTCTGTCTCTACAAAAAAAAAAAAAAAAGAAAACCTCTTCTAACACCAAGGGAAAAATAATTACTGATTTCCAAGATAGACTTCTTAGAGATTAGTATGTTTTGGAGTCTTTCTGGAATTTTTTTTTATTAAGACAGAGTCTCGCTTTATCACCCTCAGTAGAGTGCTGTAGTGTATAGCTCACAGCAACCTCAAACTCTTGGGCTCAAACAATTCTCTTGCCTCAGGCTCCCAAGTAGTTAGAACTACCAGCTCTTTCTGGATTTTTTTTTTTTTTTGAGACAGAGTCTCAAGCTGTCACCCTGGAGAAGAGTGCTGTGGTGTCACAGCTCACAGCAACCTCAAACTCTTGGGCTTAAGTGATTCTCTTGCCTCAGCCTCCTAAGTAGCTGGGACTATAGGCACTCGTCACAACACCCGGCTATTTTTTGATTGTAGTTGTCATTGTTGTTTGCTAAGCTGGATTCCAATCCACCAGCTCCAGTGTATGTGGCTAGCACCCTAGTTGTTGAGCTACAGGTGCTGAGCCTCTTTCTGGATTTTTTAAAGGTCCAGAAGAAAACTTAATAAAATAATATATATTGTTTGGCATGGGGTAGAGATTGGGGTTTAATAATTTGAATTCCAACAAGAAGCATTTTCTATCTTTTGCAACCATGAGTGTCAATGGGTCAACAATGAAACTAAATCAAAACCCCCAAATTGGCAACATTTAAAATGACACTGTGGGCCAGGTCCAGTGGCTCATGCCTAGGAGGTGAAGCTGAGAAGATTGCTTGAGGCCAGGAGTTCAAGACTAGCCTGAGCAAGAGGAAGACCCTGTCTCTACAAAAAATAGAAAAATTGAGCAGGCTCAGTGGCGCATGCCTGTAGTCCCAGCTACCCAGGAGACTGTGGGCTGGAAAACCATTTGAGCCTAGACGTTTAAGGTTTCAGTGAGTGATTAAGATGCCACTGCATTCTAGCCTGGGCAAACAGAATGAGATTCTGTCTGGGAAAAAAAAAAGTGAATATAACTATAGTTAATTTCTGTGCTTTTTTTTTTAGATAGAGTCTTACTATGTCGCCCTTGGTACAGTGTGTGGTATCACAGCTCACAGCAACCTCTAACTCTTGGGCTTAAGTGATTCTCTTGCCTCAGCCTTCCTAGTAGCTGGGACTACAGATGCCCACCACAATACCTGGCTATTTTTATTTTTGTAGTTGTCATTGTTGTTTAGCAGGCCCAGCCAGGTTCAAACCTGCCAGCCCTGGTGTATGTCAAGCCTTACAGGAACTGAGTCTTAATTTCTGTTTTAAAAAAATTCTTCCAAAGTACACTTTCCTTTTAATGATTTATGACTATAGTTTTTTTCATAACTAGAGTAAATTATATTATCGAATTCAACTTAAAAAGTATTGTCATGTACAGAGGCTGACATCATGGGTAGTCAAAGAATATGTTTAATAAAAAATAATTAAACTTCCATTTGCTCTATAGAACATCATAGAAAGTAATTTAATAAATTACAAATGACTGTTTAAGACGTTTGCTCAACTACAGAAAGCAAATTCAGACTACACAAAACACAACTGGTAAATATTGCAAATGTCCAAAAGAAAAATTGGACTAAGACTTGAATCATGAAACCTGAAACAAGGGCTATAAATACAAGGCAATAACAGCTATAATTCTTTTAGTAACTACCAACACATACTTGGATATCCTTTCAACTGCAACTTTAGTATTATGTAATTCTACTGATTTTTTTTCCTTATAACCCTTAACTTTACACGACCATATTTGCATGTTTTTTTCTTAGCTGATAACTGGATGACTTTTCCTCAATCAATACTAAATAGAAGTATTTGAAACCTAAGAGAATGTTTAAAGTTAATACTAGACTTAATGCTTTAAAAACTGTAATTAACTTATTACATAGAAAGAGAATTACTAGGAAGTTAACCAAATTCATTCGACCATAATTAGGAAAATACTTTATCTCATAAATTTGATATAAATTAGATTTTAGTGATAAGATCTAGAGATTTTTTTTTTATTTAATTGGGGAAAGAAAGGAATAAAGATCATGTGGGTAGAACTAAAGGGAAGAAGAGAAATATGGATGGTTGAAATACTCCACTGGCAAACTAAGTTAACTGTTTGAAAAACTTTGGCTATCTTATAAGTGTATTCTAGTTAAACAAAAGTGCAATACTGCAAAGGGAAGATACTAAATATGTAATACATCGTTTTCATGATGAAGAATTACTACCCACTTCTCCTGGATGGGCTTTAGTGACTATTGCTAAGACATTGCATAAAGGACTATCAATTCAAAGTACTATTTTGGGAAAATACAAAATCAATACAATCCCAATGGAACTTATATAATTTTGTAAATACATATAACACTGTCTCTCTAATAAGGGGTTAGTTATTTTACATACAGAAACATAATTTACTGGTAAAGGTCTTGGAAAACCTAACACAATTGCTTAGTTCATGACAAAGCAACAGTCGAAACATACTGAAAGTTACTTTTTCTGGAGGAGAGAAACGGGGTACTTCCCCCCCTAAATTTATTCTCTTATAAAAGTTACCACTGATTCATTTTGAGTACCAGAGAAAATGATAACATTTATCTCTCCATATTTTTATGGCTAATTCAGTTCTAGTTGTTTTGAATGTGTATGAAGGTGAACCTGGACCTCTACCGTGTCAGAATAATAGCAGCTTTAGCAGGAGAAATTGTATCACAAACCAATTACTGGACAAATTTTACATGGTAAAGGGTTCTAAGAAATTGAACAGAAGCCTTGGGCTTCATTTTTGTGGTTTACAGGTATAACTTGTACATTTTTTTGAGATTATTCAAAGTGCATTTCAAAATGGGCAACTCAGTATATTTAATATAAACTGATAACCCAACACTGATTCTGGGCAACATTTAGTCTGCTTATACCTAGAAACTCAAAATGAATTTAGACAATCTGCATATTACTTTACCACTGTTTGTTGATTTTGGAACATTTCCATGACAGAACACAAATAGAAATCTACACAAATAAAGCAAACAACAATTTCTTGTACATGAAGTATGCTGTGCTGAAAGTTCTTTTCAGTGGCATTTCATGAGTTTGCCTTTTCTGAACCCTGGAAACAGACATTACTCATCAGAGACATCATTATTTCTAATAGGAGGCCAAACTTTGAGAAGTTAAAACTATGTCTATAGGGTGCCAAAGTCACTTGACATAGGATAATTTTATGACTCAATTTTACTGATATCCGAGTTCAGCTCAGCAAAAAGCAAGTCATATTTCTTGCCAGATTAACATGATATATAGGATGTGTTTAAAAAACCCCTGAAAACAAGTATAGAATTAGAAATGAATGTAAACTTCCTAAACTAACTCAGCTGAGGTAACAGGTAGCCAGTTAAATTGGCTGATTGGGAAACTTATTTCTTCTTTAAAACATACTTGTACCTGAATTGGAAACATCAGCAGTGCATCACGACACTAGAGCATTTTCATGTAATTAAAGCAATGGATGGTGATGTAGATTCTACAGCTTTCATGACATTCATTAGCTGCCCAAATTATTGCTGAGTTTTGATCTGTAAATTATAGGTGTCAAGGAGGCTGTAAAACTATATTCAAATTAAATCAGTAATATGCATAAAGTATTCTGTGTTCAATGCAAATATATTAAATATACAACTCTTATTGAGCATAATTTTCATAAAATTAACCCCCAACAAAATTATAATGCCTTTTGTTGTAATTTTACACCTTTATGTATTTGATAATACATACGAGTTCGGAAACTTATGAATTTTAAGAAATAGTACATGCAAAAATGTCTCTGAAAGCAGTTTGCACTTCTAAACAAATAACTGAAATGTTCGGTAAGTAAGTTATTGATGCACTCAACACTAGGGTATTTACAATTAATAATTAAAGAAAAAAATCCAAAATCAGTTCATAACTTAAGTGCCGAGTCTGGGAATCAGTCTTCATTACTAGAATCTGAATCCTCGGATGATGATGATGTACTGTCAGAGCCAGATGAAGCATCGGCTTTCTCTGAACCCTCGTCTGTGCTGTTTTCATGGAGAGGACTTGGCTCAGTACCCCCTTTGTCTTCCTGATCTTTAGCTCTGGCGTCTTCTTCCTTTACTTCCACAGACTTAGATGAGCCTAAGTCACTGTTTTTGTTCTTTTGTACATCAAAAGTATTAGACTGGGACAAAGTTGGAATATGAAGATTAAGGCCTGGAGTGAGAAGCATCCCTGGATAAAGTATGTTTGACAGTAACAGTGGGTTAAGAGCTAATGGGTTGGCAGCTGCTGCTGTATTTAATGCAGCAGTTGAGGATGTTGAAGGAGAACTTGACACAGAGTTTTCTCCACCATTCTCTGAACTTTGGCTCTCTGTCCTTTCTTTTTTTCCTTCTAGCTCCTTAGAGTCATTTCCCTTTTTCTCTTCTGTCCCAGATTCAGTAGGCTTCGTCAGCAGTCCCCCCATGCCCAACAGATTTGGTAATCCAGCCATTCCTGACAGTAGCATGGGGAACACAGCAGCCATGTTTTTAGCTTCTCCTCCGGAGGACAGGCCAGCAGGCATTCCCATCAGCCCTGCAGTCACTTGTAGTGACTGTAAGTTTTGTAGATTTTGTTGTAAGGCCTGAAGAGTTGTGAGATCCACACCTGGAAGTAACCCATTGGCTAACAAAGGATTGCCTGGAACACTAGTGGCAGATGCTGCTGCTGCGGCCTTCGAAATTCCACTTTTAGGCCGTCTTCCCCGCCTGCTTACTTCCTCTCTCACAACGGGACCAGTGAGAATACGTTCATACATACTTTCTGGAAGAAATCCCTGGAAGTAACATATATTCATTAATAATAGTGCAAAAAATACAATCAATAGCTATTAGTTTATCATATAAATATCTTATTTAATATAGGTAACTATTTGTAAATTGATTCTGTACTGATATAAAATAATCGACTATGAAACAGATAAACTGATTTTATTTTGTTTGAAGTGGTAGCTTTAAACAGCTCTTCCACCTTCCATCCTGTCATAGACTAAGAGTTGAAAGAGCCTTACTCCATATTGTAAGACATAACTTTGTAGAACAGTTCTAGAAAATGAAAAGTCCAAAGAAATTTTTTCATGAGTACTTCCATAACCCTTAAATGTTTCACATCACCACTTTTTTGAGATGACCAAAGAAGTGGATCCTTTTTCATTGGAAGAACAGAGAAAGGATAAGGGAAGTAAAAGGTTATGGTTAAAATGAAACGCTTCATATGGATTTTTGAACCCTCCATTTGGGTGTAAGGGAGAGATAGCCAAGCTGAAAACAGATATTTAAAAGGGAGAAAGATCTCCTGGCTCAGAACAGCAGTAGCACCTGCAGATTGGGAACTGCAGAATGGGAACTCTCCAGGAAAATGGAGAACAAACTATATAACTTCCTTGGAATTCTCCCTTGATTTTCTGGGGTGTAAAACTCGTAGAAGTTTTAGTAGATAAGAATCCCTGGACCAGTGGTGTCTATTACAAAGGTAATGTAAACCACATATATAACTTTAAATTTTCTACTTAGCCACACTAACAAAGGTAAAATAGAAAATAAGTTACATCAATTTTAGTAATACAGCTTATTTTTTTATTTTTATTTTTTATTAAATCATAGCTGTGTACATTAATGCGATCATGGGGCACCATACACTGGTTTTATAGACCGTTTGACACATTTTCATCACACTGGTTAACATAGCCTTCCTGGCATTTTTTTAGTTATTTACATTCTACATTTACTAAGTTTCACATAAGTAATACAGCTTATAAACAGAACATAACCAAAATATTTTAATATGTAATCTGTAAATCGAGATATTTAATATTTTTTCACACTAAGTCTTCAAAATCCAAAACCATTGTATTGTACACTTATTAAGATAGCTCATTCAAACTAGCCGCATATACCTCGTGGTTACAGTTTATAACACTACAAATCTAGACAGTGGTTTCAGGAAAGATTCTCATTTGACTAATTTTTTTTTTTTTTTTTTTTTGAGACAGTCTCACTATGTCACCCTCAGTAGAGTACCGTCACATCATAGCTCACAGCAACCTCAAACTCTTAGGCTTAAGAGATTCTCTTGCCTCATCCACCCAAGTAGCTGGGACTATAGGCGCCCACCACAAAGCCCAGCTATTTTTTTGTTGTAATTGTCATTATTGTTTGGCAGGTCCAGATTGGGTTGAACCCACCAGCTATGGTGTGTGTGGCTGGCGCCCTAGCCACTGAGCTACAGGTGCCGAGCCACATTTGACTAATTTTTTACTTTGAATTGATTGACCTATTTTGTCAGGGATCAGGGTTTACTGCAGAAAGCATGACAATAAAAACTGCAAAGTAAAAATATCACCCACAATTTCAACACTCAGAGTTAACACGGCTAAGATTTCAGGATGCTTTCTTCCATTTTTTTCCATATGGACTTAGCACATACTACAATTCTCCCTATCTCCCTTTCTTTTTTTATTTTTTTTTGGTTTTTGGCTGGGGCTAGGTTTGAACCCACCACCTCTGGCATATGGGACCGGCGCCCTACTCCTTGAGCCACAGGTGCCACCCCCTATCTCCCTTTCTTTTTTTTTTTTTTTTTTTTTGTAGAGACAGAGTCTTACTGTACCGCCCTCGGTAGAGTGCCGTGGCGTCACACGGCTCACAGCAACCTCTAACTTGGGCTTACGCGATTCTCTTGCCTCAGCCTCCCGAGTAGCTGGGACTACAGGCGCCTGCCACAACGCCCGGCTATTTTTTTTTTTGTTGTTGTTGCAGTTTGGCCGGGGCTGGCTTTGAACCCGCCACCCTCGGCATATGGGGCCGGCACCCTACTCACTGAGCCACAGGCGCCGCCCCCTTTCTAAAATAATAAAAAAAACCATACTGAAGTTATTAGCCTGATAACCTGCCTTTTCCATTTGAACATCTGTAGAAATAATATCTATTATTTATTCACCATTTACCATAAGATCAGGCTTAACTATTCCAAGAATTTAATTACTACTACATATATTAATAGGCTGTAAACTTTTCCCCTTTGCCATTAAATATTCTTTTAAGATCTAATTTTAAAATCAGTTGTACAGTTTTCCAAGATAAGGATAGACCATTAGTTTATTCCCATCTTTTTCCTACTATATATTGTGGATGAATGTTTTTTATATTTATATTTCTGTGATCATATATTTGATCCTTCCTGGTGGCATCATTCAAATGGTATCTTAGAGGTTAAAATAAAAATAAATTGGTGTATACTGATTCTGTGTTCTAACAAGCCTCTGAGAAATCTGCAGCATGTTTTGCAAAATAAAACTGTGAACTAAAGAATATTGTTACATGTTCATGGAATATTTTGTTAATTCTTAACTTAAAACTCAATCTAAGATACAATGGAATGGAACCTAATTTTTTAAATGAGGTACAAGTCAGTATCTGTGAAATACTCACGGACTGCTTAACAACATCTCCCCACTCAGGAGCCACTCCATACTCTGAATTTTCTTTTAGAAATCTACATAAATCTTTCAAAGGGGGAGCAAATGCACCTCCAACCTGCAAATGAGAAACAGAATGTTAAATACTTAAAACACTACTAAATACAAACATGTTCCTTGCCTTATTCTGTGTTCTATAGAGTTTACATCTTTAAAATACATACCCTTTGAACACCTTCAACAATCTTTATGATATTAAAAAGGACCATGACAACCCATATGGATATTGATACACTATATGAACATTTGGTAATGTAAATTCTAAATGTTTTGAGTACAATAACTGGAATAGTAAAATGAAAACCTACCATCTACTGTGTACTTACTATGTTGACTAGGCAGCATAGCTTAGTTAGGAGTACCGTCTTTAGAGTCAGACTTACCAGCTATGTGAGCGCAAGCAAATCACTAAATCACTTAGAACCTTGATTTTCTGATTTTTTTTTTTTTTTTTGAGACAGTTTTACTATGTTGCCCTCATAGAGTGCCTTGGCGTCACAGCTCACAGCAACCTCTAATTCTTGGGCTTAAGTGATTCTCTTGCCTCAGCCTCCCTCCCAGGTAGATATAGGTGCCTGCCACAACGCCCAGCTATTTTTTTGCTGCAGTTTCATCGTTGTTTAGCAGGCCTGGGCCATATTTGAATCCGCCTGCCTCCGTGTATGTGGCTGGCGCCCTAACTGCTGAGCTACAGGCATTGAGCCAGAACCTCAGTTTTCTAATCTTTAAAATGGGGATAATAATAATACTTACCTCATAGGGTTTCACAAAAATAAAATGAGATAATGCAAGTGCCCTAGCATAATCCTTGGCACATAATAAATATATCTTATTTACGGAATTTGCCTGAAGCCAGCCAGGGTTAGGGTCCAGATTCAAACCTAGGTTTCAAAAACCCATCCTCTTATCTATTATATATATATTGATACAAAAAGACCACATATAATAATTACTATGACAATGAAACAAAATATTTTGAAATTTAAATTAAGATTATAATATTTGGACAAATGATTTATGCTTGCCAATTTCACGTCTCTTTGGAGTCTAAAGATAAGTTTAATTCCTTCCATACCCCTTTGAATCAATCAATACTGTATCTTGATAGGATATAGATGGGGTTTTATATGGTCAGTTATATTACCTGTAAATATTCTTATCTACTATTCTTATATTCTTTACTCTCTGTAATTTCTGTTGCCTTCTTTTTTATTATCTCCTTCATTAAACATCAATTTAAATTGGAGGCCTCTTGGGGGGGTTATGGGAACTTAGTAGATAGATTCTTTTCCTTAGTAACTCAGCAATCCATAAGCCTCACAGATTCAAGACAATAAAGAACCCTAACAAATTAAGAAAATGAACAGGCTCCTCATGAAGTTACAACATTTAAAAATAAAGTTTAGAATTTTTAATTTTAATCCTAATAAGTAAAGATTCAAAACTGTTTCATTTCCTTAAAACTAGCTTAAGAGGGCAGCGCCTGTGGCTCAGTGGGTAGGGTGCCAGCCCCACATACTAAGGGTGGGGGATTCGAACCCAGCCCAGGTCAAAACAATAGCTGGGTGTTGTGGTGGGCGCCTGCAGTCCCAGCTACTCAGGAGGCTGAGGCAGGAGAATCCTCCTAAGCCCAGGAGTTGGAGGTTGCTGTGGGCTGTGACGCCACAGTGTTCTACCGAGTGAAAATCCGTCTCAAAAAAAAAAGAAAAAAAAAAAAAAAACCCAAAAAGAACAACAACAAAAACTAGCTTAAGAAAAAATGATTTGCAATATTTAGTAAGGTGAATTTTTGATATAAAAGGAAGCACAAAGATATGTAACACATTCTATGCAAGTGCAAAATTTAAGTAAAATACTACTAAAATGTCCTCTTGTTCGTTCTCTGAGGCATCTAGGTCATCACTTTAAAATGCTAACAAAATCTCAATAAGCTATCTCTGCAAGATGGGTAAAAAGTTGTATACAATAATACTAAAACTTATTTTAACAATAATTTTCTTGGCTAGGCACAGTAGCTCATGCCTGTGATCCCAGCATTTTAGGGGACAAGGTGGGAGGATCACTTGAGCCCAGGAGTTCAAGACCAGCCTGGGTAACACAGTAACACCTCTTCTCTACAAAAAATAATAATAAAAAAAATTGGCTGAGGGTGATGGCATATGCCTATAGTCCCAGCTACTTGAGTGGCTGAGGCAGAAGGATCTCTTGAGCCCAGGACTTTGAGGCTGCAGTGAGCTATGATCAGGCCGTTGTAATACAGCTTGGGCAACAGAGCAATTGAAAAGACCAGCTAACTCCATTTTGTTAAAACTAACTCCATTTTGTCTCACGGCCTTCATTGACCCCACTTTGCCCCTCAGCCTTCAATTTGCAGCTGCATACCAAAGGTGATAGGCAACCTGCTTCCTCCCCCAACCCCCGCTCCAGTATGTCTGCCCCAGCAGTAAGGGCACTAGTAAATCCTTCCCCTAGGCTAATCAGCCCAGATCAAACATTGTCCAGTTCCCTAAGCCCCTATACCCCCTCCCTTTTTCCTTTCTGTATCCTTAAAACTGCTCTTCCCTCTGCAGTCGGGGCTTCTCTACTCTCCTGCTGCGTCAGGAACAGAGAAGCCCAGGCCCAGCTTGTGAATAAACTACCTCTTGCTTTTGCATCAGACTTGGTCTTCGGGTGATTTATGAGGGGTACCCCACGACCTGGGCACAACACAATCCCCTGTCTCTTCAAAAAATGTTTTCTTCTAATTCTAATATTTCTTATGAAAAAGTCCAATGCTTTTATGTATTTTTATCCTACCAGTCAGGACAATTCAGAGAGTGAATCAGAAGTAAGATAGTTTAGTTCGTAAGCAAAAGAATTCAATGAGAAATTTGGTATTTGTACCTTAAGGCCACTTTTTTCTTTCTTAAAACATGTCTAAGGGCCAGGTATGGTAGCTCATGCCTGTAATCCCAGCACTTGGGAGGCTGGTGGGGGTGTGTGTATGGATCGCCTGAGGTCAGGAGTTTGAGACTAACCTGAGCAAGAAGAAGGTTAAAAAATAGCCAGCCATTGTGGTAGGTGCCTGTAGTCCCAGCTACTTGGAAGGCTGAGGCAAGAGAATCACTTAAGCGCAAGAGTTTGAGGTTACTGTGAGCTGTGACACTACAACACTCTACCCAAGGCGACAAAGTGAGACTGTCTCAAACAAAACAAAACAAAACTAAACAAAACATTATGTCAGGCTGGGTTATAGTGGCTCCTGCCTATAATCCTAGCACTCTGGGAGGCAGAGGCGGGTGGACTACTTGAGTTCAGGAGTTCCACCAGCCTGAGCAAGAGTGAGATTTCATGTTTGAAAAATAGTCATGGACACCTGTAGTCTTAGCTACTCAGGAGGCTGAGGCAAGAGGATCACTTGAACCCAACAGTTTGAGGTTGCTGTGAGCTATGATGCCTCAGCACTCTACCCAAGGAGACAAAGTGAGACTCTGTCCCAAAAAGCAAAACAGTGTGTCATATATTTTCAAAATGTCTTTTATCATGTACTTTGTGAGGTTAAAAAGACATTTACTAATCTACATGTAAAACTGGGGAAACAAATGAGCCAAATCTGGTTTACAAACACACTACAGAAAAACCTCAACTCTTACAATT
Source organism: Nycticebus coucang (assembly GCF_027406575.1). NCBI lineage: Eukaryota > Metazoa > Chordata > Mammalia > Primates > Lorisidae > Nycticebus > Nycticebus coucang. Next base: position 152,220,797 of record NC_069781.1, on the reverse strand, counting down.
CATCAATCAGTAAAACAAAAAGGTAAGCACAAAGGAACCATTAGTCTACAAGATACCTTTGTTTAAGACACTCTGTTTTCATCAGAAAGTTACATACTATGCCAGTTTTGACACTTTACACAAAGTGACAAGACACTTTAAGGGCATCTGATGGAAAATTACAGTGATAAATCTATAAATTTATGGTGGTTATGATGTGGTGTGTCCTTAGATGAGAATTTCTCAGCTTTGCACTGCAGACAGCTGAGATTGGTATTGGTGGGGTATCCTAGTATTGTAGCAAGTATGTGCACAGCAGCTCGGGCTCCATCCACTAGATGCCAGTAGCATTCTCTCCCTGCTAATCACCTCCCCACCCCACTGCATTTTGACTACTCTCCCCCAGTGCAAGTATTGTTGTGCAAATGTACAGCAGCCCATGGTACTGCTTAGGCACAGATAGGTAGTTAGGTGGTTTATTTCATCTAACAGCTTAGCCAATGATATGAAACTTTAAATTAGAAGGCATAAAATTATAGTTCATCTCTTTCCCCACACATCTGCTAGATTCACCCCAAATCCAGGGCTGTGAGAAAAGACTATACTGCATAACGAAACAATGTTCTAGAGATCTCCTAAATAGTGAATAAGTATTGAAGATAAAAAGCAAACATTACCTTTCTAGCATTTCTTCTGTTGATAAGTTGAACACGTTCTTCTCCAGTGAGACTATTAACATCCAATTTGTTGGGGTTTCTGCAACGATGTCTTTTTTGTTTGGGCCGTCCCTCATGAAGTTGCATTCTCTAAAATATACAAAGTATCTTTAAAATTTTTGTGCCAAAATTACTCAAAATATTATGAACGAGTTTATTCAATTTCATATTGCACAGAAGCATTTACCCTTTAGTTTTTTACACTTTAAAAATAAACTTTTATGTTCAATGCAATTTCTATCAAAATACTTCTTAAGGAACTAAAGGTAGACCTACCATTCAATCCAGCAAAATCCTACCCTGTTTCCCTGAAAATAAGACAGTGTCTTATTTTAAGGTGTGCTCACAAAGATGCGCTAGGTCTTATTTTCAGGGGATGTCTTATCTTTCCTGTAAGTAGGTCTTATTTTCGGAGGATGTCTTATTTTCGGGGAAACAGGGTACTACTGGGGATTTACCCAAATGAGAAGTCATTTTATAAAAGGACATGTGCACTCACAGCAATACTCATAAATTTATTGCAGCACGATTCACAATTGCAAAGATATGGAACCAACCCAAGTCCCCTTGACTGGTAAGTGGATAAAGAAAATGTGGTAAGCAAACACCACATGCACTGAATATCAAATTGAACTAGCTGATCAACACTTAAAACTCAACGTTATTCAAATAGATCAGACAGAGAATGAGGGGAAGGGTAAATTCACACCTCATGGGTACACTGCACACTTTTTGGATCAAGGGTACACTTATAATTTTGACTTAAAATACATAAAACTTTGCAACTAAAACATATGTAACCTCATAATATACTGAAATTAAAAAAAATTTTTGTGTTAATTTGGAAAAAAGAAAGTGATGTAAATATATAATGGAATACTACTTAGCCATGAAAAGGAATTAAATAATGTTTTTTGCAGTAACTTGGATAGAAATGGAAAGGTTATAATCCTAAGTGAAAAGAAGTCAGGAACAAAAAGCACAGATTGCACATTCTCACTTGTAAGAATGGATGTTCCTGGTCATATAAAGAGACATAATGGACACTGGAGACTCAGAAGGGGGAGGCTGGGAGAGGCTGCAAGATGAAAAATCATCTACTGGATACAACATACACTACTCAGGTGACAGGCACACTAAAAGCCTAGACTTCTCCACTATACAGTTCATTCATGTAACAACAATCCATTAGTCCTTGTTCAATTTATTAAAATAAAACTTAAAAAAATCAAATGTTAAATATTTTAATAAAAAGTATAGCATATATATATATATATATATATATATATAATGTTTTTTTTTGAGACAGAGTCTTATTATCTTGCCCTTGGCAGAGTGCTGTGACATCACAGCTCACAGCAACCTCAAACTCTTGGGCTTAAGCAATTCTCTTGCTTCAGTCGCCTGGCTATTTTTTTTTTTTGCTGTTGTAGTTGTCATTGTTTAGCTGGCCTAGGCCAAGTTTGAACCTGCCACCTTCGGTGTATGTGGCTGGCACCATAACCACTGTGCTACAGGTGCCGAGCCAAACGTATAGCCTACTTTTTCTTTAAACTATACATTTAAAACATTACTCATGGCCATCACAATGATGGCTTTATATGAAAGTAGGGTTCTTCCATTGGCTCCTCACGAGCAAGATTGTCAGGTTTTTTTTCCCTTTGAAAGACATCAAAGACCATTGCATTCCTAGAGTTAGAGCAGTTTCTTTACTTTTCCTTCTGGTTTCTTCACTTATTGTATAGTTTGTTTTCTTCTGATTGCAATGAGAAACTTACCTGCTTTTCCCTGTGCTGTGATGATTTATAATTTATTCTAGTGGCTTTCATTACTTTCTCACTAATTGTTTGTCTCATCTCTTCTCATGTAACCCTCACAATACTAAAAGGTATTCTTATTTTGGGAATCGAGGCTCAGATTGGTTATCTTCCTCAAGGTCAGAAATGTATCAAGTAGCAGGGCCAGAAGAAACACTCTTTCCATCAAGCCATGCTACTTATCTGTATAACTGTTAAGGAGTACTTAATGTTGGTAGTGATTCCAATTAATCAGAACATTTCAAAAAACTAATGTTCCAACTTTTCAATGTGACACGACAGTCCTAACAGCCTGAACCTGGTTAGCTTAGCTTTTCTATTCTTTGCTGTCACCTACTTATTCTTCTGTTCCCCAGGACGTCAGATTACTCCCTCTTTTACCCATAAGCCTTATTTTTGTATCCTCTTTTAACTCTCTCATAATTCTTTTTTTATTTAATTAAAAAAAAATTTTTTTTGAGACGGAGTCTCACTTTGTTGCCATTGGTAGAGTGCTGTAACATCATAGCTCACAGAAACCTCAATCTCTTGGGCTTAAGGTATTCTCTTGCCTCCGCCTCCCAAGTAGCTGGGACTACAGGTGCCTGGCACAAAGCCCAGCTATTTTTTTGGTTGCAGCTGTCATTGTTTGGTGGGCCCAGGCTGGATTCAAACCCGCCAGCTCAGGTTTATGTGGCTGGTGCCTTAGCCGCTTGAGCCACAGGCGCTGAGCCGAGTTAATTGTTCTACACCTGTTCATGATGCTTCAGATATTATAATATCTTCTTTTCTTTGAAGTTTTTGGCCAGGGCTGGATTTGAACCCGCCACCTCTGTCATATGGGGCCGGAGCCCTACTGCTTTGAGCCACAGGTGCTATTGTCTTATAATATCTTCTATACCACATTGTAATTATTTAGCTACAGAGATGTTATAATAGAATATGGTACCTAATAAATTATCAATGTAAAGTATCTTTGGGAAAGCAGAAAAATTACATATTCTTTAGTGGATGGAACAAATGCTGTCCTTTAAAAACAGGTTTTAAAAGTCTTATAATAAAATTATATAAAATGTTATGATAGGGTGGCACCTGTGGCTCAAAGGAGTAGGCCCCTAATGCCAGAGGTGGCGGGTTCAAACCCAGCCCTGGCCAAAAACTGCACAAAAAAGAAAAAAAAAAGAAAAGAAAAGTTATGATAAAACAATTAAACTGAAAATGATGAATGGATATAAATTTTTTTTTTTTTTTGCAGAGACAGAGTCTCACTTTATCGCCCTCGGTAGAGTGCCATTGCATCACACAGCTCACAGCAACCTCCAACTCCTGGGCTTAAGCAATTCTCTTGCCTCAGCCTCCCGAGTAGCTGAGACTACAGGCGCCTGTCACAACACCCAGCTATTTTTTTGGTTGCAGTTCAGCCAAGGCCGGGCTTGAACCCACCACCCTTGGTACATGGGGCCGGCGCCTTACCGACTGGGCCACAGGCGCTGCCCCGGATATAAAAATTTTAACATTAATAAAGGTCTTTTGCAGTTAAAAACAGAAAAATATGAGAATGCTTCAGAACCTAGGGTGAAAGTATCACAAGGGCAAGACTGTTGTATTGTTTTATTGTTGTTATATCTTTAATCCCTTAAAATAGTAAGACCACATGGGAGTCACTCAATAAAGGTTGACCTGGGTAAATGAATGTTTTTTTTCTAACATGTTAAAATTACATTGGTTCTGCGATTGCCCATTACATTTAGTGAATACCTCTTCCCTCATAATTATAAGAGCATTACTTGGCATTTATTTTTTCAATTTTATTTATTTTATTTTTAAATTTCATTTATTTATTTATTTATTTATTTATTGAGACAGAGTCTCATTATGTTGCCCTTGATAGAGTGCCATGGGGTCACAGCTCACAGCAACCTCCAACTCTTGGGCTTAAGCAATTCTCTTGCCTCAGCCTCCCAAGTAGCTGGGCCAACAGGCACCCGCCACAACATCCAGCTATTTTTTGGTTGTAGTTGTTATTGTTGTTTAGCTGGCCCAGGCGGGGTTTGAATCCACCAGCCTTGGCGTTATGTGGCTGGCACTGTAACCACTGTGCAATGGGCGCTGAGCCTATTTATTTTATGTTATGAGATGAGGTGTCACTCCATTAGGCTGGAGGGCAGTGGTGCAATCATAGCTCACTGCGCATTGAACTCCTGGGTTCAAGTGATCCTCCCTCCTCAGCCTCCCAAAGTACAAGATCATAGAACTGAGCAACCATGCCTGCCCCATTTTTTTAAATCAAAAGGAATTAAATGAAAGCTTGAGAATTTGGGGCATCATTTAAGTAAATTAGGAACATGAAGTGTATCTAAAAGCCAAGACAGAGGCTCTGTATTTTAGACTATCAGGTTCATTGCCTGGTGACAACAACAGTAAGAGAAAATACTGGATTTAAATACACTATGTATATCACAGACACAAAGACCAAGCTGGGACTGGAGGCATTGTGTTTCCTTTTCTTTTTTTGTTTTGAGACAGAGTCTCACTATGTCACCCTGGGTAGAGTGCCATGGCATCACAGCTCACAGCAACCTCAATCTCTTGGGCTTAAGTGATTCTCTTGCCTCAGCCTCCCAAGTAGCTGGGACTACAGGTGCCTGCCACAATGCCCAGCTATTTTTTGGTTGCAGTTGTCATTGTTGTTTAGCAGGCCTGGGCTGAGCGTGAACCCACTAGCTTTGGTGTACGTGGCCGGCACCCTACTCACTGAGCTATGGGCGCCGAACCTGTGTTTCATTTTCATGAAAAACAAAACAAAACAAAACAAAGAAACACAGCAGTTAATATTTTTTCTATTAATAAAAAAATCACTTTACCTTTTTATAGCACTTTTCAGTTTTCAAAAGATTTTCATTGGCTGGGTTGGTGGCTCACACCTATAATGCTAGCACTTTGGGAGGTCAAGGTGGGAGGATCACTTGGGCCAGGAAATTGAGACCAGCCTGAACAAGAATGAGACCCCGTCTCTATAAAAAATAGAAAAATTAGCTGGGCATGGTGGCATGCACCTATAGTCCCAGCTACTTGGGAGGCTAAGGTGGGAGGATCACTTGAGCCCAGGAGTTAGAGGTTACAGTGAGCTATGATTGTGCCACTGCACTCCAGCCTGAGCAACAGAGTGAGACCCTGTTTCAATTATTTAAAAATAAAAAACAAACTAATTTTAAAATCATATATTCAGTAAATATTTTTCAGGGAGCTGGATGTTATTGCATGGAATGGGAATAATAAGCTTAATTCTGGAGATACATAGATGAATCAGATTCCTTAGGGGAGTAGATAGCTTCAGTTGGGTTATCCCTTTAGTCTTCAAAATGGAGGTAGATGGAACACATCTGCTAACTTCATTGTATAGAAAATGTATCATCACTCTATTATCTTACAAAGTATACAGAGATATTCAGCGATCCTGACCCAGTTTCGTACTTCACTATCTGATAGTAAGGCACTGGGAAATCACATAACAGATTTCTATGACTGAGAAAGCCATATACCCAGAAGAAGATAGAGAGTAAATAGTATTTCAGAGGATAAGGAGAAAGTAAATAAAATGTAATGATTATCTCTTCTTTGATTAATGCCAACTTGTGCATCTGGAGAGGCATAGGAAGTGTATTCTTATAGCCTGCAGAAGCACTTAAGATTAGTAGTCTGGGGCTTGGCACCTGTAGCACAGTGGTTACAGCGCCAGCCATATACACAGAGGGTGGCAGGTTCGAACCTGGCCCCCGCCAGCTGAACAATCAATGACAACTGCAACAGAAAACAGCCGGGCGTTGTGGCAGGCTCCTGTAGTCCCAGCTACTTGGGAGGCTGAGGCAAGAGAATCGCTTAAGCCCAAGAGTTTGAGGTTGCTGAGAGTTGTGATGCCACAGCACTCTACTAAGGGTGACAAAGTGAGACTCTGTCTCAAAAGTAAACAAATAAATAAATAAATAAAAATAAGAAAGAAGATTAGTAGTCTGGATCTGGATTTAAGACTTTGTTTTCCAGACTGGAACCATTTCCCTAAAATTTCAGTGTTTCAATTTCTTTGTTTACATAATAGTTATAACAATGCCATCCTAATAAGTAATAAAATTGTTACAAATGTTAAATGAGTGCTAATGCATGTTAAGTATAATAGCATCATGCATATAGTTCTAAAAATGTTTACTATGATCGTCATTATTATTTTCAAATAACTTTCTTGAGAAAGGATTAGAAATTTTATACCTATACAGCCTTCACTGGATCTAACATGGTAGCTTATATCAGTGTTTTTATTCTTAAATAGTTGTTAAATACAGAACGTGAAAATGGAAAATGACACTGTATAATATCATGGGAAAGACTATTTTTTCTGCTAATTTTCCTGAATCTTAAGAAGAACATATATTTAGCATAGTAGATGAGAATTTATGCTTCATCATTATAGGTCTGACAAATCAAAGAGATAAACTAAGATTTTAAAGATATAACCTACAGGAATAAAAGCTCCTAAGTCTTCCACGTAACCTGGATGCTCCTTAAGCCATTTTTCCAAATCCTTTCTCTTCGGTGCATCATCTCCTGCAAGTCTTGTGCCATCTTTAAGATTAATAACTGGAACTGGACTTTCTGCATCAGGAATTCCTTGAGGTTGAGTATAGGATAGTGCTGGATTTATCCCTGTAGAAATCTGTGAGGTGGTTAAGCCTAAAGTAACCTGTAGAAAACACCAAATTAAATTTTGATTTCCATCCTTTATCTTTCTAATTTTAATTCAATGGGGCAATTCTTTTTGAAGAGAAAAAGAAAAAATAAGGTGTTGCTTTAAAATTCTGCTAAACCTTTTAAACTTAAAATTTTCATAAATCTTGGTCAGTCTTGGATGCTACTGAGTTAACAACAGAAAACCATACCCTTCTAATTTTCTTATTTTAGACTCAAGAATCAGTAGTTCTGAAGTACCTCTTTACTTACATGATTAGGTGGTTTATTTCTGTTAAAAAAGAGGATGTCAACACCTTCTACATTCTTCCTCCGTCCTCGCCGTTTTTTGACTATAGGCTGGTTGTCTAATAACACCCCATTGGCACCAAGGGTTGACTGACTGGAAGTACCTAATGAAATTAAAATGCAAAACAGTGGTAAAAATCTATTTCTTAAACAAACAGAAAGTAATCATTTTCCTAAATATGCAGAAATGTTACTTCTAATTTTATATTTCTTTAAGTAAACAATTCTTGAACTAAAAACACCATCTCTACCTTTCATTTAAAAACTTAGAAGAACTGTATGTAATTTAGGCCTCTTTCAACTTCTCAACTTTTTTCCCCATGATATTCACACAGCTGCTCTTCTTTGGTCTTTTAGAGGAAAAAAGATGCCTTTCGTTCAACAAACAAGGGAAACCTTTCCCCCTTCTTTGAACCCATTAATTTCTACATTTCCTAAAACCTTGTTTTTATCGTTTATCAGCTTTTCTTGGGCCAAAATACCTTTTTTCTACATTAGATTCTTTTTCAAGATGAGAAAATGTGGCCTAACTCAAACAAACAAAAATTAATTTTGGCTGGCACAGCAGCTCACACATGCAATGCTAGCACTCTGGGAGGCAGAGGCAGGATTCTTGATCACTTTATTTATTTTTTTTTTTGAGACAGAGTCTCATTTTGTCACCCTCAGTAGAGTGCCAACTCACAGCAACCTCAAACTCTTGGGCTTAAGTGATTCTCTTGACTCAGCCTCACGAGTAGCTAGGACTACAGGTGCCCGCCACAATGCCCGGCTATTTTATTGTTGCAGTTTGGCTGGGGCAGGGTTTGAACCCGCCACCCTTGGTATATGGGGCTGGCACCCTACTCCTTTGAGCCACAGGTGCTGCTCTCTTGATCACTTTAGCTTAGCAGCTCCAGACAAGCATGAACAACTAACAGAGAGTCCCTGTCTCTACTAAAAAACAAAATATTTGCCAGATGTACACCTGTAGTTCCAGCTACTCTGGAGGCTAAGGCAGGAGGACAGTGTGACTCCAGGAGCTGGAAGTTGCAGTGAGCTACAATGACACCTCTGCACCCTAGTCCAGGTAACACAACAAGAGTGTCTCAAAAACAAAACAAAACCCCACAAAAAAACTTTTTGACCCCTCTCCCTAATCTTTTGAAAGATTGTTCTCTTCTGTGCTCCTTTGATTCATGAGCAACTTACTCTTCAATTTCTTGTAGTCCATTCCAGTCTCAGCCTACTTAAGATATTTTCCTTAAGGCTACCAATAACCTTTTAGTTGTAAAACTAAAATGACCTTTCACATTTCAGTAGGCACTCAATATAAACGTTTATAAGAGAGATGAGTAAGTTGGTTCCACATATTGTTTTTCCTGATAAATATTTATTAAGTACATATATACTAGGCAGAATGATGATTCAAAGACAAATAAGACATTCCTTCTTTCCTCATAGAACTATAATCTTGAATTCTCTTATTGAAAGAAAATATTACTAAGGGTGAGATTCTTGTTTTAAAACAGTTTATATGGCTGGGCTCAGTGGCTCGTGCTTGTAATTCTAGTACTGCGGGAGGCCGAGGTAGGTGGATTGCTGAAGCTAAGGAGTTTGAGACCAGCCTGAGCAAGAGCCAGACCCCATCTCTACTAAAAGAGAAAAATTAGCCAGGCATTATGATGGGCACTGTAGTCCCGGCTACCTGGGATGCTGAGGCATGAGAATCACTTGAGCCCTGGAGTTTGAGGTTGCTGTGAGCTATGATGATGCCATGCACTCAACCCCAGGGCAACTAAGTGAGAGTCTACAAGTTGCAAACAAGTTGCATTCTTGTAGTGAGAAATGTATTTTCAATCATTCAGTGAGAATTTACTGAGCAAGTCCTGTTTGTTTCTGAATAAGATACTGCCCTTTGTTGGTTGTGTAACCTTGGGGAAGACACTGTACTCACATCTCAGTCTCAAAAAAGTACTTAATTCATATGTTAAGGAAAAACTACAATGATTAAAAACCATTTTTGCATGTATGAAAGTATTAATAGGAATGGTACACAATACTATGGAAAAAAAGAAAAGATTTTATTATATCCCTATGGCAATTTTATTATAATCAGCTTAGTAAAATATCACATATATTTTTGTATTGTGCTGTCTATTGATATTGTAGGTTGTATGAGATGCTGGTGGAGGCAAGTGGTTGGGGTATGAGGTTCACAGGACTTTCCTGTACATTTCTTTGTATCTTCCTGTTAATCTGTAATCATCTCAATACAAAAAGTTAAACACGCACACACACACACATACACACATAAAAGAAGAATAAATAGAAAAGAAACTACTAAGGATTAAAAAAAAAAGATACCTGAAATTCCCTGTACACCCCTCCCTCTATTCCACTGGCTTCTTCCCTGCCGTCAGTACTATTCTGAATTAGGTATTTTTCATTACCACACACATTTTAAACTTTTATTCATATTGACATATAAATGTGAACAATACACAGTTGCCCCTTGACATCCATAGGGAATTGGTTCCAGGACCCCCCCGGACACCAAAATCTAAGGATGTTTAAGTGCTTTCTATAAATGGTATAGAATTTGCATATAACCTATGCACATCCTTCTATATACTTAAATCACCTCTAGATTACTTATACCTAGTACAATATAAATTTTATGTAAATAGTTTTTATACTATAGTATTTATTATTGTTGCATTATATTTTATTATTTTTTCTGCTAATATTTTTGATCTTTGTTTTTTTTGCAGTTTTTGGCTGGGGCTGGGTTTGAACCTGCCACCTCCAGCATAAGAGGCTGGCACCCTACTCCTTTGAGCCACAGGTGCCATCCATATTTTTGATCTTTGGTTAGTTTAATCCACGGATATGAAGGGCTGACCATATGATGATTTGAAAATACTTACCTTATAGCACATTTTAGCTATAACAAAAGAATAATTTTCCTAAAGCACTACTTTAAAAAGTGCCATTCTGGCTTGGCGCCTGTAGCTCAAGCAGTTAGGGAGCCAGCCACATACACCGGAGTTGGCGGGTTCGAATCCAGCCCAGGCCTGGCAAACAATAACAACAACCACAATTTAAAAATAGCTGGGTATTGTGGCGGATGCCTATAGTCCCAGCTACTCGGGGAGCTGAGGCAAGAGAATCGCTTAAGCCCAAGAGTTTGAAGTTGCTGTCAGCTGTGACGCCATGGCACTCTACCCAGGGTGACAGCTTGAGACTCTGTCTGAAACAAAACAAAAGTGCCATTCTATTTCATAAGAACTTCTACAGCTTCCTTTTCTAATCTGAATGAATTGCCTTGCATCAGTTCTATTCTTACATGACTGCCAACCCCCAACACTGCCTTAGATTCAGTTTCTGATACTTTCTACAACTTAGATTTACCTTTCCTAAGTAGTATTTCATCTTCTACACATCTCTTTCTCTCCAGTAAAGATTTACATACTAGCTAGGTTAGTCTTATCAGAAACCCTGCATCTCCCTGAGATGCAGTCTCTGCTTCACGCTATTTCCTGCCCATCTTCCAGCCCAACCACCAATTCTACTTTCCAAAAAGACGATTATCTAAATCATCTTCTTATCAAATCCTTATCAAATTCAATTCCATCTCTTCCATAGGACTTTGGCTACATGTCTAGACAGTAGTGAATTTCCCCTTTTCCAGTATCTATTAACTATAATGTTCAGTGTAACAACATAAATTATCTTTTCTTAAAATATTATCTAACGCATAGGTCTAGTCTACCAAGCATCTGAAAGCCAGAGATAGTGTCTTACGTTTCTTTTACTTTCCCTTCCTTTAGTGCTATCTAAAAAAGAAAAGTATTTGATATAATTATCTATAGAATTCCTACCAAAGTATACATTAAAACATTTTTTTTAGATACAAGGTCTCACTATGTTGCCAAGGCTGGCTTCCAACTCTGGGCCTAAAATGATCCTCTTGCCTCAGCCTCCTGAATAGCTGGGATTATAGGCATGAGCCACTGTGCTGGCCCAAAGTGTACATTTACAAATGTATCGTATTTGGCCAATTCTTTGGTTTAATTATATACTAACCTGATTTATTTCTGAGGGTGATTCCTTTTTTTTTTTTGAGACAAAGCCTCAAGCTGTCGCCCTGGGTAGAGTGTTGTGGCGTCATAGCTCACAGCAACCTCCAACTCCTGGGCTTAAGCAATTCTCTTGCCTCAGCCTCCCAAGTAGCTGGGACTACAGGTGCCCACCACAACACCTGGCTATTTTTTGGTTGTAGTTGTCACTGGTGTTTGGCAAACCCAGGCTGGATTTGAACCCGCCAGCTCTGATATATGTGGCTGGTGTCTTAGTCGCTTGAGCTACAGGCGCCGAGCCTCTGAGGGTGATCTTAATAATCATTTTCAATTCATTCTATGCCAGAATCCAAAATGAAAAACTTAAGTTTATCAAGTTTGTGTGTTGTCTTAATCTTAGATGTAACTATAACATTAAAAATGGATTCTACTGAATGTCTACTGAGTTTAAGATATTGGACTAAGTTTTACAAATGCTACCTTAAATCAAATCATCAAAAGCAGAACAAAAACATAAAGATATATATATATATTTTTTTGTAGAGACAAAGGCTCACTTTATGGCCCTCGGTAGAGTGCCATGGCATCACACAGCTCACAGCAACCTCCAACTCCTGGGCTTAAGCGATTCTCTTGCCTCAGCCTCCCGAGTAGCTGGGACTACAGGCGCCTGCCACAACGCCCAGCTATTTTTTGGTTGCAGTTCAGCCCGGGCCGGGTTTGAACCTGCTGCCCTCGGTATATGGGGCCGGTGCCTTACCGACTGAGCCACAGGCGCCGCCCAAAACATAAAGATATTATCAAGACCATTTTATAAATGAGATCACAAATATCAAAGGGCTTGCTCAATGTTACAATAGCCAGTAAATGACAATTCAATCCCAGGTTGCTTGGCTCTGCTATCTCTTACCCACTATTCCAGGTAGTTTCTGGAACGGGCTCTTTCCTTTTGTTCTCTTGTTATAATCTGTGCTATCTCACTCTCATTCATTAGTAAACTACATTGTATCTGGTATCCTTACTCAAGGCATTCATATAAAATACAGGGAGTAATTACACAAGAATAAAAAAGGTATAGTCTTAGGAAAATGGATGATTTCAATAATAGCATCTGTTAAACATCTAATTCTACAATCTGTGAGTACTTAATTTTTTTTTTCTCCCTCAGTAGAGTATAGTGGCGTCACAGCTCACAGCAACCTCAAACTTTTGGGCTTAAGCAATTCTCTTGCCTCAGCCTTCCAAGTAGCTGGGACTAGAGGTCCCTGCCATAATGCCCGGCTACTTTTAGAGACAGGTCTCTGTCTGGCTCAGGCTGGTCTCAAACTCGTGAGCTCAGGCAATCCACCCACCTTGGACTACCAGAGTATGAGTACCTAATTTTAACATCTGAATAGCAGTTGTGTACCAGGAACTTTATGAGCCACTTTATGTATGCTATTTTATTTAATCCACCCAACAATATCACCTTTGTTCTTCCCCACACCCCTCATTTCACAAACAAGACTCAAAAATGTTAAGTTTCCCAAAAGTCAGGTATGAAGACAGATCCAGACTTCATATTTGCAATTATTACGATGGCTCAGATAAAATGCTTGGATAATAACTGTCCAGTGAGAATATTTGAGATTTTAAATATTTTGTATAGTTGCGAAATTTGTGTTATGATTGCTATTGATATTATTTAAAACAGTACTATTTACCAAAGAATTATTTAAAGGCAAAGGCTATACAATCCTCAGCTGTAATAGAACAAAAATGTTTAGATGATAGAGATATCAATCTCATTTTATAGTGGAGTTTTAAGAGTAAGAGTGGTGGTATAATTAAGCCCCACTTAGTTTGGGCAAAAGTGCCCCCAGCTTCTCTCCCCTATCTGCTCTCATTTTTTGGTGGGAAAAAAAAAGAGCTCTTTAATAATAAATCTATAATAAAAAGGCATAGTTTAGGGGATTTATACTTTTACTATGGAAGTGTGATTGATTCATATTTGAATTGCATTTCATACATGTCTGAAAGTCCAATAAATGGAAAATTATACTGAATGTTTTATTGATGCACAAGAAACCAAAGTAATGCTGATAAAACCAAACTAACCAGTTTTAATTAAAAAATGGTAACAGTGGCTCAGCGCCTGTGGCTCAAGGAGCTAAGGTGCCAGCCACATACACCTGAGCTGGAGGGTTCGAATCCAGCCCGGGCCCACCAAACAACAATGATGGCTGCAACCAAAAAATCGCTGGGCGTTGTGGCGGGTGCCTATAGTCCCAGCTACTTGGGAGGCAGAGGCAGGAGACTCGCTTGAGCCCAGGCGTTGGAGGTTGCTGTGAGCTGTGATGCCACAACACTCTACCTAGGGTGACAGCTTGAGACTGTCTCAAAAAAAAAAAAAAGTAACAGAGCATTTACCAGTAGTGATAAATTTAAGACAACAGTAATTATACAGCATTATTTTCCCAAACTGTAGCAATTACACCCACTGTGCATGTACAAAGGTGTTTTTTTTTTTTTTTTTCTCTCTCTTTTTTTTTTTTTTGGTTTTTTGGCCAGGGCTGGGTTTGAACCCGCCACCTCTGGCATATGGGACCGGCGTCCTACTCCTTGAGCCACAGGCGCCGCCCTACAAAGGTGTTTTTAAATTGATTCCAAGTACTGCATGGCAACCAGACTTAGCAGAATACTGAAGTACTGTTCTTATCCTTATGTACAAGAAGGTATAAAGGAAATTCAAGTCATTCATTAATTGGCAACTAGCATTTTGGGACATTAGTAATGCTGTGGTCCACACATTAAGACTCAGTTGATCTTGAGTATCAATCTCAATTCTTGACATCATACTTTCAAGAGGGGCATACACAAATTAAAATATAACTAGATGAAGATAAAAGAAAAACAATTTCTAATTCTCTAATGTATTCCTCAGTGCCTACACAGCACATAATACATGGCACCAATTAGGTATTTAATAAAGACGTGTTGATTCAAATTATCAAATGGTTAGAGAAACAGTGATAGTCTAAGGACAAATCTGGTAATTGCTTTCAAAATGTTAAGATGTACCTTGTAGACATAGGACCAGATTAACTGTGTGTGGCTTTCAAAGATACAACTTCAGTCATTGAGAAGAACCTATATGAGGCAGAATTCACTTTCAAATAAGGTATTTTCTGACAATTAAAGCTGTCTAGCAACTAAAAGGGCTGTTTAAAGTATTAAAAACCTTGTTCCTGCAAGCATTCCATGAAGATGAAAGATTATCTTTTAGGAATTAGCCACAAATACTTTCTGCATCCTGTAGATTCATGGACTCTACAATTTCTAAAGACTTTCTAAAATTTCTCATTGTAATTATTTCCATTTATCACCGTTGATTTGTGATTTATTTATTTATTTATCAAGACAGGAGTTTGCTCTGTCACCGAGAATGCAGTAGCGTGATCACAACTCACTGCAACCTTCAATTCCCAGGCTCAAGCAATCCTCCTGCCTCAGCCTCCCAAGTAGTTGGGACTACAGGTGTGTACCACCACGACAGGGTCTATGCTTCCAGGGGTGGTCCTGAACACCTGGCCTCAAGCAATTCTCCCACCCTGCCTTTCCAAAATGCTAGGATTACAGGCATGAGTCATGTGTCTGGTCAAATTCATAATACACTTTCATATCAAAATGTTTGATCTTTTATCTGTAGAAAACAACTTGATAAAATATTTCCATACTATTCAAGCCCCACAAAGTAAACTGCCCATTGTGCTTTAAAATGTCATATTAAAATTCTGTTAAATATTTGTTAAGTTTAAAATTATACTGATTATTTTACAGACTTAGGAGAGGTCTCAACATTAAATGAAAAATGAATTCTTATTAGAAGAGTTTATGAAAGATTTGGAAATGATAGAGAATATTAAATATTTTCTACAAAGACAATTATTATTTGCATCCTCACCTGATACTGGCATAGATCTTGGAAAGTTGGCGAGGCTAGCCTCTGATGCGCTCTGAAGTTCCCGGAGTCGAGTGAGGTACTGCTGCTGCCCCAGAGCACCATCCTCATTGTCCAGTGGTCTTTTCTGAGCAGGCCCCTGCTTTTGAAATGTCAACTTCAAACCACCTTCCTATTAAACAAATACCATTATTAAGACAGAAACTGTTAAACAAATCTTACTGCAGGATATTAAGAAAAATCTTTTACTTAGAAAAAAATGAAGTAAAACCCTTTATTAATGAAATTCTCTTCTTGTTCATAAATCAACTAAATGAAACATTTTAATCCATTTCATTGCTAAATGCTAAATTTTTCTACCTTAAATGAAAAAAATACAGGTATTAACATATTTTCCTGAGCTAAACAAAGTTTTTCATATGACATGTACATTATAACATTTTCAGATGTAGACATATATCTCTATGTACATTATTCATACGACATTTTGGAGTACGACGCTCATATTTTAGACCATAAGTAATCAATTAAGCTTTAAAAATTGTTAAAAAATTAAACATTATTGATAACAGGACACACTAAATGCTTAAAACAGAAAGTGTACTGATAGACTGCTTAAACATTATATAAAAGAACCAAATGGTTAGAAACTGTCACACTGTTTAAGACAGAACCTTGATCAGAAGAACTATTTCAGAAGCATAAGGACAGAAAAATATTTAATGAGGATCCCTTTAGAAGAATATTCCAGTTTAATAACCTGGATATCAGAAAGAAAATAATCCAGATACCAGGAAACAAGTATGTGAAGGAAGGAAGAGTAAGAGCAGGCAGCCATCTGCAGGAAAAGCATGCTGCACACCACACTCGCAATCAGGCCCTAGGGCAATAAAAATACACATACGTCTTTGATTTTCACTGTAAACTCCTTTTCTCGTACATGCTTCTTCACCTTTGACATCTGTGCTGACTGATCGTGCTCTTCTTTAACACCGGCACCTGGCGGGGTGTGTACGCTGGGCTCACTGTACTCTGTAGCTGCTCCAGGGCTGTCCAGCAGTTTTGTGGTATAGAAAGAAGCCACTGTGTTAGCGTCATAACTTCTTCTAGCTGAAGGCCACTTCCCTTTCAGGACTGTTTGACAAATACTGTCCAACCGATTGATCATCACACGATCCTAAAAAAGCATGCAACATCCAAGTACAATTTTAATAATTAGGCCAGACCTTTGGAGACTGAATAGCCCGAGAACCCTGGTGGATTTAACCCTTCATCAAGAGTTTGCCCCCAAAGTAAGTGCATGTAGCATGTACATATATTCTCATAAAGATATTACAATTCTGTAGGAAGTTATCAAGTACAAATTCCCTGTGGTGAAATTCAAAGAAATTATACCGTATAGTTTTTTCTTCTTTTGTTTTTATAATCACAAAAGTCATATAGTTCATTCAAAATTCAAACAACTTAAAAGTACTTAGAGTATCCTCCATTCCCCCATTTCCCAACCTTATCCCTAAAGGTCAGGCATTCCTGTACTAATAGAGTCACATAATGGAAAAATAGTATTAATCTGCTCTTAGCTTCTGCCACTGAATGTGCATGTGCTTAAATGAACTTTATTTCCAGATCACAACTAACTACAGTAAATTTCTTCAAGCAGACTCAGTTGAAAGCACCTGTTTCATAAAGAAGCACTTTAATATTGACCATAAAGATTATCTTTTATTCTAAGGTTCCATTGAGAAGCATACACATTTAAGTAACCTCATTAACTTGATAGTAATAATTTATACATTTGATGCTAACACCATAAAATGTCATCGAACATTTTACACTGACCTATTTTTCCACATAATAAGCATATCTACCATCAAAGCAATTAGAAAAGTACTAAAAAATGACCTATCTCAACAAGAAATTATTCCTTTACCTTTGGCCAGTATGAGGCTGCCAGCATGTATCCACCTTGTAAGATATAAGCAGACTCTGGTGTCCCATTGTTCATCTGAAAACTGTCCTGAGTCTCGTCCTGGGTAGTGCTCAGAGAGGCAACACTTTCTTCATCATAGGCTTTCACGTGAGGGGTACCTTCAGCTAAGAACAATTACAACCACTTTAAAAAGACTGCACAGAACAATTTTATATATGCATTAAAAATCTTATATAAATATTACAAAATATCTGAAAATGAAAAAGAAGTAAAATCAAATGGTCATAAAAGGGAAAACATTCACTTAGGATACAATACAGTACCCATTTTTTTTTTATTTTTGAGACAGTGTCCCTTTGTTGCCCCAGTAGAATGCCATGGTGTTATAGCTCACAGCAACCTCAAACTCTTGGGCTTGAGTGATTCTCTTGCCTCAGCCTCCCCAGTAGGTGGGACTACAGGCACCTGCTACAACATCTGGCTATTTTTAGAGATGAGGTCTGGCTCTTGCTCAGGCTAGTCTCAAACCTGTGAGCAGGCAATCCACCTGACTCGGCCTCCTAGAGTCTGGGATTACAATTGTGAGCCACTGCTCCTGGCCTCAGTACATATTATTTTAAAAGTGACTCCTGATTGGTAGACTTCATCTGGACTGGGAATACTATAAATATATGATTGGGGATACTACAATTTTCTAAGTGAGGTGACTCTTAAAATTGAGCAACTCCGAAAGTTATGCCTTTAGAGTTGTTAAAGGCATTCTGGTTCCTATGGGGACTGGGGCTCTTCATGTGAAAGTGGCTCCTACACATGCTTGATGTTAATGCAGTTGTTCTTTATTTTTTTTTTTGAGACAAGTTTCATTTTTTCACCCTCAGTAGAATACTATGGAATCACAGCTCACAGCAACCTCTAACTCTTGGGCTCAGGTGATCCTCTGGCCTTAGTCTCCCAAGTAGCTGGGATTATAGGTGCCTACCACAACACCTGGCTATTTTTAGTAGAGACGATGTCTCCCTCTTGCTCAGGCTGGTCTTGAATCCCTGAACTCAAGCACTTCACCTGCCTCAGCCTTCCAGAGTGCTGAGATTACCGCTGTGAGCAACTACACCCAGCCTGACTCATTTTCTTAATGCTTGAATTATTGGGACACTGTGGCAAGAACACCTGCAGAAGGGACACTCATCATGACCCTGCTGGCAAACATCTGTCACTGACAACAAATGGCCTATGATATTCTTGTTGGGCTATTTACTCTAAGTCTTTGGTGACTGCTATACATCATTATTATCTTTTATTTGTTTACTTTTTTTTTGAGACAAAGTCTCACTATGTCACCCTCAGAAGAGTGCCCTGGTGTCACAGCTCATAGCAACCTCAAACTCTTGAGCTTAAGTGATTCTCTTGCCTTAGCCTCCCCAGTCCTGAGACTACAGGCGCCCACCACAATGCCTGGCTATTTTTTTGTTGTAGTTGTCGTTGTTGTTTAGCTGACCTGGGCCAGGTTTGAACCAGCCAGGCTGGGTGTATGTGGCTGGCGCCCTACCCACTGAGCTAGGTGCCGCCTTTGATTTGTTTACTGATCAACCTGTTCCTGGGAAAAATGTAATACTAAACTTACAGCAGTTACAAAGAAATAGCTCTAACTGTCATCATGCAAAGGTGGTCAACATAAGGAACTAGGCCTACCGCACTGACCAGTATGTATGGTATGTGTCCATCAACTTAAAGAGATGGTCAGTGTAGGGAGGTGGTAAGTAACCGCAGAGGTTCTCGTGTATTTTGTAATACCTTGAATACTGAATGGGGAATGTGTACCAGTAATACCAGTTTCCTTCTTTAGTGCTTTCTTAAGAAAATATATCTGAACACATAAAACTTAAAGTAACAATTTTAACCATGCTTAAGTATCTGAATCAAGTTCTTTCCATTTTTACTTGAAAAGTTGTCTTAAATAAAATTACTTCATGCATATACCTCGCTTCTGGACTTCTGCTTCACTGTCACTCTCTTCTGATGAAGATGAAGAGGATGAGGAAGAGGAGGAGGAAGAGGAAGAGGAGGAAGAAGATGCTGAAGAACAAGATGAGGATGAGGAAGAACTAGAGCCCGACCGAGAGTGAGAACAAGACGACGAAGACGACGAGGAAGAGGAGGATCTGGAAGAGCAGGACGATCTCTCGGAATCTGAGTCAGAATCAGAGCTGGATTCTGATGCTCTTCTGTGGACTCTCTGTTTCTTAGAAGCTGGGTTTGGAGTAAGGGGCTCTGTTCTGGCTGCAACCATGCGTCTGTCTGTATCACCTTTTCCACCAGATTTCTGGTCTCCAGTAGCCTGTGGCAAAACACCATTCTTTGGACTTACAGGCTCAGACTTTATTAGTGTCCTGGTTTCCACAGAAGACATAGATTCTTCTTCAGAAGACTGAGGCTCCTCTTTAAGGTTTTCACTTTTAACTTTCATATCCTCTAGAATAATACCTTTAGCATCTAGGAGCCTAGGTAGAGAGGTAAGAGGAGAAGCAGAAAGGGCTACTTGATATTGCTGTAAAAGTGGGGTAGAAGTCCTTGAATGAGCCATCTTACTTTGACTGTAGTTCCTTTGAGCTGCCATAAATGAGAGTTCAGGATCACGAAGAATGTGATAGTCTGTTCGGCTCACCCCGTGTTTGGCAGCACCAACAAGCAAATCCCTATCATGAGGGCCACATTCCCACCAGATTGGTAAATCCGGGTTTGGATGGCAAAGCTTCAAGCGCTCCAACAACTGGGGATGTCGAAGGGCTTGTTCCCGCACTTTTCTTAGAAGTTCAATACGATACAAAGTCCTAGAAGCACGTTCTTCTGTGATAGGCTGGATAAAAATATTTGGATCCACCAATTCTACATTGAAACAGAACAAGAATATTAATATCAAAATATTTGATTTATAAATGAATTATAAATAAACCACTACATATATACATATATTATTATTTAATGACAGAATCTCACTATTGCCCAGGTTAGAGTGCCTGTGGTGTCAACCTGTCTCATAGCAACCTCAAACTCTTGGGTTCAAGTGATCTTCCTGCCTTAGACTCAAAGTAGCTCCCCACAACACCAGCTTATTTTTCTGTTTTTAGTAGAGAACAGGTCTTGCTCTCCTTAGGCTGGTCTTGAACTCCTGAGCTCAAGGGATCCTCCTGCATTGGCCTCCCAGAGGGCTAGGATTACAGGCATCGGCTAATATGCCTGGCAAAACCACTATATATTTAAAACAAATAATATGACTGCTAAAATGCACCTCTATGCAATATCACTGTATAGTTTCCAGGACTTCTTTTTAACATTTTTAAATGAGAAGCAATTTAAATTTTAAAAATAAGTATTAAAAAAATCACATAACATAAAGCAATGAATCTTAATGTAAAACATAACATTATTTTGGAAGTACATAAATATAACTAGGAATTTTCTTTTTAAGAAATTCCCTATGGGTATGGCGCCTGTGGCTCAAGAGGCTAAGGCGCTAGCCACATACACCTGAGCTGGAGGGTTTGAATCCAGCCTGGGCCCGCCAAACAACAACGATGACTGCAACCAAAAAATAGCCAGGCGTTGTGGCGGACGCCTGTAGTCCCAGCTACTTGGAAAGCAGAGGCAGGAAAATCGCTTGAGCCCAGGAGTTGGAGGTTGCTATGAGCTGTGACGGCACAGCACTCTACCCAGGATGACAGCTTGAGGCTCAGTCTCAAAAAAAAAAAAAGAAATTCACTAAGGGGTGGCGCCCGTAGCTCAGTGGGTATGTGTGTCAGCCAAATACACTGAGGCTGGAGGGTTCAAAACTGGCCCGGGCCAGCTAAAACAATCATGACAACTGCAACAAAAAGAAATTAGCCGGGCGTTGTAGTCCCAACTATTTGGGAGACTGAGGCAAGAGAATCGTTTAAGCCCAAGAGTGTGAGATTGCTGTGAGTTATGATGCCACGGCACTCTACCCAGGGTGACAGCTTGAGACTCCGTCTCTAAAAAAAAAAAAAAAAAAAAATTCCCTATGAGCAGCTGGGTGTGGTGCCTCATGTCTGCAACCCTAGCATTCTAGGAGGGTGAAGTGGGAGGAACCCTTGAGCTATGCCTTTACTATTGCCCCTGTCTTAATCAAAGAGAAAAATACATGCTCAGACTCACTTATAAATATAAGAACTGTTAAATGTAAGCTGGCATATCTCAAATTGCATGAGGTAACAGAACATTGTGCTGAACTCACAGGGGCACAAAGGTCTTAATTAAATTTCAAAGG
Source organism: Nycticebus coucang (assembly GCF_027406575.1). NCBI lineage: Eukaryota > Metazoa > Chordata > Mammalia > Primates > Lorisidae > Nycticebus > Nycticebus coucang. The sequence goes on along the minus strand of NC_069781.1, from coordinate 152,199,065 downwards.
AACCAGGCACATCTGTTAAACGCTGTATAAATGACTAGTTTGAGATAGTTCAGTTTCAACATTAGATCATGCTACATCGTTTTAGAACAGTTATACCTTTGCAAAGTGGGTTACTGGCACTTGGGAAGAATTAAAAAAAGATATGGGCTTGTTGAAATAATGCAGAGACTAAACTGAGGAGCTCATAATAACCAAATTAGGAACAATTTAAACAATAAATAGCAATAGTGTGTGTGTACTGGATTATAACTTATAGGATAAAATGAATATCCAAAAATCCACACTAATATGGATAAGTAATTTATTCAAGAGACCGAAGATACGTTTTTTCCTTGCAGCAGAATTCCACAGTAAAAGCTGTTGTAGACAAGATTTAGTATCTGTTAAGTACTAAAATCAATGAGGTAAGGTTTGAGAAAAAACAGGCTTTGTGAGGCTCCTCCAGATACGTGGTAACAACAAGGGAGGAGACAGTAATTTTATAGTGAAGACATGTAGCATACACTACCTTACTAAGGGATTACAGTGTCGTCATCATCATCAGTCATAAGACATACTGATATTATGAACCACACAGTATTCTGAGAAGGACACAGTATCTTTTCTGTGTACTCTTGCCCAGAATGCACAGCCTCAGTTCAGTCATGTGAAAAACACAAGACAAACTCAAACTGAGGGATTATACGGCAAAGTAACTCAAACTTTTCAAAAATATCAAGGCCAGGAAAGATAAGGACTAACAGAGAACTTGTTACAGAACAACCAAATGTGCCGTAGGGTCTTGAAACAGAAAAAAACATTAGTAGAAAAACTGGTAAAAGTCAAATATATATTTGGTTTAGTTTAATAGCCTTGTACTAAAATTAGTTTCCTGATCTAAAAATTATGTTGTAATTAGTCACGTAAGATTTTAAGATTAAGAAAGGCAAAGTGAGAGAGATATATGGAAATTCCCTGTATGTTTTTTTGCAACTTTTCTATAAGTCTAAAAATAGTTCAAAACAAAAAAAAGTTGAAAAAAAAATCAAGGACCATGCAAAAATCAATATGGAATAGGAAACAAGGGTGTAAGTACCCAGTCTACTTCTGAGATTGGGGAAATGGTGCCGGTACACACATCTCATCAGATTGTAGCCATTTAAAAAAAATAGAAGTATTGTTATTTTTTTGATATATGTTTTCAAACAATTGCTAGACTGTTAAGTTTTTACCTATTGATCTAATTATCAATTAAATAATAAAGAAAGTATTTCTTTTGGCCTTGAGGGTTGTGAAAAAAATTACTGAGACATTTAAGGGTACTATGAACTGAGGAAGTTTGGGAAACTCTAAACAAAATCTCACTCACATGGTTTCACAAAGCACTAACATGAAATTTATTTTAGCAGGAGACAAATCCAAAACATAAAATTCTTTGAGATATACTGATTATTAACCCATTTATTTTACATCCTATTAACATGAATCCTCATTTGAGATGTGAGCAATGTTACTGAACAAACAAAACAATGGGTAGAAACATCCAAGTAACGCACGTGTACCTGCACTGTTTACCAAGGATGGCCAGCACATATTTCATGTGAATATTTAGGATCTGGGTTCTGCATATAAATCAGGTCATTTCTGATTATTCTAAAAGAACGCTCTACCTAGAAATTTTTCTCAGAGCAGAAATAGGTTTTTCTTATTCACTAAATAGTCTCCAAAGCATTTTTGCACTAAATATTCTTTTTTTTTTTTTTTGAGACAGAGTCTCACTTTGTAGCCCTCGGTAGAAGGCCACAGTGTTGTAGCTCACAGTAATCTCCAACTCTTGGGCTCAAGTGATTCTCTTGTCTCAGCCTCCTAAATAGCTGGGACTACAGGCACGTACCATAACACATGGCTATTTTTAGAGATGGGGTCTTGCTCTTGCTCAGGCTGGTCTTGAACCACTGAGCTCAAGCAATCCACTCGCCTTGGCCTCCCAAGTGCTAGGTTTATAGGGTGAGCCACTGCGCCCAGCTTTTGAACTAAATAAAACAAGCTGACAGTAGAAAGCAACTGCCACCTTCTAGCTTATGTGATGTGCACATTTTTTGATGCTGTAAATTACTTGTTTCTTTGGGGTGATATAGTTTCTCTTTTTCTATAATAACTGTATTACTCTTATTTTTAAACAAAACTTTTTAGCATTATGTGTCTAGTTGACTGGAGGCAGGATAGGAATAACAGGTTTAGATAGCTCTTTACATGAAGAGAAACAATTTGAATTATTTTTTAAAAACAGTGAAAATGACAAATATTTATCTTCTAATATGGAGAACATTTAAAAAAATGTAAATTTTTGTGGCGGGTGCCTATAGTCCCAGCTACTTGGGAGGCTGAGGCTAGAGAATTGACTTAAGCCTAAGAGTTTGAGGTTGCTGTGATGCCACGGCACTCTACTGAGGGTAACATAGTAAGACTCTGTCTCAGAAAAAAAAAAGTACATTCAGCACATTTCTTCCAACAAAGCTTAACCTCATGGGTTTCTGGCTTGTAGATCTAAGCAGATTTTACAGAGGAAATTTTCAGAGCAGCATCCACTGTGCTGAAAGCAGGGAGCATCATTTGCTGTATGTTCTCCATTAGATGGAGCTACAGCTGGGGAAGTCTGGGGTCAACAGTAACTTGAAAGCTTCTTTGTTTCTTCCAACTGCTTGGAGACAGGGCCTGGAGCTCTGGATAGTGATGTGGGGGAGGGGGTGCCCCTGGATATATAATGTATGAGCCAAAGATGGAGTTTCCTCAGAACCAGGTCCCTCGGACTCTTTGTCCAAACAAGAAAGGTAGTTTTTTTGTTGCTGTTGTTGAGACAGAGTCTTACTTGTCACCCTTGGTAGAGTGCCATAGCGTCATAGCTCAGAGCAACCTTAAACTCCTGGGCTTAAGCGATTCGCTTGCCTCAGCCTCCCAAGTAGCAGGGACTACAGATGCTCGCCACAACACTTAGCTATTTTAAGACACGGGGTCTCGCTATTGCTCAGGCTGGTCTTGAACCTGTGAGCTCAGGCAATTCACCCGCCTCGGCCTCCCAAGTGCTGGGATTACAGACATTAGCCACTGCGCCTGGCCTAAGAAAGGTAGATTTTTATTTTATTTTTTTTTTTTGAGACAGAGTCTCAAGCTATCGTCCTGGGTAGGGTACCATGGAGTCGCAGCTCACAGCAACCTCAAACTTTTGGACTTAAGCGATTCTTTTGCCTCAGCCTCCCAAGTAGCTGGGACTACAGGTGCCCGCCACAATGCCCAGCCATTTTTTGTTGCAGTTTGGCTGGGGCCGGGTTTGAAACTGCCACCCTTGGTATATGGGGCCCGCGCCCTACTCACTGAGCCATAGGCACCGCACCTGGCTATTTTTTTTTTGTTGTTGTTGTTGCAGTTGTCATTTTTGTTTTAGCTGGCCCACCCGCCAGCCTGGGTGTATGTGGTCTGCGCCCTACCCATTGAGCAATGGGTGCCACCCAGAAAGGTAGATTTTGAAGAAGCCTACTTCAGAGGCAGGCTCCATGTGCTTCCTGATGTCAGCCCAGTCAGTCTTCTCAGAGATGCTGGAAGTGGCTAGAATTACTACAGTAGGATGCCTTTTACTCTGATCAATTTGGGTCAAGACAGCATTGACCACATCAACATTATCTGCTACCGTGACACTCACCCCCGTAGGCATTATGGAAGCTAGCACAGACACCAGACCATCTCTATCACCGAGCAAATTCTGCATCTTCTGGAATACCTCAGGTACCAGTTTGGCACTTTTCAAAAGCCATTTTAAAAATGGCTGGTACCTGCTTGAAAGTCTAATGGTCTTTACATAGAGACAAGCAATTCGAATTATCTTTTAAAAACAGTGAAAATGACAAGCTGTTTAACTTCTAATATGGAGGACATTTAAAACTAGTACCTATTTGAAAGTCTAATGGTCAATTTCTGGTCTAAATCTTCACCCAAGGATGTTTTTCCAGTGTGGAGGACGGTACAGCAGCACCATTGGTTCTAGGTGGTGAGGCTGCCACTGACATTCTTGTCTGACACAATAAGGTTGTCATCACGTAATCAAGGAGGTGTGATCTGACCTTCACATCGCTCATCAGGCTATTCCAAAGCCCATGGAATTCAGCTGCAGGCAGAACCCACTGATTTGCTCCAACTACATTTTCTCTTTCTTTTTCCAAATTTTCACTGCTTGGGCCAAGTTGAGTCAGCCAGAAGATGTAAAATGCAGTCACACACACACTCAATGGACTGCGTGTCTTTAACCTTTACTTCCATCAATGATAGACACAGACCGCACATTCCTGGTCAGGTAAGGTTCAACCTCAGTCCATGTGTAATCACCAAATACAACACGATGTCTGCTGAGTAGCTAACACTCAGCTGGGTGTTTCTTCTGTCCTGCTGTCTCTGCTTTGATGTACCTGTTGGTGACGTGGCCACACAGGGTAGCACCTGCTTCCAGTTACCCACAGCCTCCCCCACTGGAGATCTGACCTGAGTGACAATGTCACGGTTCTTGCTCCAAATCTCTTTTCTTTCTTTCTTTTTTTTTTTTTTGAGACAAGAGTCTCACTTAGTCACTCATGGTAGTGTGCCACGGTATCTTAGCTCACAGCAACCGCAAACTCTTGAGAATCATCTCAAATGATTCTCTTGCCTCAGCCTCCCACGTAGCTGGGACTACAGGCACCCACCACAGTGCCCAGCTATTTTATAGAGATGGGGTCTCTCTCTTGCTCAGGTTGGTCTCAAACTCATGAGCTCAGGCAATCTACCTGCCTCAGCCTCCCAAGTGCTGGGATTATAGACATGAGCCACCATGCCCGGCTTCAAATATCATTTCTAATAAATTAGCCCTCCCTTTCAATGATAATTCAGTAATTAACCCTCTCCTTTTTCTTATAAAACTAGACTCAAAAGTGACAAATTTATTCACAGCACTATATTGGTAATGGGAGTTGAGAAAAAAAATGAGAGTCCCTTGGTAACCATAAGTATCAAAAGACCCAATACTTTGCTTTCTCTCTCTTTTTAAACTCATTTATGATATTCTAATAGTCCTGAAAGGAGACTGAAACCTACCCCAAAATACCTGGTGTTTGGGTAACCAAGTGATTTGGCTACTTTATTCAGTGAACTGATAACAAATCTGTTAGGAAATAAATTAAAATAAGTAGTAAAGAAACCTATGTAAAACCTGTGTTTTAACTCCTTCATACAGCACTTATCTTTTTACTACAAATAAGACTAGAATGCCCCTGGGTTTAACTGTCAGAAATCATACTCCACAAAGAATGGAGCCAACTTATAACAACTTATAAAACGGCATGAGTAAGAGGAACTGCTGAACAGATGAGCTATTTCTCTGGGCTTTGAAGACAATGAAATAAATCCCAGAAAAGTTCCTTAGCTGACTTGCAAAACCATCGCTGATTAGTTGTCTTTTCTGAAGATAGCCCTGGGTGAAGATCTTTTCTAGAAAATTATTTGAAATGTCTTATGAGTAGGGGCCTCATTCCTGGCAAAAATCTTTCAGGCACACAATTCCTCTAGCACAAGTCCTAGAAGATGAACTCTAAATATAGGCTCTCTTTAGCCAAACCAATCCTTTAACTTCCACTTCCTCCTAATCATAAATGTACATTAAACACTAGCTATCTTCTTAATACTCAGTGTATACCTTTGCTCTCTTTAGATCTCATTTTAATAGCAGAATTAAAAGAACAGGGGATCTTTAAGTATAGTTTATTTGCAATTCTAAAAGAAATTATTGACATGTTCAGTTAGATAGTATTGAAATTTCACATAAACGAGATACACTGAAAATTTCTGAAATTTAGCAATTTTGTTTCTTTGACTGAAAGAAGGAAAAACAATTTTATACATACCTTCTTTGGAAGGGAGATGACAAACCCTCCGACACATGGACATGAATGCATACAAATATTTCTCCAAACTATCATCAGTTTTCTTATGCAGCCTAGCCATAGCCCTAAATTTTGTCCAGTCAAATTGGCCTCTGTCAGGGTCAAAAACTACTCCAAATGTAGACACAACCCTGTAAAAGTCAGCTTCTTCTCTTCTTGTCCATCTATTTATAATCAGATTAAAGAAAAAAAATCACATCAGTCTCTAAAATATTTATTACTACTGAATATAACAACTAGAACATTTCAAGTACCTAAAACTTTAAAGGACTAACTACAGAGTTATTGCTCTGTAAATACATTTTTAAATGCTATTTGACTCATCCACCCAATCGTACTTCTGTTACTATATACTGTTACTTCAGACAGTGATAGTTCTTTGCATTTTTACTATGTGAGAAAATATGAAATATTTTCAAACACATCTATTATGTAGTATTTTATAGCTATATGAGAATTATAGAAACTGAAAGTTTTAGTAGAGCACAAAAGATGGAAAGATCAGTTCAGACTTGAACAATCAAGAACGGTATCACAGAGTAGGTACCATTTTAGATGGGACAAGAAGGAGGGAATACTAGGAAGAGAGCACAGAATAAGCAACGAGGAAATCCTCTGCATTTTGAGTGGATGAGTAGTACTTCAGATTGACAAAGGATGTGGGACATATTGGGGATAAAACAAGATAGGTTGGGGTAAGATTATGAAATGTTCTGACTGCTAATTATATAGTAATGTCTCTTTAGTTGAAAGTTCCTAATACTTGAAGAGGGTAACAATATCATTATAGATCACAGATCTCCAAACCTCAGTCTATTTGCAGAAACTTTTCTTGCTTAACTTATAAGATTGTTGTATAAATGGGAAAAAGCATATAGAAAAGACCTTCAAGAAATGTCAACAAGCCATTTTTATCACAATGATACATTAAGAAGATTAACATAATGATGTATAGCAAAAAAGCAGCCTAGGAAACCAGTCAAGTTTAAATTAAACCTTGTTTGATAATAAAAATGGAAAGGAAAAAATTAATTGAAACTACACAGAACACACAAAAATATGACATAGTGCTTACCCTAAAAGTATTTACAACTTAGAAAGATACAGAAAAGATGAATGTCATAATAGTTTATTATTGAGACAAATGAATAATCATTTAGATAAGTTACTATGTAAGTACAAAAAATGGAGGGAATACTGTGAGCTAGACTAGATAAAAACTGTATACAGAAAATGGGCCATGTGCTGAGCTGCAAAGGATGAGCTAGCTGTGAAGTAACAGGCAGGAAGACGAGCATACGAGGTGATAGGAACAGCATAAGCTAGGATGTCGAGTTGAGAACAAGTTGGACATTCTGGCTGAGGGAGTAGTAGTGGATAAAGTTAGAAAAGTGGCTCACACCTATATAACCCCAAACTCTGGGAGGCCAAGGTGGAAGGACCACTTAAACTCAGGAGTTCAAGACCAGCCTAAGCAAGAATGAGACCCCATCTCTATAAAAATAGAAAAAAATTAGTTGGGTGTTGTGGTGGGCACCTGTAGTCTCAGCTACTCAGGAGTTGAGGCAGGAAGACTGCTTGAGCCCTAGAGTCTGAGTTTGGTGTGAGCTAAGCTGACAACATGGTACTTGAGCCTGGCAACAAAGTGAGGCTCAGTCTCAAAAAGAAAAAAAGAAAAAAAAAGAAAAAAAAAAAAAAACAGAAAAAAACAAACAAAAGAAACCTATGCTAAAACCTAAACTGAAGAACTTAGGCACTTAAGACTTTATACGCACACTAAATAAGGAGTCACCATTGAATGCCATGATAAAACTATTAACAGTATTTTGGTAAGATTAATCCAGATATGATATATTGTGGGAAAATGTTTGTGGTACCTTAAAAATTCTTTTCTACTCTTCCCCTTAAGAGGTAGAATCTACTTCCTTTTCCTTTAAATCTGTGCTGGGCCTGTGACTTTTTCTGACAAACGGACAGTGGCTGAAGTGAAACTTTGTAACTGGTGGGCCTAGGCCTTAAGAAATCTGCTGCTTCTGCCTTTGTTGCTTAGAATGGTCTCTCCTGGAATCTGCGTTTCCATCCACAGCTACCGGTAACGCCAAGACCTGGGAGCAAGGCTACTTTGAATCTTCCAGTGATCTTAAAAATCCAGCCAGCATAGGCGGCGCCTGTGGCTCAAGGAGTAGGGGCCGGTCCCGTATGCCATAGGTGGTGGGTTCAAACCCAGCCCCGGCCAAAAACCACAAAAAAAAATAAAAAATAATTATTCCAAGGTGTTTAAATAAAAACAAATTAAAAAAAAATAAAAATCCAGCCAGCAGCATATGAAGCAGAAGAACCATGAGGTCAACTCACGGCACAGAGAGAAATAAAAAATTAATGCTATTTTAGGTCAATGTGTTTTGGGGTGTTTTGTTATATAACAAAAAATAATTGAAATAGTATGTTTACAGAACTAGTATTATTTAAAAATTATGGCTAGGATAGCTAAAATCTTAATTTTCTTTCTCTCTCTCTCTTTTTTTTTTGAGACAGAGTCTTACTCTGTCATCCTGAGTACAGTGCCATGGCATCATATCTCACAGCAACCTCAAACTCTTGGGCCCAAGCTATCCTCGTGCCTCAGCCTCCCAAGTAGCTGGGACTACAAGCACTTGCCACACTCCTGCTTATTTTTTAGAGACAGGGGTTTTGCTCTTGCTCAGGCTGGTCTTGAACTCCTGAGCTCAGGCAATCCACCTGCCTAGCCTTCCAGAGTGCTAGGATTACAGGCGTGAGCCACTGCGTCTAGCCCCTAACATCTTAATTTTCAGACTGACTAAATTCTGGCTATAATAAATGTGCTGGAAAAATGCAGCAAATAAACAATGATTTATATTCCAGAGAACATCTAAAGACTCATTTAACAAAGAGGACACGTTATTGCTAATCATTGCTATTCTTTTCCATGTATTCTATACTTCCTAAGACAAAGCTTGTGAGATGAGAGAAGTTTGCCTGTCTATATCCAACAAGTCTCTTGCAATTTTTTCCCTTTGACCTCAGTAGTTCTAGAGTTCACTTCTGTATAAAGCAGAAGTGAACTTGCCTTCTATACATTCTTATATTTCATAAACGTCTTAAAAGTAAAATATAATAGAATGAAATTTATTTCATATAACTTAAACTTCTATTGATAATTCTTGAGTTTGTTCTGCACTTTCTTTTCTTTTTTTTTTTGTTGTTGAGACAGGGTCCCACCCTATGCCCCTGAGCAGAGTGCAGTGGGCGTGGTAGCTCACCACAACCTCAGACTCGGGCTGCGGGTACCCCACTGCCTCAGCCTCCCGAAGCTGCTGGGATTACAGGCGCTCGCTGCGGCGCTCGGCTGGGTTTTTCCATTTTTTTCATGAGTCGGGGTCTCACTGTCGCTCAGGCGAGTCTCCAACTCCTGAGCTCAAGCGATCCTCCCTCCTCAGCCCCCCACAGTGCTGGGATTACAGGTGTGATCTTTTCTTTTTTTTTTTTTTAAGACAGTGTCTTACACTTTCAGCTAGAGTAGAGTGCTTATCATCACAGCTCATAGCAACCTCAATCTGTTGAGCTAAGGCCATTCTCTTGCCTCAGCCCTTCCAGCACCTGGAACTACTAGGCACCTGCCACAATGCCTGGCTAGTTTTTGTATTTTTAGTAGAGACAGGATCTTGCTCTTGCTCTTGCTCAGGCTGGTCTCGAGCTCCTGACCTCAAGTGATTCACCCGCCTTGGTCTCCAAAGTGCTAGGATCACAGGTGTGAGACATGGCAGCTGGCCTGCACCTTCATTTTTAATATCTCAGTGTTCCTGAACTGACAAAGAATGATTAAAGCATGGCCAGTAACTATGAGATGCAATAATTTTTTGTAAGCTTTACCGTATTTATGCATACATAAGTGTGTGAGTATAGGTCCGTATGTGCACAAAGCTCTTTGCTTTGACCAACTTGTCTACATGTTTTTTACAAAGCATGACAGTCACACGCTGACAGCCTTTAGAATGAACTATATTTAGATACTACATATTAAAAAAAACCTAAATATATATTGCCTTACCTCTGCTGTCTTTCTATCTTGGCTGCTATTTTAGGATTAAGAGTGGCTTCTTCATACAGAGGCTGCATTACACTGGTAGGCACTGAGAAAGTTGGTTGTATTTGCTGAATTTGTCTGTTTTTATTAGTACGCTGATATGCAGTGATGAGACGCCTCAGACGTGTGGTTAAAGCTGATTGAGTGGGCCAATAAATTTTATCACCCTCCATCAGTTGACCATCTATATTTAAAGAAACTCGTGTCAATAATAATGATGATGATGATAATAATAAACACTAAAGAGATACTGTATGAAGCTCACAAAAGTAGCTATATTTCTCTACTTTATAACTTTTTCTTCAACCTTGTTATGTGGGATACAAATAGCCAGACTTCTCATATAAAAAAGTTTTCTTTTAATTACAGCTCTGGAAAACATTACAGCAAACTTAAAAGGCAGTTCAAAGTAGGCAGGACAGAGTAGTGGAATAAACAGCCACAATGTTACCTATATTAAACAGAACCGCACTTGCACAGAAAATACAGCTCTGGATTTCCATGTCTAATACATCATCCAGGCTGGCAAAAATTCTATGAGCTTAATAAATCAAAAGCCAAACTGAATCCATGAGAACCTAAATATTATAAACTCTATTAATTGATACCTTCTGTATTAAATTTATATCAATTTAATTAGAATCAAAATTTTCCTGACTTCATTAGGAAGCAACATATGTTTTAAAAATTCAATATGGCAATGCTGTAACTTTTAAATTTTGTTCACCTAGTAAAGTATAAAATCTAACTATTTCCAGTATTATAATTGGAAATCAAGCTATAATCATTCATACTAAGAAAAAACTACTCCCTCATTCCAGTTGAACTATGGGAGTGTGCGGCATTATTCCTCTTGGGTGCTAGGTGGGAAGGAGCGTACCCCAGTGACTGTGTTTCTGTCTTAATAACGGAAGGAAGAAGCAGCAAGATCTTGCACAGAAAAGCTTTGTAGAAACTGGGTGATCAAGAATTACTCCTAGTATACATAGAGAACTAACAAGAAGTCTAATGTATTATTGAATTAACAATTTAATGATGAAATTTCCCCATACAAGATAAATAATCAAGCCATATAGTCATGAAAACCTCTATTCTATAAAAGCCTAGTGAATCACTGTGTAAAGATTTGCAACAATTAAAAGTACTGTTAAACTACAACTTGGACTTCACCTAACTAATATAATTAAGTAAACTTCATTGTACCCTCATATTAAACTTAAATTTAAAAAAAGGTACTGTTAAATTCCCAAACAGTATGTCCTATAATGAGTACAACTGTATTCAAAAAATTTGATATACATTTGAACTATTATAAGAGTATATAATACTGCATTATCTCATAGTATAAAGTATAATACTTTATTATCTCATAGTATCATATTATCTCTTAGTGAATTTACAATAACACCAAGTAAAGAAGTAAATGCAATTTACCTCCATCTGCTATAACAAGATCTCCTGGTGAGGAAACATCATCCTTTTAAAAGAAAATAGAAATTTTTTGGTAATTGGGTCAAGATACATATCAAAAGAAAAAACTTCTTTATAATAGAGAAATTTTTGGCAATAGAATTTTAAATAATTTAGCAAAAAATAAAAAACACCTTTTTTTTTGGAGACAGTCTTCACTCTGTTGCCCTGGGTAGAGTGCTACGACATCAGTCATCATAGGTCACAGCAACCTCAGTCTCTTGGGCTCAAGTGATCCTCTTGCCTCAATCTTCCAAGTAGCTGGGACTACAGGTGCCCTCCATGACCCCTGGCTAGTTTTTTCAATTTTTAGTAGACACGGGGTCTCACTCTTGCTCAGGCTGGTTCTTGAACTCCTGACCTCAAGCAATCCACTCACCTCGGCCTCCAGAGTGCTAAGATTATAAGCGTGAGCCACCGCACCTGGCCTAAAAACCCCACCTTTTAATTGCTTATTTTCCATTCTTACCTTTTCTTTTTTTTGGATTTTTGGCCGGGGCTAGGTTTGAACCCACCACCTCTGGCATATGGGACCGGCGCCCTACTCCTTGAGCCACAGGCGCCACCCCCATTCTTACCTTTTCACACTTCTCCATCTAGTTGGACACTTAGACCAGTCACTATTTACTAAAATTACTTCCTTTTATATACTTGTAAGCCAGTTTCTTTTCCTCCACCTTTCCTCTGTGAGTATGCCCTAGACTTTACTGCTAAGCAAGTGTGTTTTTTTCTCTTTCTTATACCAAACTTTCAGTTAATTCTCATATTTGGTTATTAGACAACCTACAAATCTTTTCTTTTTCAGCCTTAAACATTTTACTTATCCTGTAGAATCAGTTTTCATCTGTTAACAGAGCATCTTCAATAGGTACCACAACATTATCTTATATCTGTAAGTTGGCGATTTTATTTAGTTCTGATTACTGTTTTTAAAAAGCCTAAAGCTAGAATTATGACTCCTTTGTAGGTAGATTATTTTTCTCTGCTTTGCATACATATTATTGTCTCTTTTTTTTGGTTTAACTGTGATTCACCAGGTTGTTTCTTGGTGCAGATTTAGTGTTATTTACCCTGACAAGATTTATTTTTTTGAATACCAGGTTTCATGGTTTTCATAAGAGCTAACGAATTCTCAGCTCATCTTTTTTTTTTTATTGTTGGGGAGTCATTGAGGGTACAAGAAACCAGGTTACACTGATTGCATTTGTTAAGTAAAGTCCCTTAACAATTATAAATTGTGTCTTGCCCCCAAAAGGTGTGTCACACACCGATATTCTGCCCCCCTCCCTCCTTCCCTCTCTCTGGTCTTCCTTTCTTCCAGCCCCCTCCCACCTTCTCTCTCTCTCTGCTCTCTCCTCCCAGCCCCCCCCCCGTGTACTAAGTCATTAATTGTCCTCATATCAAAACTGAATACAGAGGATTCATCCTTCTCCATTTTCGTTTTTATTTATTTATTTATTTTTTAAACCCTTCAAGTTTTTGCATTTTATTTTTATTTTCCTTCTTTTTTTTTTATTGTTAAATCATAGCTGTGTACATTAGTGCAATCGCCTGTACCCATTCTAAGATGCACCATAGATGTGGCCCCATCCATTATTGTTCCACTTCCATCCAGGTTAATACAAAGGATGTAAAGTCTCCATTTTTTTTAATGGCTGAATAGTATTCCATGGTATACATATACCACAGCTTGTTAATCCATTCCTGCATTGGTGGGCATTTAGGCTGTTTCCACATTTTGGAGATTGTAAATTGAGCTGCGATAAACAGTCTAGTGCAAGTGTCCTTATGGTGAAAGGATTTTTTTCCTTCTGGGTAGATGCCCAGTAATGGGATTGCAGGATCAAATGGGAGGTCTAGCTTGAGTTTTTTGAGGATTCTCCATACTTCCTTCCAAAAAGGTTGAGTTAGTTGGCAGTCCCACAGGCAGTGTAGAAGTGTTCCTTTCTCTCCACATTCATGTCAGCATCTGCAGTTTTGAGATTTTTTGATGTGGGCCATTCTCGTTGGGATTAGATGATATCTCAGGGTGGTTTTGATTTGCATTCAGCTAATCTCTTCACAGTGCATTTTTTAAATTCTCTATAGTCTCTCCTTCTAGAACACCTATTAGATATACACCAGGCATTATCACTTTAGCTGCTCTGAGCTTTTCCCAAGGCTATCTTCCTTGTTTCTACATTTTTGAAAATATACTCCATTCTGTAGGCTATTGCTTTACTGCCTCTCTGCTCTAAATTTATTACCTCTCATATCTTTTGCCTGCTCTAAGGAAGAAGATCTGAGCCCTTTACATACTTTTTCCTCTGACAGTCAGTGTGGTGTTCAGCTTTGTCAATAGAGGAAACTGGAAGGCGCTGCAGGAGGGAAGGGGCTTCACTTCCAGGTTCTGGGGGCTCCTCCTAAGCTCCCACAGCACAGGCTGCTTCTGCAGTGCCTGGAGCGCTTGTAATTCAAGCAGCTTCTTTAGCTGCTCTGAGCTTTTCCTAGGAACCTCCATCATGGGCAATTTTGTAAGGGAGTGCTTCCAGTAAGGCACTTTCCCAGAAAAACTTCCCTGGCACCCTTAGAGGGCAGATTTCTATCCACTTCCAGAAGGTGTATGTTCAGTGAGTCATACTGATATGGCAGCAAAGCAACTTTTCTTTCGTCAGTGACACATGGCTATGTACTCCCAATAAAGCCTTGATTTTGGCTATAGTAGGTAGACACGGGGTCTCACTCTTGCTTCAGGCAGGTCTCAAACTTGGGCAGGGCTCTTCCTTGGGTGGTCTAAGCCCTAACACTGGTGGATGCTCATTTTATATACTCTTCTGTATTCTTTAGCATTCTCTTTACTTTTTACTAGCCAGTTGCTCATTATTCCAATTCTCTTATTGTAACTAATCATTTTTTACATTGTGATTTCTCTTTCCTGATTGGCCCTAACTGAACCAACGTACTACACTTTGGGTAATTTCTTCATATCTATTTTCCAAATCATTTCTTCTTTCATGAACTATGTCTAATTGGCTTCTCTGGCAGAATGTTGAAACTATTTATTGAGTTTTAAACGTCAATAAATGTATTTTCCATTTTTAAAGTAACATAATTCTTTTTCACATTTTCCTAGTCTTTTAAAATTATCTTTTGTTCCTAGTTCTTTCTTTAATGTATTTGATCATTTAAAAAATTTACTTAGTTTTTCATTTAAATAGATATGTAATCAGAAGTTCTCAGAGGTCTAATCTTGTTTTTTATTGCATGGTAACACTCATTCATGGTAAACCGTTCAGCATACATTTTTAAATGTTGGATTTTGACTTCATTTTATGTAGGGCTTCATCTTTAGAATGCATGCATAGTCTTCTTTTTTTTATTACTATTATTTTTTATTTATTTATTTTTATTAAACCATAGCTGTGTACATTAGTATGATCGTGGGGCACCATACACTTGGTTCATAGATCGTTTGACACATTTTCATCACATTGGTTAACATAGCTTTTGTAGCATTTTCTAAGTTATTTTGCTTCTGAATTGTCTTTTCCAGTGTCTTTTTTTTAACCTTTTTGTTTTTACCAAGCACCTCAGGAATTTTACCAGCCAAGGACTGACCCCTTTTTATATTATAGTGAGGGCTCCTGAACCACGCAGATGAAATAAAAGAATCAAACCATGAATTCAGGACCAGGCAGACCCATGTCTCAGGGAAGACAGTATTTTCCTACCCAGAGAATGGTGAGATGAATTTCTTTGTTATTTCCCCGTGCTGTTTGTCAGAAAGCAGTGTCCCTTGAGTGTCCTGATCTTATAGAGGATTTTCAGTTCTCACTGCACTGGAGTAAGCCTCGTCTCTTGTCCTCACATAGGCATCAGTATCCAAGTCCCATAGCTACCACGACCGGCAAACACTACCTGACAGCTACAGCATCATCTAATCTTTTACCATGCTCTCATAAATATTTATTACAGAAATTCCCCATCTCTTTTAACATCCTTTTCCCTCCTCCACAGATTATTTTCTGTATTTTCATCCAACTGTTCTTCCTTTTAACATTCCACAGAGGACCTAGAACTAACTATGCTTTGGCAGCTCAGAATTCTTCTAGGCTCTACCCTCTGTTTCAAACCTTTTCACATAGGTATAGGCTCTATCCCTTGCTGGGTATGTTTAGTATCTCACTCTGCTTTGAGAGTTTGCCCCAGACACTGTTTCTCCACTCTCAGCTCTAAGAAGACTAGTACGTAGGCAAGCCCCACTCTTTCCACATGTCAAAATCAGCCTCCATCTTGTCTAGAGATCAGTAGAATTTCTGAATAATAGTAATGTTTGCCAAACCAAGGTGATCACTTACCGAGCTAATTTGAGGAACAGAAGAAAATTTAAAAAAAAAAAAAAAAAACATGCAGAAGAAAAAGCAAATAAGAAAAACCAAAGAATACCTGCAATTGAGGGTTTATATACATGATTCAAAGCATACCTCTATATCGTCTTTGAAGATGGCTGGGGCAGGTTTGTATTCTGGATCTTCCACATCCCTGGTAAAATACCAACAAATACTACAATTACTGTAAGAGGCTTGAAATTTCTCTTGATTTGACAAACAAATGGAGTGTTGTTGGAGGGATTTTTTAGTTTGTTTTAAAGGTCAGACTAAAGTTTCTATTCTTTAGCCACAGAAGCCCAGGCAACAGCATGAAAGCTTTTATATGACAAGAAGAAAGCTAGTTTTAATGTACTCTTACTCCCAAATTCATTTTTTTTTTTTTGAGACAGAGTCTCACTATATTGCCCTTGGTAGAGTGCCGTGGCATCTCAGCCCACAGCAACCTCAAACTCCTGGGCTTAAGCTATTCTCTTGCCTCATCCTACCCAGCAGCTGGGACTACAGGTGCCTGCCACAATGTGAGGCTATTTTTCTTTTATTACAGTTGTCATTGTTGTTTAGCTGGCTCTGGACAGGTTCGAACCTGCCAGCCTTAGTGTATGTGGCTGGTGCCATAACCACTTTGGTATGGACACTGAGCCCCCCAAGTTTACTTTAAATGTGTTATTATTAACCTCACCCTGTATCTTACTTTTCTCTTTCAGTAAGGAAAGAAAGATCATATGAGGCTTTAAAGTAGGTACAGATGGGCATCACATCAGTGGCTTTCACAGCCATGAATTCAGCCAACTGCAGATCAAAAATATTAGGAAAAAATTTCATCTGTACTGAATATGTGCAGAGTTTTTTGGTCATTATTCCCTAAATAATTTATGTAACCACTACTTATATAGCATTTCCATCATATTTAGTATTATAAGTAATCTAAAGATGATTTAAAGTATACAGGAGTATGTGCATAGGTTATATGCAAATACTACACCATTTTATATAATGAACAAGAGCATCTTCAGTTTTTGGTATCTGCTAGAGGTTCTGAAACCAATCCCCTGTGGATACCAAGGGATGACTATATAATGAACAACATCACACTTCTCAGCTATAAATACCCTTTCTTTTCCCCTCTATGCCTCTAGAAATTTACAAACTTAATAGCCATGATATACTTGCTGAATGAAAAAATTAAGAACTCATCAAAGGAACACATGTGGGGCAGGTCCAATCCTTTCCTTCTTCATACTCTGTTGGATAAGCACTAACTTATTAATGAGTACCACTAGCTCTTCTAGATTGTGACCTCCAATTCTCCTACTGCTACATCATTTAAAGATAAACCTCACTGAAAAGAGAATATGCTGGTGGAGAATTCATGGCTCTGAAGGGTACGTACCCATCCATATAATCATTTGCTCTCTGTTCTGCAGCAACTGCTTTGTCATCAGGCTTCCCCACTCTTTCCAAGAAGCATAATGCTGGGTCTGCTCGAATAGTGTTGTATTTTTCATAACCTGGAAGCATTACCAATTACAGAAGTTAAAAGGATAATAATAAGAAAGGGGGTGGCGCCTGTGGCTCAAAGGAGTAGGGCGCCGGCCCCATATGCCAGAGGTGGCCTGTTCAAACCCAGTCCCAGCCAAAAACTGCAAAAAAAAAAAAAAAAAAAAAAGGTATAGAAATATAAGCATATATATGGTGCATGATATTCCTGGACTAAAGGGACCATATATTAAAATAATATAGGTTAGGTATGTTTTCTAGAAATTATCACAGATGGTACATTACCTGGCAATATGTATCTATAACAATTTAGATTAAATGTATCAGTTAATATAAAAAATAGGATAACCTGATCAAACACACACATAAACGTATCTCACATCAGAACACTTACATCTAGGAGATGAAGGTTATATACGATACCCTCTCATGAGGTGATGTAGTGAGCAACAGGTAAGTTTGGTGATGTATGCTTTTAGTGCTCTATGTCTAACACAGGTATTACTGGCATAAAGCTGTAAGTGGAAATCAAAAGAGGGAGAACTAGTTGAATTGCATTCTATATAGAAGGGGATATCACCTGTCTTACTTACCATGTTTAAAAACTCCAATGAGGAGTGACTTATCAGCATCAAAGTCCCACCACACAGCCGGAACTTCGGAATGGTCTGGTTCTGGCACCCAAACGTCAATCTCACTAAAAAAAAAAACCCAAACCAACCATGAATTAGCATTATGAATTATTACAGCTGAGTTAAAAGAGGCAAAATATTACCTAGGTTTTAAAGTATTGTGGCTTTTAGAAAAAAGAAGTTAGGATTTTACTTTATGAATTTTTAAAAATTTTCCATAAATAACATCAATTAAAATTATAAAACTGCACAATTACAACAAAGGACATTTTGAAGGTCAGACTGAGATCTCTATTCATGGAATGAACTAATATAGTTAAGGTCAACAGAAGAAATAAGTTTCAACAAAGTTTACTATACAATTCTTTTGAAGAATCATACGCCTTCCACTGATTTCCTTTACTTACAGACAAAACGTTCTATTGGAAAGCAGAGATTTACATTAGCTATCAACTTGGCAAAAATCATCTGGTTCAAATATTTCATTATGCATATGATAAAACAACGGCCCTACGAGGGTAAATGAATTGCTTTAGGCTGCATAGCAAGTAATGTCTCCTCTAGACCACTATTGGCTAAGAAAATCACACTGAAAATGGCAAAGTTTTGATTCATAATCAGATTAAAACATTAAAGTACTATTTTATGCTGTATATAAATAATACTGTGCCATAACAACATAATGGACTGCAAGAAAACTAAAACAATAATAATGCTTTGGAAATTTGGATGTTTTTATGAGTAAGAAATAACTATAGCACTGGCAATTTTGCAAACATAATAATTCTTTTACTTTGCTTATCACTTAAAACTATTATTCTCCCAGAAACCTTCTGCAAGTAACATATATAACATGCCTAAAGCGAAAAAGATATTATCTATAGAAGAACAGAAATATTCACATTTTTACCACAGTATCATTTATTTGTTTTCTTTTTTTTGCAGTTTTTGGCTGGGGCTGGGTTTGAACCCGCCACCTCCGGCATATGGGGCCGGCACCCTACTCCTTTGAGCCACAGGCGCTGCCCAGTATCATTCATTTTTATACATACTTACATTTTCTTATATTAAACAGTAAAGAAAAAGAGATTAGATAGGGTAAATAAATGCAGAAAATCTGTAGTTGAGAATTGTCTCTACTTGGTATTAATGAATTATCAATTTTCAAATAACTTGAGATAACATAAAACATAGTACAAAATTCTACTAAGTAGAACTTTATCTCTTTGTCTTGGTACCATAATTTCATAAGTAAATTAGCAAAGACCCATAGATATATGAAGAAACTATAAATTTCCTATTTATAATTACATTCTGCAACAAAAGTTAATCTGTAATTTGGTTGGCTTTGGTAAGCTAAATTTTCACATAAAAAAAATCAATTGGTAAATGATCAACCTGTTTCCACATTAAGATAAGAACCCAATATTTAACCACTAATGGTTGAGATAGAAGATGCTGGCAAAGAAAAAAGAAATATTTAGGCCAGTTGTGGTGGCTCAAGCCTGTAGTCCCAGCACTCTGAGAGGCCAAGATGGGCAGATTGCCTGAGCTCAGGAGTTTGAGACCAGCCTGAGCAAGAGTGAGACACCATCTCTACTAAAAATATAAAAAAATAGCCAAGTGTTATGGCAAGGGCTTGTAGTCCCAGGGGCTCAGGGGACTTAAGCAAGAGGATCACTTAAGCCTAAGAGTTTGAGGTTGCTATGAGCTATCATGTCATGATACTCAAAAAAAAAAAAAGGTAAATAAAAAACAAACAAGAATTAACTTTTAATTTTTCACAAATGTTTTACTAGAAGAAAAGGTTTTTAGCCCAAGGAATCTGAGGACATGGATTGAGAGATCTTTCTCTAGCCTCTTAAAGGAATTTGGAAGCATTTTAAATGAACGTCTTATTTTATCTAATTTTGCTTTAAAACCAAAGCATCATAATTGACATTTTTGGCTTAGTGACGAAAAATAAGTATCTTGTGATATAACAGAAGTTAGAAAAGAGAGATGAAGAGAAATACAATTAAAGGAAATGTGTATTTTGAATGAGTTCCTAACGAGAACTAAACAAAGCATTAGCACTGAAAGATAACAGAAAGAACACTGGAGATAAAATACCAGAGGGAGGAAAAGTGGGTCAAATAATTCCCTTTGCCAACCATCAGGTGGCGCTCAAAGTTCAAAGCGCGATTATCTGAGGTAGACAGTTTTCCTACTTGTAAAGGTTCAAATGTAAGTGCCACATGCTTATTAGGTGTTTGTGAACTAGCAGGGAGAAGGATATAGTAAGGTGGAAGTGGATCTGTTGTTGATTCCTGTTTCTAAAGACTTAGTTCATGTGCCATCTCCTACATAAAGCCTCCTTTGACTTCCCCAGACCAGAACATTGATTTAAAAGCTAAAGAGCATGTGCCAATAATGACAATTATAAATTAAGACAGATATGGGCCTGCCCTTGTAAAGAGGTACATATAGGCAATACTACATGGTGGGTGCTATTACAGTGTGGGTCACAATGTCTGAGTCATTGTTGGCTGAGCAAGAGGAGGGAGAAAATAAAGTGAAAGGGGGAAAGATAATGTTCCAGCAAGAATTCAAAGAACTGGAGAAAAGAGCAATTAATCATGGCATATTTGAAAAATATGAATCTGAAATTCATGAGAGGTGAGGGCTGGAGAAAGCATCAGGATACAGATATGAACTCAAACCACAAACACAAGATCATCCAAGAAGAGGCAAGACGATCGCTTAGGCCCAGGAGTTTGAGGCTGCTATGGAGCTATGATTTCACACTCTACTCAGGGTAATAAGAGTGAGTTTCTGTCTACAAAAAAAAAAAAAATAAAAAAAAAGAAAGAAAGAAATTTTCTATCATGAGTTAAAGAAAATTAACAAAATGAACAAAAAAAAGAGAAAGAGGCAAGATGAGATGGGAAATAGACAATTATTAGTGGCGCCTCTGGGGTATCTCATACATACACCAAGGCAAGGAATACACTGGAGCATACTTTTGTTTGTTTACTTCCTGCTCACTGAAATCATAAATTCCTCAAGTTTAAAGGCTGTTCTGTCTTTGTATCCCCAGTGTTTCGCAGTGTCTGGCACTAGTGAGTACTCGAAAGGTGTTTCTATAGGAATGAATGCATCAGTTATTAAATTTGTGTCTACTGTCATACAGGTTAGGTGTCATTTTCCCCCCCCCCCCCCGAGACACAAGTCTCACTTTGTCACCCTTGGTGGAGTACTGTGACATCACAGCTCACAGCAACCTCCACCTCCTGGGCTCAGGCAATTCTGAGTAGCTGGGACTACAGGCACTGGCCACAACGTCTGGCCATTTTTTGTTGCACTTTGGCCAGGACCGGGTTTGAACCCGCCACCCTTGGTGTATGGGGCCAGTGCCCTACTCACAGAACCACAGGTGCTGCTCCTAAACATCATTCTTTTTTTTTGAGACAGAGCCTCAAGCTGTTGCCCTGGGTAGAGTGCTGTGCCATCACAGCTCACAGCAACCTCAAACTCCCGGGCTCAAGCGATTCTCCTGCCTCCACCTCCCAAGTGGCTGGGACTATAGGCGCCCACCACAATGCCCAGCTGTTTTTTGTTTGCAGCTGTCATTGTTGTTTGGTGGGCCTGGGCTGGATTCAAACCCGCCAGCTCAGGTGTATGTGGCTGGCGCCTTAGCAGCTTGAGCCACAGGTGCCGAGCATAGACATCATTCTTTTTTTTTGTTGTTGAGACAGAGTCTCACCTTAACGCCCTCGGTAGAGTGCCGTGGCGTCACACAGCTCACAGCAACCTCCAAATCCTTGGGCTTAGGCGATTCTCTTGCCTCAGCCTCCTGAGTAGCTGGGACTACAGGCGCCCACCACAACGCCCGGCTATTTTTTTGTTGCAGTTTGGCTGGGGCTGGGTTTGAACCCGCCACCCTCGGCATATGGGGCCAGCGCCCTACCCGCTGAGCCACAGGCGCCGCCCATAGACATCATTCTTAATATTACTACCACTACTCTTGTTATACGGTATGACTTTACAGATAGAGCAAAAGATGAAAGTAAAATAAGAAAGGCAACAAATTGGCAAGAGTTAATTCCCCCGAGTTTGATGGATTGTCCTTGATGTAAATTTCACAAAATAAGGAACTACCTAATAATATAAAATATTCTGGTCATATAATTTGTGTTTCATCATGTTACTGAAAAATACATTATTTAATCTGGGTGGGGTTGTAAATAAGAATTTACCTCGCATCAACTCCATCAAATACTTTCTGACACTCATTTCCAATGACTTCTTGCTTCAGATAATATAGCATTCTTACACGAAGCAAAACCCTAAAAACAAGAGAAAATCAATCAAAAGATATAACAAAATTAATCATTAAAAACATTCATCCATGGAGATAAAATTAGGAAGGAATTTATATACAGATTTTTTTATACTGAAATACTAAATTACTTAATTAAATGAACCTTAAAAGTTTTCTCCAAAATCCTTACAATCATTATTATTTCATGTTAGAGTAAGATATAATGAGATGATGTGGAGGCCAGTTTTAGTATTTCTTGGTGAAAACAGTGACACAAGAGGTATTAAGTTCGCTGAAGGATACCTTATAAATTCAAGATTAGGATTGGACCTACACCATACTGTCTCTGTACTCAAAAATCAGTATGCTTTAAGATTGTTTTTTTTTTTTTTGGTTTTTGGCCGGGGCTAGGTTTGAACCTGCCACCTCCAGCATGTGGGACCGGCACCCTACTCCTTGAGCCACAGGTGCTGCCCCTGCTTTAAGATTGTTAATTAAGAAAGGTAAACATTTAAAGAGTGGTGTGTGTGTGAAATATCCTACTACCTACTTATTACAGTGGTGTTTTATATGTTTTTTGTAGCCTTCGTCCTGAAGCAGCTGCTCGGGATTATATTTTCGAAGCCATTCTGCTTTCTGTATATCAAATGAGCTTGTTTGAGTCTTCACTTTCTTCCCTTTTCGTCCCCGGGGTACAGGAGCTGAAAGACCTGTTGAAATGAGGACATGTGAAATCAAGAACAATTTGTAAGGGGTGGCGCCTATGGCTCAAAGGAGTAGGGCGCCTGCCCCATACACAGGAGGTGGCGGGTTCAAACCCAGCCCCAGCCCTCTCCCCCCGAAAAAAGAACAATTTGTATAAAGATATGCAATTTGAAAGTTATTTTTCAATGAAAGACATTTCTGGAGACTTACTGAGGTCTGTACAGGTTATACAGAGGTCTTTTCTTTTTCTGAGACAGTCTCAAGCTGTTGCCCCTGTGTAGAGTGCTATGGCATCAGAGCTCATAGCAACCTCCAAGTCTTGGGCTCAAGTGATTCTCTTGCCTCAGTTTTCCATTTTTAGTAGGGGGTGGGGGTCTCACTTTTTGCTCAGGCTGGTTTGAACTCGTGAGCTCAAGCAATCCACTCGCCTCGGCCTCCTAGAGTCATGCTAGGATTATAGGATTGAGTCACTGTGCCCTAAACAAGAGGTCTTTAAAATGTTAATGATAATAATACTCACCTAAGTGCAAGTCAAGATGATGGTTTTACACATATTAGAACAATTTTCCTCAAATATCTAACAATTCTGTACCTTAAATTAGAGTAATTGTTCTGATTTCTTTTTTGTTCCCAAAAAGAGTTACACGTATTTTTTCAGATGTAAAAACCAAAAGATCGAATCCGTCTCTCTGCTTTACTTTTGCTTCCCTAGTTACTAACAATTATGTTTTAGTCTCTTGCTTTTCAAAATTGATTTTACTAACGATATGGATTATGTTAACTATTGGGGGTTCCTGTCCAAGATAGCTGAATTCATTTTCTTTCTTTTGAGATTTTTGTCGTGAAATATTTAAAAAATATGGTGGCGCCTGTAGCTCAGTGGGTAGGGCACCAGCCACATACATGGAGGTTGGCAAGTTTAAACTCAGCCTGGGCCAGCTAAACAACAATGACAACTGCAAAAACAACAAAAAAAATAGCTGGGCGTTGTGGTGGGTGCTGTAGTCCCAGTTACTTGGGAGGCTGAGGCAAGACAATTGCTTAAGCCCATGAGTTTGAGGTTGCTGTGAGCTGTGACACCACGGCACTCTATTGAGGGCGACATAGTGAGACTCTGTCAAAAAAAAACAAAAAAGAGAAAGAAAGAAACATTTAAAAAATATAAGGAAGTATTGCTACTCTTCATGTTCTCTATCTCAGTAGTTTATTTACTTCACAGTAATCACTACCATCTGTAATTAATTAATCAACCAATCTATATTCTTACTATGTCTGTTTCCTTGTCTAGAAGGTTTATGCTTGGGGAACCTGCCTATCTTCTTCTTATTTTGTCAGTCCCTTGCATTTAAGATGCTTTTTGATTAAACAGAACAAACTGTAACCAATCTGAGGACTCTATAATTTCTTTTTATACAGAAAATTCTATTTTTTATGCATGGAAGAGTTATTTGGTTGATCATGCCTGTAATCTGAGCCCTTTGGGAGGCAAAGGTGGAAGGATTATTTGAGGCCAAGAGTTTGAGATCACCTTGAGCAACATAGCGTTAACCCTGTCTCTCTCCCTCAAAAACAAAAAAAAAAAATTAGGTAGGTGCAGTGGCGTATGCCTATAGTCTAAGCTTGTTAGGAGGCTGAGGCAGGAGGATCACTTGACCTTAGGAGTATGAAGTTACAATGAGCTATGATTGTACTTCTGTGCTCCTGTCTGGGCAATACGATGCGACCCTGTTTTTATATAGAAAAGAATGTTCTGTTAGCAAGGCTACAGAGAAAAAAGTACTTGTGTGTCTACCTCCAAAAGGATTATAAATTAGTATAGCCACTTTAAACAGCCAATTCAAGTATGAAGATGCAAAATGTGTATCAATATTTTTCAAATGTTAGTATGAATACTAATTCCTGATGATCTCTTAAAATGCAGATTCCAATTCAGTATGTTTGAGGCTAAAATTCTGCATCTCTAAGAAGCACCCAGGACACGCTGATGTTGTTGATCCATAGATCACATTTTAGGTATTAAAGATGTATATAGGCTACGCCTTAATAATTCTATGTTTTGATATGTACATTAGTGAAAATGTATTCATATGCACAAAGATGAAAGAATGTACATGAATCTTTACTGATACTTGTTTTTTTAATTGTCTAAAACTGGAAACAACCTTGATACCCATAATTAAAGCAGATGCCAAATAAAGTATGGAATATCCATACTATGGAATAGTGAGCAGAGCTTTAAAAAATCTATTGAAACACAGACAGATAGGCCTCCAACACAAGTTGTTAGGTCAACAACTTCCAAATTGATACATATCGACAATATATATAACCTACCAAGCTGATAACTTT
Source organism: Nycticebus coucang (assembly GCF_027406575.1). Classification (NCBI taxonomy): domain Eukaryota; kingdom Metazoa; phylum Chordata; class Mammalia; order Primates; family Lorisidae; genus Nycticebus; species Nycticebus coucang. The sequence goes on along the minus strand of NC_069781.1, from coordinate 152,173,692 downwards.
GGCATTTTCTGAAGCTAAAACTTGAATTGGGGGCTGAAGACTAAGGTTCTTTAATATTTTATATGAGAAAATATTAAGTATTACTGATGTAACTAAAAATAAATTTAAAAACAGAAAAATGGGGTGGCGCCTGTGGCTCAGTGAGTAGGACGCCAGCCCCATATACTGAGGATGGCGGGTTCAAACCCAGCCCCGGCCAAACTGCAACAGAAAAATAGCCGGGCGTTGTGGTGGGCGCCTTTAGTCCCAGCTGCTCGGGAGGCTGAGGCAAGAGAATCACGTAAGCCCAAGAGCTGGAGGTTGCTGTGAGCCGTGTGACGCCACGACATTCTACCGAAGGGCAGTAAAGTGAGACTCTGTCTCCACAAAAAAAAAAAAAAAAAAAACAGAAAAGTGTTCTTACCTAGATGGTTCTGCAGCTCTCGAGTCTGCCCGTCTTCTGTTGGAGTAATGAGATCCCATATGAAACCTTTAATTTTCTCATCCCCTCGGTAGTGAACAAGGCAATATGCTAAGAGGGCTCGGCAAATTATTTCTACATCGTGCTCATTTAGCTGCCTTTTAAAACGGCCATGAGATAGAATCTCTCTCCATCGGCCCCACCTGGTTAAAAAAGGGTAAATTTAAATTTAGTCAAGTTCTAGAGAAAAATATAACTCAGGAAAAAAAAAAACACAGAAAAAAAAATTTTGTTACTCAGAATTTGCCAATGAAGTCCTCCCCTGTGTGTAAAATGCGGGAGCGTGATATGGTAATTTCTAGTATATTTTATTCAGTAAGATAGTAATGTTATCCAACTGGTTCTCCTTTGAGAACAAGGAGTTTGATTTTAGTGATATATTTAGAATTTAAACACTTAAGGCTATCTCATTATTCTGCAATTTATGTTACATACAGAAATTCAGGTTACTTTAAAGATATATTTTACAGATTCAAACAAGATAAAAAAATCAATACTTGAAAACAGTATATTCATTCTATAATTTAATATACCAGACCACTAGAGTAAACATCAAAAATAATATTTTACCCATAAACCAGCAGGTTTTTCTCGACTCTGAAGCACTCCGTTCTCCCGTAGCCACTGGAACGGTCACAGGGTCTCCGGAGTTTGGGCTTTTCTTCTCCTTCACTTTCAGCTTCAGATAATTCAGCCAATTCATCTTTTGTGGCACTGAAGGGTCTTGTTTGCTTCCTAATTCTTGGAGTGTCAATAACCAAGCTGTTCTGTAAAATTTAACAGCTATTACTTAAGGGTTCCTTTATGATTTTGCTTATAGCAATGTTCTACATTTTCACCTTTCAAATTGTACAAACAGTTGGCCTGGCACAGTGGCTCATACCTGTAATCCTAGCACTCTGGGAGGCTGAGAGATGGGTGGATTCCTTGAGCTTACAAGTTCAAGATCAGCCTGAACAAATGAGAGACCTCATCTCTACTAAAAACAGAAAAACAAACTGAGGCAAGAGGATTGCCTAGCCCAAGAGTTTGAGGTTGCTGTGAGCTATGATGCCTTGGCACTCTATCCAGGGTGATAGCTTGAGACTCTGCCTCAAAAAACAAAAACAAACAAAAAAACAAAAACAAAAACGCCTCCAAATTGTACAAATAATAAAATAATTACTGAAAGCCAGAAAAAAGAAATTCCTAGTAATTTCGCCAACCTATCACATCAACTTAAGATTTCCTACATTCATCTAAAATTCTCACTACCCCATATGTATAATTTTATGACTGTAATGTTACAGTTACATTACATTCATAATGTAATTCATAATGTTACATTACAGTCATAAAATTATTTGCATTTGCATTATTACTAATATGAATTATATTGTGCTGTAATGATCATAAAATATATTTCAAGCTGAATTTATGCCTCAAAATTTTCTTTACTTAAGTGATAATTTAGACTATTTTCAATTATTAAAATAAATAATGTTAAAGGAAATCTCTGTGATGTAAGTTTAACCTAAAGATAAATCCAAAAGAAGGGAAATACCAAGAAATGGAAATATTAGTCAAAGGTTATGAATATTTTATAGTGCTTTCCAAAAGAGTTATACTAATAAAAAGCAAGGCAATAAATCTATTAACCTATGTTCCAATCAGTTTAATTCATTCAAATCAACTTGATACACTTCTTAACCTTTATTGAGAAACTTCTCTAAGGCATTATGTTATAAGCTGTGGATGTAAAGATGAATAAGACAGTTTCTGTGCATAAGCAGTCCATAGCTTTGAGGGCCAGACAAATGCATAAAAAAATAAATGCCATGCAGAATGAAATATTTTATGATAAACAAAGGAAGTCAGAGAAAAATGTCACACAACAGTGATATTAGAAAAAAATCTTGAAGAATCACAAGTAGTTTGCAGGCAGCCAGGGAAGATATAGCCTTTGAAATAGAGGAAAGAACGAGGGGGCTGATACAGCATCAAATGTTCAGGACATGCTTAGAGCAAAAGAGGATTAACAGTAGAAGAGAAAGCAGGGACCTGACCATGAAGGTCCTGGCATACCATAATAAATAAATACTGCATTGTATTTAAAGGGGTACATGATGTTAATATCTTATTATTCAGTTTCTTCACTGTGAAGTTACTAGTTTTCCTTTTGTAATTAATAAATATTTTGGAAGATGTATTTTGAGAATACATAAATATTCTGCTTCTCCTTAAACTTTCACTCACTAATCTTAGAATTCAGAGGTAGATATTGTCTGTTACAACTATAATAATGGTGATTAATGGCAATTTTCTATTTCCCTCTTTTGTTCTACATTTATTAACTGAACTGTTCTGTAAGGAAGAGTTGTCCTTTTTATCCCTTCGCAATTTAAGAAGTGATATTTTTTCCTGAGTAAAGTTTCTTTTTTTTTTTTTTGAAGTTTTTGGCCGGGGCTGGGTTTGAACCAGCCACCTATGGCATATGGGGCTGGCGCCCTACTCCTTTGAGCCACAGGCACCTCCCCTGAGTAAAGTTTCAAATGCCTTTCATCCATAATCTTTTGAAATTTTGATAAATTTCTGATCAACTTATATTATTCGTTTTCACAAAATAAAAACATTAACATTATTTTTATTTATTCATTCTGTGACAGAGTCTCCCTCTGTTGCACAGGCTAGAGTACCGTAGCATTATAGCTCACAGCAACCTCAAACTCTTGGACTCAAGCCATCCTCTTGCTTCAGCCTCCTGAGTAGCCGGGACAACAGGTGCCTGCCAGGATGCCTAGCTAGTTTTTTTTATTTTTAGTGAGACGGTGTCTCACTCTTGCTCAAGCTGGTCTCAAATTCTTCAGCTCAAGAGATTCATCTTGTCTCACACTCTGAGAATGCTAGTGTGATCACAATCGTAAGCCACTGCATCCAGCCAAAATATTAACTTTAAAACATATTTGCTATAAGTAATGTCTGCTGTTTGACTGCACTTTCATTTTCCGAACCACACTCACTAACTCTGTATTCTGCCATATTTATTTCTGGTTTGGGAATAGACTAAGCTTATTTACATCAATGGCTTATTGCCATTCCCTCTGTCTCAAAAACTTTTACTCACATCCTTACAAGGTCTTGGCTCTTTCTCATCATTCAAGTCCAAAGCGACCTCCTCTGTTCATTTCACCTCATGCTATTTCTACCTGTCCAGCATTCTCTACCACCTTACTGTTTTATTTTCTTCACTCCTAAAATTATCTTGTGCGTATTACTTGTGTACTGCTGTCTTAGCCACCAGAATGCAGTTATCAGTATGTACTGTTGAAAAATCACAGAGATCACATTGTAAGTATTATTCTGCAACTGTCTGTAACTATTTGTCTCAGAGCTCTATGTTAATACATAGGCTATAATACCTAAGGATGTCAATGATTATTTTTTAAAGTACTTTATTATACAATATAAATGTACTATTGCTCTCCTATAGGAAATTTAGTTTCTAAATTTTCACTATAATAAAAAAGTGCTGAAATGAGGACAGGAGTGGGAGCTCATGCTCTGGGAACGGAAACAGGTGGATCACATGAGCTCAGGAGTTTGAGAACAATGTAAGCAAGAGTGAGACCCTATCTCTTCTAAAAATGGAAAAATTAGCCAGGCATTGTGGCCGACTCCTGGAGTCCCAGCTACTCCGGAGCCTGAGGAAGGAGGTTCGCTTGAGCCCAGGAATCTGAGGTTGCTGTGAGCTGTGATGATGCCAGGGCACTCTACCCAGGGACAGAGTGAGACTCTGTCTCAAAAACAAACAAAATGCTGCAATGAACATCACTGTGCTACATTATCATTGTACATCTATGCATATTGCTGTAGAATAGATTCTTAAATGGCATCCAATATTTTCTCAATGAAATTTCAAGATCATTTTGTCTAGTTATATGAAAAAATAGTTTAATACTTTGATTTGGATTGCAATACATCCATAAGTTAAAATGTCTCCGTTTGCAAACTAACTTGGTTAAAATGTTTAAAATATTTCCGACAACAAACTTTTCCATTAAATTTCACTTTACTAAAATCATATATACACCTCTCTTTAGGTATATGCCTAGATGTAGATTTCTCTTTCCATTGTATTTTCCTACTTCTGTCAGTACTGATATTTAGGACGTATAAACGGAAATTCTTCTTCTATCCAGTTAATTCACTAACTTATGAATTTTTATAATGTTTTGCAGATACTTCTACTGTTTCAGGTATACATATGCAAATAATTACCTCTTCCTTCCTTCCTCTTTTCTGAGACAGAATCTCATTAGTCCCCTTCAGTAGAGTGCCATGGCATCACAGCTCACAGCAACCTCAAACTCTTGGGCTTATGTGATCTTCTTGCCTCAGCCTCCCAAATAGCTGGGACTACAGGCACTGCCACAACATCCAGAGATGGGGGTCTTACTTTTTTTGCTCAGGCTGGTCAGGAACTCCTGAGTTCAAGCAATCCATTCACCTTGGCTTCCAAGAGTACTAGGATTATAGGTGTGAGCCACTGCGCCTAGCCTATAATTATCTTTTCAAAATCATTTGTTTTACACTCAATTACACATTTCTAACATACATTAAACAATTCCAGATGGCAACAGAGTTATTCCGAATTGTAAAGCCTTAATGTTTAATATAAAATTCCTTTAATCATCTGGCTGTCATTTTGATAATAGGTAAGGCTCATAAGCATTGATTCCTACACTGTTCTTAGAAAGGAGTCTCAGTAGATAAACAGATATCTTAGAAAGTAAAAATGCTAGTATTATCAGTTCCACAAATTCTATTATAGTTTTTTGGCTCTTAATTTCTTAGCTATAGGGAAGTCATAATGGAAATAGTTTTAAAATGCTGTTTTCTTGATTGCCTTTTTTGCTTCATTTATATTTTACTAGATCATTAATGGGTTCTGATGCCAAAAAAAACAAAAAAACAAAAAACCCACAACTAAAAAGCAAAATAAAAGTAACAGAATTTGAAGAGATTAAAATAATTTTTAAAACATTATAATTTTAAGAATGTCAATTTCACTCTAAAGTTAAACTTACTCTGTATTACAACCCATCACGACAGATATCACATGTATTAAACTGAAGCAGTGTCTGGCTCAGTTCATTCTATTACCCTACCCCCACTTACATATGTAGAAATTTCTTTCAGTAACTGCATAGTTAAATACTACAATAATTTTGCCAAAGTATCCCCAAATAAAAAAATTTTTTGAGAGGGAAAGAATACTTACTCTGCCACTAATGGCATCTATATCTATTTCTGCCTTTTTAGCCCATTTTTGCCAGAAGTTGGGGTCATCTAAAGAAATATCTGTCCGGTTTCCAGATGCCACAAAACTCGCCTGAAATACATAATGGCAGTTTTTCAAAATGTTTTGAAGCTTAGAGGAAAAATCTATCAAAGTATACTTAAAACATTACCTCCTCACATTTACTGTAGATAGAATTTGAATTCTGCATACACACATATTCAAAGGTTGTTTCAAATCCAGTGGTCTGAAACAGCTCAGCAGCTGCTTAAGGCAAAGACTTAATGCCAACACAGGTTGGAGTTTACGTACAGAGTTAAATTATTAATATTGGTTAACTCTCAAACATTTGGTAAGCAAAGATCAAATTTTTTTCAGTGAGGACGCTATAGAGGACAGAGATATGCTTTATAAAAATACTACATGAACATGAATGATAAAAAATTCGGTTAAAATAAGAATTTCAAAACCTGCTTGCATACACAGTTCATTTTATGCTTCGTTCCTACTTTATTTTCATCACATATTCAGATACAGGTGTCTCCTAAAGAAAATGCAACATAGTACATGAGAAATAAAAAAAATGAGTTGTTTTCTGTTTTTATTTTAAGAATTCTTTCCTTACAACAAAAATTTTTTATAATCATTGTAAAAAAATTTTTAAATAGAGAAAAGAAAATACAAGCAATTATTTTCTTAAATGTAGAAATTATTAAATCTTTCAGATAGAAGAAATTTTAGATATACTTCACCCTAATAACTTGTGGACAAATAAGCATTATTTATTAATATAACTTGTTACTAAAAATAGATATACCACCTCGAAGAAGTGTCATCAAAGTGCTTTATAAAAATGAAAGCAGAGAGTGAAGAATATCCACAATGCATCAAGAAAGAAAAGGGGGCTCAGCCTCCAGAGCTCAGTGAGTAGGGTGTGGCCACATACACCGAGGCTGGCGGGTTCAAGCCCGGCCCAGGCCTGCTAAACAACAATGACAACTGCAACCAAAAAAAAGCCAGGCATTGTGGCAGGCGCCTGTAGTCCCAGCTACTTGGGAGTCTGAGGCAAGAGAATCGGTTAAGCCCAAGAGTTTGAGGTTGCTGTGAGCTGTGATGCCACAGCACTCTATTGAGGGCAACAGAGAGAGAGAGAGGAAAGAAAGAAAGGAAAGAAAAGAGGCTTGAAAAATGCATGTCATTGTTATAAAAACAAATGGAAGAACATGGTCACAAAATGACTTCCAAAGGAGAACTTAACTAGTAAATGGCTTTAAGATAATACCTAATTGCCTGGAATATAACCAAAAGTTTAAAAACTTCATTAAAAAACTATCTTGGGGGCTGGCAGTGGTGGCTCATGCCTATAATCCTAGTACTCTGGAAGGCTGAGGTGGGTGGATTGCCCTGAGCTCACAGGTTTGAGACCAGCCTGAGCAAGAGTGAGACCCCATCTCTAAAAACAGCTGGGCGTTATGGCAGGCGCCTGTAGTCCCAGCTACTCGAGAGGCTGCCAAGAGATTCACTTGAGCCCAAGAGTTGGAGGCTGCTGTGAGCTATGACTACAAGGCACTCTACTGAGGGCAACAAAGTCTCAAAAAACAAAACAAAAAAAACTATCTTGGTAAAATTTAAAAATGCAGAAAACCCCCATTAGACCGGGTAGAGTAGCTTAGGCCTGTAATCCTAGCAGTCTGGGAGGCTGAGGTTGGTGGACTGCCTGAGCTCCAGGTTCGAGACCAGCCTGATCCAGAGTGAGACCTCATCTCTAAAAAAAAAAAAAAAAATAGCTAGGCATTGTGGGATGCCTATAGGCCCAGCTACTTGGGAGGCTGAGGCAAGAGAAACGCTTGAGCCCAAAGCACTCTACTGAGGGTGATAAAGTGAGACTCTGTCTCGAAAAAAAATGGAAAAAAAGAAAAGAAAATCTCACATTAAAAAGGTAATAAAATTATTAAAAGCAAACAAGCCATTTATGACAATAACTGGCAGTTTAAGCACTAGATAATTAATATCAAGGAATGATATTTAATTTTGTAAATGTGATAATAGTATTATGTTTAAAAGTCTACCTTTAATGATACATATGGAAAATGTATAGAGATGATGATATGATATCTAGAATTTGATTTAAAACAATATGAAAATTACATGGTAGGCAATGAGACAAGTTTCATGAGTGGATAATTGTTGAATTTTATGATGAGTACACAAAATTTCATTAAAATATTCTGTCTCTATCTGCAGTTTAAAACTTTATAAAATGTCTAGCAAATGAGTAGGAACAAAATTAAAATATTAAATGCCTTTTGCTGAACTTCAGATTCTGTTCATGTCATTGATTACCAAGTAGTAAGTACATTTGTTCATACCATCTAGCATTCTTTTAAGAGTTATCTTTTAAGATGCTTGTATAAAGCAGGAGTTGACAGGGCCTGGTGGTTCATGTCTATAATCCCAGTACTTTGGGAGCCTGAGGTGGGAGGACTGCTTGAAGCTGGGGGTTTGAGACCAGTTTATGAAAGTAAGACCGACTACCCTTTACAAAAAAAAAAAAAAAAAAAGCCAGATGTGGAGGTGCATGCCTACTGTTCCAGCTACTTGGGAGGCTAAGGCAAGAAGATAGCTTCAGTCCAGGAGTTCAAGGCTACAGTGAGCTACGATGATGCCACTGCATTCCAGCCTGGTGACTAAGACCCTGTCTCAAAACCCCCAAAACACAAGCAAAAGAAATTAAAAAACAAACAAACAAAAAAACTCAACCAACTCTCTCCCAAAAGAAAAAAAATACAAATCTTTAAAATGTGCATTTTGCTGGCATATTTATGAAATAGGAAGTGACAGAATAAATGCATTAATAAAATGAATTTAAATTCCATTTTTTGTCTTTTTCTTCTAAACTATAGCTTAGATATTATGAAACTACTAAAAAAAACAGTAATTTTTTATTTTTTTGAAATGATGAGTGTGGTAGGCTGAATAATAGCCCCCAAAGATATCTTGTCCTAATCCCTGGAAGTTTGTGAGTGTTGCCTTACATGGCAAAAAGGACATTGCAGATACTTATTAAGAATCTTGAAATGGGGAGATAAGCTCACATTGTCCAAGTGGGCCCTAAATGTAATTACCAGTGTCCTTACAAGAGGGAGGCAGAGGGAGCTCTGACTCTAGAAAGGAAAAGGATATGACACGACAGAAGCAGAGACTGAAGTACTGTGGCCACAAGCCAAGGAATGCAGGCAGTCTTAGGAACTGGAAGAGATAAGAAACAGATTCTCCCCTGGAGCCTCCAGAATGAGCCAGCCCTGCTGACACTTTGCTTTTAGCTCTGTAAGACTCATGTTGGACTTCTGACATGTAGAACTATAAGAGAATAAATTTGTATTGTTTTAAGCCACTAAATTTGTGATAATTGTTACAGTGGCAACAGGAAATAATTAGACACTTCTTAACGATAAACCAAATATTATACAGTAACTCACATCCAACTTAAAAGAATAAAGCCTAACTAGTTTGATAAAATGAAAGCATAGCCATCATCATTGTATAAAAGTACAACTGATAATAATTCATCAAAATGGTATGAGAATAAGGCACAGATATTTACCTACATTCAAGTTAAATTATAATTCCTTAACTATGAGGGGACTTCATTTTATTAATTCAGAAATCAATTTCTCGTAACTGAGACATATGAGACTTTAAGATCTTCATTAATATCACCTTATTGATTTTTCAGGAGCAATGAAAAGTTCACAGATTTTTAGCCTGTACTACAGTTTCACTGATAAGTGGTTCTTGAGATTTAACCACTTTAGGGAGTATTTGCTTTATACAAACTGGAGAACATTTAACATGAAAACCCATCAAATATGAAAAGTCATTAAAAGGAAACAGATTTTAAAGCATGTTACTTCTTGGTTGTTTACTAAAAAGAAAAAAAAAATTCTAGGGTACAGTGTATAATTATTTTCATTCTGCTACCAGAATGATTTAAATGATTTGCCACAAAGAAACTAAACTTCATAATTAAATAGCTTTCATTACATTCTTTATGAGAAAAATAACAAGTTTATTTTTTAAGCTAAAAGTTATTTAAATTTCTAAATAATTCAAGCTACTACTGTTAATTGACATATAACCTATTTTCAAGTGACTTTCATGATTCTCAAGGATTGCTACAATGGATTATGCTTGTAGAAAGGAAACGCCTGATGCAGAAGACATCAGCAAGCACAGGTTCACTGACCACTTCCAAATGTTAAATTCTAATATCCTAGCTACTCCCCCAATTATTTTCCTTAAAATGCATTTCTTCAACCATCAAATCCCTATGTGCAGGGAAGACTTTTTCCTACGACAGAAAGTAAGACAGACACATCCTTACAAATAAGCAATCGGGCTCAGATGGTTTTGTTTGTAAACTGAGCAATTCAATTTTTTGTTACATACCAAAATCTTAAAAATATGAGGCTAGAAACAATTCTATTTTTAGAACCCAACTGACTGCCTCTATAAAAATATCTCAAAACAAAGCTTAGGTGATGTAACCACTTATAAATGCAGTTACCAATAATGAGTTCTACTTGATGAACATGTACTAAGTCTAAATACTATCCGTATATGTATCTCCTTAGTAATACTACACAGTATTTGATTCTGCAAGGAAATGCAGATTGGAATTATTTTATACAAATCACTGAAGACAAATGAGTATAGATGGCAGTTTTTGGAAATTACAAGAAAAAATGTAGAATGCTAGCACCATTACAGCTGTGGTGCATAGTCTATTATGCCAGTGTCCACCATTTAGTGGCTTTCTATTCAACTATGGGAATGGACAAATCATTTAGGAAATGAACAAATTATAAAACCACCACAGCAAACTCTCTGGACTCTTCTCAGCTACTGTGGTATCTTTTCAGTCAGCTCTCTTTTCAAATGTAGCAGATATTCCCTGGTATGAGGGTCTAAATAGATACTTAAATGCTTAAAGCATTTCTTATTCTCACAGCATAGCTGATGATGATTAGCATATACTTGAGTCTTCAACATGAAATAATACTTACACAGCACTTTATAGTGAAGTAGGAAAAGCCAAGCATGATAATTATGATCTCTTCCTTAAGGATAAGATTTTCATACAGGCTAATTGTCCAAGGTCACTCAACTTACAAGTTAGAATTCAAACCTTAGTATTCTGAATTTCCATGGTTATTATCATTAACATTTTAAATAAGGAACCACAGAATCACCATGGTTACTACATGCTTTGTGCTTTTTAGGAGAATATCTCTATGTTAGCCTAATCAACAAAGATAATAACCATGACTAATACCTTCTGAAATTATTAAGTAGATTTCAGATAATTTCAAACATGAGAAAAAAATATCTGCACATAGAGTACAGAACCGAGAAATCAAAAGTAAACAAAGGTTGGGTGCAGTGGCTCACACCTGTAATCCTAGCACTCTGGGAGGCTGAGGCAGGAGGACTATTTGAGTTCAGGAGTTCAAGATCAGCCTGAGCAAGAGCAGGACCCCATCTCTACTAAAAAGAGAAAAATTAGCTGGGCACTGTGGCAGGTGTCTGTAGTCCCAGTTACTTGGGAAGCTGAAGTAGTACGATCATGTGAACCCAGGAGTTTGAGGTTGCTGTGAGCTAGGCTGATACCACTGCCTTCTAGCCTGGGTGACAGAGTAAGAGACTCTGTATCCAAAGAAAAAAGTAAACAAGATTTCCTAGGAAAGAAACTACGGCCAGGGTACATGTCTAACTCCATCATAACTAGTTTTAGTTTTCAACCTTATATTTTACTTCTGCAGTATTGTTTTTGTTTCCAAAATACTATTTTTTTTCTGATTTATTCTCTATTATTTCCAAATCCACATCTGTGTCCCAGGTATACCTCCCAAACATCTCCACCTGGACGCCCTGCAAATGTCCCAAATACAACAGCTCCTAACTTTTATTTTCCCTGTATGAACCTCCTTTTCTTGCATTCTCCATTTTAATGCATCATGGCTCTCCTGGCTACTCAAGCCTGAAATCTTCAAGTAACTTGATTCTGCCTTCCACAGATTTCTAACTGGTCATCAACTCCTACTGAATTCAAGTGAGTCTCCACTGCCCTAGTTCACCCATCATTATTTCCTACACAGGCCTCTTAAATGATCTCCGTACCTCCAGTCTGTCCCCTTTCTAAGCTGTTCTCTGTACTGCTGCTAGAGTTAACCTTCTAAAATAGCCTGCATTATGTTCAATTTTTGCTGAAAGGGTTTTAAAAGCTTCTTTCTTAACTGCCCCAGGATCAAATTCAAACTCTTCAAAATAGCACAAAAAGCTCTTCACAGTTTGGATCCAACTTCCCTAATTCCTTCTGTTTTGTCTCCATCTAATTCATCCCTACATCCATACATGCCTACACTATATTCCTAAAATGTTCCTTGTAGTTGAGCAACATGTGATTCACTTAGGTTCTTTCTCTTTGTAACACAATAAAATTGATAATTCTTTCAAGACTTAGCTTAAATGTTATTTTCTCTACAAAGATGTTCCTTATGCTCTGCTTTTCATTTTACATAGAATTTCCTACTTTAGGAAATTCAGTAAATTAAACATTAAGAGACTTAAATCTTTTCAGTAGTGAAGATATAACATCATGACAGTATTCACTGTTACCTTAGCAAATGTCGACCCACGTCCTTCTGATTCAATTGTGATAGTTTTTGTACGACGCAGCAAAATCTGATCAATGTCCTCTTCACAGAATTTAGAGCCTTCATCTTCTTCCTCCATAATGGCACCATAAGCACCTCTTCGAAGCAAGTCTTCTATTTCCTTTTTGGAAAGCTGTTGAATCTAAAGAAAAAAATTTTGGTAACAATAGCTTTTTTATAAAAGTTCATAAAATGAGAAAGTATTCCTAAAGAAAATCAAAGAACATAAGAGGTCTTATTTAAATTGCATTTGGCTTTGGAATGCACATAGGAGAGAATTAAATGAAATGATTAATTGAAATTGCTGACTCTTCTTTGCCACCTTTAAAATAAGAATTATCCATTTCCATGAAGTGGCTTTAGTTTAAAAAAAGGGTAAGGCACATGGAACCTACCAAGGCTCTGTCAGGGCTAGGATTCTATTATTGATACAAGCCCACGATATTAAATAAGAATCTTGAGGGAAAAAGATATTTAAAAAATCATCATTTATAACAAGACAAAGCCAATATTTTAACTGTTTGACATTAAATAAAATTTGAAGAAATTTTTATATAAATAATACAGAAAATTTACAAATTCTTTTTTCTTTTTTTGAGACAGCGTCTTACTATGTCACCCTCGGTAGAGTGCTGTGGTTTGGGCTTAAGTGATTCTCTTGCCTCAGCCTCCTAAGCAGCTGGTCTACTTAGTATACCTGGGACACAGATGTGGATTTAGTAACACCTGGCTATTTTTTTTTGTTGTTGTTGTTGTTGTAGTTGTCACTGTTGTTTGGCAGGTTAAGGCCGGGTCCAAACCTGCCAGCCCCTGTGTATGTGGCAGGTGCCCTAACTGCTGAGTTACAGGCACTGAGCCATTCACAAATTCTATCTTGCTATGCCATGATACAAATATTTTATAAGGAGAGCAAAGAATTTCTATCTTAAAAATACATTGTTGAAATTCAAAAGGTATGAAGCTATATAAACAGGATTTAAAAATATTAACTAAACATGGCTTTATTCTGATAATTTCTCCTTACATAAAAACAATGTATTTTGTGTTCAGTATGGTAAAATTAAATAGAAACAAAAAAACAACACAAAAAGCCCAAGTGAAAAAAGAAAATGTACATACACCACCAACATTACTGTCTCTTCCACTCATGCTCTGTAACACAGCCTTATCTAGGCCCAGTTTCAGACTGGCTCGGTCAAACATCTCTCTCTCATATGAGTTACGAGTCACTAGTCTGTAGACTTTAACTGCTTTGTCCTGACCAATTCTGTGGCAACGAGCTTGGGCCTGTATAAAATGAAAAGTTATAGATTTAATTTTTTTCCCAAAAGGTATGTAACAGTAAATCATATATATGGAATCAAAATATAAGTAAAAATGTTTAGACATGCTTGATAACTAGACATTATCTTTTTCTAGAAATTAAGGCAGAACATATCAGATTGGGAAACAGTCACACTATCAGCAATAAGTTAAAATGTAATGTAAATCTATGAAGGGTCATTATATTTTAATGGAGATGCAATCAATATAATTTTAGACAAGAAGACGAAATCTATGAACAGATCTTTTAGTTGATGGTTGATTCAGTTGATTTAGTTGATTCACGCTTTAAAGTCCTACCCTAAATTTCTAAATTTTTTTTACTGCATTATCAACAATCTTTTCAATATATTCTTCTTAATCTGGGTAATATTTAGGGGGAGAGAAAAACCCTAAGGTAACTCCAGGGATCTTTTTTTTTTCTATGGACAGAATTTAATTTTGTCACCCTCAATAGACTATGCTGGCGTCATAGCTCACAGCAATCTCAAATTCTTGGGTTCTAGTGATCCTCTTGCCTCAGCCTCCTAAGTGAGACTATAGACAACCACTACAACTCCCAGCTCTTTTTAGGGAAGGGGTCTCGCTCTTGCTCAGGCTGGTCTTGAACTCCTGAGTTTAGGCAATCCACATGCCATGGCCTTGCAGATTGCTAGGATTGCAGGCATGAGTCACTACACCCAGCCTAGGAGATCTAAACTTTACTTAAATGGAGGACAAACTAATTATTTAATATGTATGCACACATGTTTGAAGTGGAGAAATTAAAGATGTATAAGAGCTTCACATTTAATTTTGAGTTCCTACTAAGCTTAAAATTTAATGATACATGTTGACTCCAATGTTACAGAATCTCAGTCTTTCACCCCAATTATTAATCATGTTCCCATTATCTTCAGGTAGATTAAATCATACATTGTTGGCTTTAAAATTCATAGGTGGGATCGATATTATGCTCCTTGTTTTTCTTTTTCTTTCTTTCTTTCTTTTTTTTTTTTTTTTGAGATAGCTTCTCGCTTTGTCTCTCAGGCCGGAGTGGAGTGGTGCCATTATAGCTCACTGGAGCCTTGAACTCCCGGGTTTAAATGATGTCCCTGCCTCAGTCTCCCAAGTAGCTGGAAGTACATGGCATGCACTACCATGCCTTGCTGATTCTTTTTTTTTTAAGACAGAGTCTCATCACTCTGTTGCCCTGGGTAGAGTGCCATGGCATCATAGTTCACAGCAATGTTAAACTCCTGGGCCCAAGTGATCCTCTTGCCTAACCTCCCAAGTAGCTGGGACTATAGGCACTTGCCACAGTGCCCAGCTAGTTTTGCTATTTCTAGTAAAGGTGGGGTCTCAAGCCTGCTCAGGCTGGTCTCGAACTCCTAAAGCTCATGTGACCTTCCTGCCTCAGCCTCCCAGAGTGCTACGATTACAGGCATGAAACACATGGCCAGCTCAATTATTTTATTTTACTATAGAGATGGTGGCTTGCTCTATTGTCCAAGATGGTCTCAAACTTCTGGGCTCAAACTATCCCTCAAAGTGCTGGGATTACAGGTGTGAGATAGTAGGCCTTAGGCCCAGCAACCATTTGTTGACAACTTTATCCTACCCACATCAATTTTATCCTATTTGCAACCAGGAATCATTTGTAAACAGGCAACTTTAGGTCTAGAGAAAACATAAGAGGTAAAACATTTACTATCTGTAAAGACTAGATCTATCTTAGCAGTTGAGGAGAAAAAAATCAAGTGAGAGGGAGAAGTTGGGGGTGGGGGTTCAGCACAGTTTTTCCAATTCTCCCTCAGGTTCTATAATGTGAATTAAATCATTTTATTCTAAATTAACTTTTAGAAAATCACATGTGTGGTAGGCAGTTTTAAGGATACATATGTATTCCAAAGGCATACAATTATGATTTTGCCTTAATCTAAGGGTTGGCAAAACTATGGTTTGTGAACCAAATCTGGCCTGCCAATGAGGAATGGCTTTTTTACATTTTTCAAGGACTGTGATAAACAAGCAAGAATGTATGACCTCACGTAGCCCACAAAGCCTAAAATATTTACTAACTGGCCTTCTACAGAAAAAGCTGGTCCCTGGTTTTATCTCTTTTGAACAAACCTTTGACATTCTGAACTAACTTACATAAAGTTACACAAATGTGTAATTGAAAATATTATATGTTTCAACCCAAGTACACTCTCAAGACCATTTATTATATCAATACTTGGTTTTCATACCTATTTAAAGTTATGATATAACTTGTCTGAAAGTAGTGGGTTATCTTGACTGAGTTAGTTGTAGATCAAACTCTCTGTTTTATAGTTTTCCCCCCTCTAACTGCTGTACTTGACTATTCTTAAAAAGGAATAATATAAATTGTAGTACAGTTAAGACTATCATGAATAGTCTTTTTTTTTCTTTTTTGAGACAAAATCTCACTATGTTGCCCTTGACAGAGTGCCGTGGTGTCACAGCTCACAGCAACCCCAGACTCTTTGGGCTTAAGCAATTCTCTTGCCTCAGCCTCCCTAGTAGCTGGGACTACAGCACCTGTCACAACACCTGGATACTTTTTGTTGCAGTTGTCATTGACATTTACCTGGCCCTGGCTGGTTTGAACCCGTCACCCTTGGTGCATGTGGTCGGAACTGTAACCACTGTGCTACAGGCGCTGCCTATCACGAATAGTCTTATACTTCTCTTATACTTTGTTCTCTTCTCATATCCCTCCTAGAAACTGATCTTCTACAAATTTTGACCCTCTTTGATGATGCTAATTAATATGCTTATGAATCTATAAAGTCCAAATATAGTCATGACTAACAAACATGCTGTTTTCTACAATATTTTATTCAAAGACATACTAAACTCTATAGTACTTACTTATAGAGATGATTATTAGAAGCTAAAACGTTGATAAACAAGTACTTATTTTTATTTTTTTAAGGACAACTTCTTATTGCTACCAGAAGCTTTTAGCATCATTGCATGATCTGACTGTAATACCTTATTCAGACTGCAAAGGGAGCTCAGGATCCAGAAGTCAATTAAGAGAAATAAAGGTAGGTTGAGGAGGCAAGGGGAATAACTTTTATCGAGAAAATCCTAGCAGTTTAACATAAAACTAGTTTTATGAAAAGAGTGCAGCTGAAAAAAACTTTATTTTTTAAGAAAATTTTGCATCTTTTGGAGTTTTTATATAATTTTTTTGGTCTTTAAGTGTTTAAATAATGTTGGATTATAATTATCCGGACAAGTAAATAAGGGTTTTTGTGGGGGGTATTTTTCCGGTTCTCTTCAAATTAGCTGGATAAAGTATTATCTTCTATAGCCTTTCCTAGTTTTGCATGTTCTCATCCACAGAGTAGTCTACCTTTGTTTGTACTCGATGATAACACTTCTGTCGTACTATTGAAACTACATGACAGAAACAGGCTACAATGGTGGAGAAGGGGAAGCATGTCCCTCTTGTCTTGATAAATCAGTGCCACACACAGAACCCACATTTTCTGAAGCATTATAGAGCTGTTTGATTCCAGCATAGAAGTCATCCACTTACATCTCCTCCACTTTGCGTTTAGCAGAGGTATGCTTGCACCCATTGGCAGCTGGGAGATGATGGTAGAAGCTGCTGTACCTCTAACTGGCACTTCTGGCTTGCTGTTGTCCTTGGAGATATTTGGGCCTGGGACAGAGGAGGGATGTAATCTGAACACTCCTTTGTCACAGGTCACCAAGGTGTGCTTGAGGGATGGTAGACATAAACGGAATTTAGAGGCAAGGAAGACTGCAGAGTGGAAAGGTGATATACCACCAGCTCCCGACAATGGATCAACTGGGAGCTATCCATCTGTGCTTTCTGCAGCAATTCAATCATAAGAGGAAGGCAATCTGGAATAAATTTCTCCATTTCCAGACTAACCATGGCCAGAGCAAGCATGGATCCTTTGAATTGCAGAAGTTGACCATACAGTGAAGCAGTTGCTTGGTGAGGACTGCCAAATGTTGAGATGGGCTCAGTGTGGGCAAACTGAAAAGTAACTAAGGCCTAGCTGACACTGCAATGGCATGAAAAATGTGAAGAAAATCCAATAGTGTTGCTGTGTGAAGATCCCAATTCAACTGATCCAGAGTAATTCTCTCCATTCTCAGAATTTCAGATGAGGAACATCCACAGAAACTGTCTCTTGCTCATACCTTCAGTACTGGAATTGTCTCAGCTTCCACAACAGTCTTGGCAGCTAAGAAAAAACTTGGCAGCTAAGCTGACTGCAATACAACTCAAGTATTTTGGCTGGGTCTTTACAGTAGCTAAAAATCTGTCCAGGGCAGTGCCTGTGGCTCAGTGAGTAGGGTGCCGGTTCCATATACAAAGGGTAGCAGGTTCAAACCCAGCCCCAGCCCAAACTGCAACAACAAGAACAAAAAGTAGCAGGGTGTTGTGGCGGGCACCTGTGTTCCCAGCTACTCGGGAGGCTGAGGCAAGAGAATTGCCTAGGCCCAGGAGTTGGAGGTTGCTGTGAGCTGTGTGACGCCACGGCGCTCTACCAAGGGCAATAAAGTGAGACTCTGGTTTTTAGCTACTGTAAAGCCCGCCCGCCATCCCTCCACCCCCCAAAAAAACCTGTCCAAAAGACTGCTAGCCAAAGCAAGTGTTTCTGGGTAAAGGCTGAACTGGTACTTGAGTTTGGCCAACTACTGAATTACTTCATCTCTCTGGGACAGAGAAACATTCCTTGATTTATGGGCATTTTCAGCACATTCACCTTCCATATCTGGGCTTCCCTAGTGATTGTCTTTTCCAACAGTAAAGACAATCTCTTGTTTTCCAAAGGTCCTGGACACTTCACGATATCCTTTGGATCTGCCTGCCACCCAGCTTGATGTAGCTACCTTTTCCTCGTCCTCCTGTTCTTCCTCCTCCCTGGCAGAGCTGTAGGCCTCACAGTGGTGAGGTGGGGTCACCGGGACCCGTGAACAGAGGAGGGAGAAGAGGAGGAACCAGATGGTGGTCACAGGCGCTGGGTCAGTCAGTGAATTAGTTCCACGCTGGCCCCGGGCCTGAGGCTCCAGCCCGGGTGGGGAGGGGCCACCTCTCGCCTGAGGTTAGGGGTGCCGGAGAGGCAGGGATAAGATGGGCTCTGCCCTGCAGGGGACGCGCCTCTAAGGGGAAACAGTGAAAGGAAAAGGGGAGAGGGGGTGGAAAGGAGAAAAAAAAGGAAGGGGAAAGAGTGGGGAGGGAAATAAGAAAAAGCGAGACAGAGATGCTGCAGTGACCGCCCGTGGGGAAGGCTGGGGAGGGAGGGGACAAGTACTTATTTTTAAGAAATAAAATTCTTAAACTTTTATTGCAAATAAGTCCTTAGAGGTCAGGTCTCTCTCAAATTTACATAATATTCTTTAAACAATAAAAATATTGTACTCAAGTACTCCTTCTTATAATAGTAAGACATATTATTAAAAAGTATACTGTTATTACATTAAAATTAAAATAATTTCACCTATTTGGCACAGATATTTCTTAAAGAAACATACATGTTAGTTGGTTGAGATAAAAGTAAAAGATATGGATTACCAAAAATAACAACATGATTTTTTAGAAAAATTACATTTCTTGGTAGCCAAAGAATTTATTTACCTGAAGGTCATTTTGAGGATTCCAGTCAGAATCAAAAATTATACATGTATCAGCTGCAGTCAAGTTGATGCCTAATCCACCAGCTCGGGTACACAGGAGAAAAACAAATCGATCTGAATCAGGTTTACTAAATCGATCAATAGCAGCTTGCCGAAGATTGCCTCTGACCCTGCCATCAATTCGCTCATATAAATATCTATGAAAAGAAAGGGAATACATTTTGATAGATGAATATAATAAAAATGAAAGTACATTCTATCAAATGTAAAGTCTGTTTTCCCACAAAATTATGTTTACCATAAAAATTAAGAAGAAATATCACTCCAATTAGTCTCTATGACTTTATACTTTTATTTTCCCCAGTCTTTGGCCAGGGTTGGGTTTGAACCCACCACCTCTGGCATATGGGGCCAGCACCCTTTGAGCCACACGCACTGCCCTATGATTTTATACTTTTTGGTGTTCATGCTGCAGAGGAAACACAGATTTTGCAAAGATACAAAATCTCTGCATTCCTGGGTATAAAGGTAAAATATCACTACAATTAGTATCATTTTTAAAAAGTTGGAAAAACAAAAATGTCCATAAAAACCACCTTGCTGATCTCATAATTTTTTTTTTTTTAGGAAATAGAGATTTTCTGCCTGGGTGGTGTGGCTTGCCCCTGTAATTTTAGCACTCTGGGAGGCCCAAGTAGGAGGATTTCTTGACGTCAGGAGTTCGAGACCAGCCTGAGTAAGAGCAAGACCCCATCTCTACTAAAAATAGAAAGATTAGCTGGACATTGTGACAGATGCCATAGTCTGGCTACTTGGGAGGTTGAGGCAGAAGGATCGCTTGAGCTTAGAAGTTTTAAGTTCCTGTGAGCTAGACTAACACCATGGCATGCCAAAAAAAAAGTAGACATTTTCACATAATTTTAAATAAGAAGGCTCTGAATGTTTTGCGTTTTGTCCTTAATCTATATTACTCTCTGAACTGATAAACTTGTTTCTATATCATGTGCTACTGAGGGCAAACTGTAATGCTGTCAAATTCTTTATAGTCATTACTATAAGGCCATTATCCTTTATAATTTCTTTTTTCCCTTCCCACTTAAAATACATAAACCCCCCAAATTATAGGACACCAATAAAAATAAAATGTAAAAAAATTCAGGAGCTAGAATAGGAATGTAAGTGGCATACATATGACACCTGCCACACTTTCTCTGGTTTCAGACACTTCTTTCCACATATGACTTACTAGTATTTATTTATTTTTTTTTTTGTAGAGACAGAGTCTTACTTTATCACCCTCAGTAGAGTGCCGTGCTGTCACACAGTTCACAGCAACCTCCAACTCCTGGGCCTAGGCGATTCTCTTGCCTCAGCCTCCCAAGTAGCTGGGACCACAGGCGCCCGACACAATACCTGGCTACTTTTTGTTGTAGTCTGGCCGGGGCCAGGTTTGAACCTGCCACCCTCAGCACATGGTACCGGCGCCCTACCCACCAAGCCACAGGTGCCACTCATGACTTACTAGTTTTATCAGTAGCATGGAGATATGACTTCTAAAAATGTTACTCATGATAATAAAGATACTTGGGGTTCCATGAAATTGATTAAATGGAAATTTGCAGGTACAGTTTCATCTTTGTAGAAACTTTATTGTGTAAGGAGATCAAGAAAATGTAAGAATATTTTAGAAATACTGCAATTCAATGTTCCTACCACTTATATAATATAAAATTGAGAATAATACACCTTTTGAAATAAGGCTAACGGATCAGAATACTGAGAGTAAAAAAGGAACTAGACACAAAACAAATAAAAGTGCACTAAATACTTGCTGATAATATAAACCAATATACACATCTCCTTATCTCAAAGGATCAAAAATTTATCAAATTATAATCTAGAACTGAAATTTCTAATTTCCTTTCACATTAACTAGTTGATATTACATTGAATCCTAATAGCCTAATAAATACCCTATGATAAATATTCTATTTGTCATAGCCTAAAAACTTATGAGATAAAATGTTATTTTTTGTAGACAGGGTCTCACTCTGTCACTCCGGATGGAGCAGTGTCGTAATCATAGCTCACCATAACCTGGAACTCCTGAGCTCAAGAAATCTTCCTGCCTTAGCCTCCCAAGTATCTAGGACTGCAGGCACATGCCACATACTTTGCTAACGTTTGTATTCTTTGTTAAGACAGGGCTTCACTACTTTGCCCAGGCTGGTCTGAAAATTCCCAGCCTCAAGCAATCCTCTGGCCTTCCCATCCATTACTGGGATTAGATGCATGAGCCACCACACCTGGCCTCATTAATTGAACAAACTGGAAAAGATTAAAGGATGAACAAATTTTATATAGTGCATAAGAATAAAAGTACAACTTAAGGTTATAATTATAGCAATGAAATAGATCCAATAGGATCTTGAATCACTTTTTTCCTATTTTAAAGATGGCTGTCATAAATAGAAGTCCATGTAAGTGGCATTACCATGAGGTTTACAAATCAAGTAAACATATGCTACTAAATTCCTAGGTCAACAAATACCTATGAATTTAGGTTTTCTTTTCTTTTTTTTTTTTTGAGACAGCGTCTCACTATGTCACCCTGGGTAGAGTACTGTGGTATCATAGCTCACAGCAACCTTTAACTCTTGGGCTTATGAGATTCTCTTGCCTCAGCCTCCTAAGTAGCTGGGACTACAGGTGCCCACCACAACCCCTGGCTATAATTTAGGTTTTATTAATTAGTCTCAGGCCCACCTACAATTGAAAACAAATGCAAGTAAGGAAAACTCACAACATATAATCCTAGGTAAGTTTACTTACAGATTTGGATACATTCTTATCTAAGTAAAGAGAAAGATATGAGTAAAGTTGGGTTACAATACAGTGCTGCACAATGTTAATAACATATATTTAATATAATTCATAGTACATATCAATGGATTATACTATGCCTCACCTTTTATGTATGAGATAGTCCTCCAGGATGTCAAGGCAGCGTACCATTTGAGAGAAGATGAGCACTTTATGACCTCCTGCTTTCATTTTGGGAAGCAATTTATCAATAAGGACCAGTTTACCAGCAGACTGTATCATTGCTTGAAGATGAAAATCAGAAGCAGCTGGATTATATGTATCCCTAAATTCTCCTAGTATTTTCTCCTCAGCACCTATCAAAGAAACATGAAAAAATAGCAGCAATGCACAAAAGCAGGCAATTCCCAACTGCTTTTTTGTTAATCAGAATTACTGCTCTTCTGTGCTTCTATAATGTAAGTTTCTGATGGCATGTATATTGCTTTTATTAGAATTATTTATGTTTTTGGCTAAATCTCTACCAAAACTAGACTGTAATTCCATTGATGCCACAATGTCTTAATCATCTTTTTATTTCCCACTTAGTATAATGCCTTATATAATTTTTTTTTTTTTTTTTTTTGTAGTTTCTGGCCGGGGCCAGGGTTTGAACCTGCCACCTCCAGTATATGGGGCCCGTGACCTACCCCTTTGAGCCACAGGTGCTGCCATATGTCTTATATAAATTTATGTTTGCTCAATGTTTAATGAATACTATTAGGGGAAGGATTAATGAAACTGTGGTCTTAACTTGAGTGAGTTATATTTTTAAAATAAATATCTAATATTTAAAATACCAATCTTAGTAGTTGTCATCATTGAAGAATGATCTTAATTAATCTGAATGTGTCTTTGAGTACCTTGTTAGCCATCAAAACAGGGAAACAAGAAAAAATTAAAAGCAGCCATCTTATTATAGTCATGTTATATTGCTACATACTTCCTTCAGAGAGTCTAGATCAGAATTAAAGAGGCTTTCAGAATTCCTTCCCTTGTGTAGCCATAAAAGACAGTAAGAATTCCAAGAGAAGCTTTACCCTGTTTCCCCGAAAATAAGACATCCTCCGAAAATAAGACCTACTTACAGGAAAGATAAGACATCCCCTGAAAATAAGACCTAGCGCATCTTTGGGAGCACACCTTAAAATAAGACACTGACACTGTCTTATTTTCCGGGAAACAGGGTAGTTATCTTGAATAAAGGTAATACATTAGAAGTATATTCCCAAGAATAAGTGGGGGGGGAACATTGTACAGAAAGAACACTGATATTGAACCTGACCAAGACCTTAAAAAGTCACATTACTGCAACATAAAAACTGAAACACTAATTGGGGCACCTAACCAGGAATGAAATGCAAATGCGGAAGCCCAGAAATGAGCTTTGCTGTCTTTATCCCTGAGGAAGATTAAAGAGGAGAAGGAATACCAGTCTAAATTACACCGAACAAACTCCTGCTTTTGTAACCTGATTCCGAACATTTGTAATCCCTCAGAACACAAGAGGGAGAGTTGCAACAGCCAGTACAGTTGTAGTGGTATTTTGTTTGTATTCATTAGTATTTCTAGAAAGACAAAATTATTTGTTGTAACCCTTTTTAGCTACCTTTGATAAGATATGGATGATTACAGCACTTCCGGAGCTCCATCATAGTATTGACCAAGTTAGGTACGTTAGTTTGTCCTGCTCCTTTGGATAAAAAGGAGAAGTTTTTCTCCAGAATGGCCCGGTAGTACTTCTTCTGAATATTGGTGAGTTCTACTTCAATGATGGTTTCTTCCTTAGGTGCCAACTTCTTTTCCACATCTTCTTTTAATCTTCTCAACATCATTGGTTTCAGGATAGCTTGAAGTTTTTGTACCTGAATAAAAAAAAAAATGGTAAAAAGGTATATAAGTGCATATATAATTATACATACAAAATAATTATAATGATAAAAAATTTAATGAATTTGTTTACAAAGAAGTAAGCAAGGATAGGATACCTGTTCCTCTGTTTTCAGATCCCCAAATTCTTGCATAAATGTTGATTCAGAAGGAAATCTTAAGGGTTCAAGAAAGTGAAGAAGACTAAACAGTTCTTCAACTGTATTTTGGAGAGGTGTACCGGTCAAAAGCACCTTGTGTTCCTACATAGAGAACAATCCTCATCAAACATCATAGTACCAAGATTGCATGAAAGCTGACTTAGCTTTATCAGATTTTCAGACTTTGAAAAGTAAATACTTTTCTGGCCATAATTTTCAAGATTTAACTCAAAATACATCTCTACCCCAAAATCTTCAATAATGTACTTTCCTAATCTCTTTTTTAAAACTTTGCATTATTCCTGTCATGCCTTTAAAAATTCCAATAATTGGCCTATGGCTTAAGGAGTAGGGCACCAGCCCCATACACAGGAGGTGGCAGATTCAAACCTGGCCCAGGCCAGAAACTGCAAAAAAAAAAGAAAAAAAAAAATCCCATTCCAACCACCCTCCCCCAAAAAATTCTAAATAATTTAAAAAGAAAAATATAAACTTTCAGCAGCGCCGGTAGCTCAGTGGGTAGGGTGCTGGCCACATACACTGAGGTTAGTGGGTATGAACCTGGCCCGGGCCAGCTTAAACATCAATGACAACTACCACAACAACAACAACAACAACAACAACAAATAGCCAGGCATTGTGGTAGGTGCCTGTAGTCCCAGCTACTTGGGAGGCTGAGGCAAGAGAATCGCTTAAGCCCAAGAATTGGAGGTTGTTATGAGCTGTGATGCCACAGCACTCTACCGAGGGTAACATAGTGAGACTCAGTCTCAAAAAAAAAAAAAGAATAAACTTTCTAAGACCAAAGAGGGAATTTGTTGCTTTTGTACTCAACTATTCTTGGTATGGAAGTTTGCAAACCAAAGAGTACTCATTATTTGTAATTTGGATGACCACCATTTGACAAATCACTGAGGTTATAATCCAAGACTGTAAAGAATGGAGTATGCTTCTAAACTAAAATTTCACTAACAATCAACATAATTGTAACAGAAGATGACTATTTTTAATGACAGCACAAATTATTATCATTTAAAACTTTTTTTTTTTTAAGACAGTGTCCCACTTTGTCGACCTCAGTAGAGAGCCGAGGCATCATATCTCACAGCAACCTCAAATTCTTGGGCTCAAGCAATTCTCTTGCCTCAGTCTCCCAAGTAGCTGGAACTACAGGTGCCCGCCACAATGCCCGGCTATTTTTAGAGACAGGGTCTCACTCTGGCTTAGGCTGGTCTCGAACCTGTGAGCTCAGGCAATCCATCCGCCTGGGCTTCCCAGAGTGCTAGCTATGAGCCACTGCACCCAGCCTAATACCTCTAAATTGCCAATCTAAATATCTGTATATCTGTAAGTACATGTATAGGCTAATAAAGGGTTTGATATACATCAAACTGTACATACTAGAGGGAGGAGACAAACTGGGTGTGAGATGTAGTGAGAAGGGGACATTTTAATTTTTTACTGTATGTGGTTCTATATATTTATTTGTTCAAGTGCTCACGTATTAATTGTGTGATGTTAATTAAAAATCAAAATGTTTTAAAAACCACTTCTATTTGAAAGAAGCAAACACTAACAAATAGATGACTTCAAGAATTCCCATTATTTCATTTGACTATCCTAAAAAACATTGCCATTATTAACTACATCCAACATATGTTAGGCATGTAGAATTATGTAGGAACTCTATCCTTTTATTATAAATGATCTGAATAATATTATAACTTTGGTAAAAGTTCAGAAATTTCTGGCTTAGGGCTGGGCATGGTGGCTCACGCCTGTAATCCCAGTACTTGGGAGGCCGAGTTCAGGTTCAAGACCAGCCTGAACAAGAGCAAGACCCCATTTCTAAAAAATAGCTGGGTGCTGTGGTGGATGCCTGTTGTCCTAGCTACTTGGGAGGCGGAGGCAAAAGGATCACTTGAGGCCAGGAGTTTGAGGTTGCTGCGAGCTATGATGCCATAGCACTCTACCAAGGGTGATAAAGTGAGACTCTGGCTCAAAAAAAAAAAGAAAAAAGAGAAATTTATGGCTTAAATTTTCAACAGCATAAACTTTATAGAGGTTTCCTTTTCTTAGTTACAAAAATTAATTACTGAAGATTTTTGAAGGAAGGATCTAAACACTTTTAAGTCTTAGAAAACAGGTATGTTTTTTTCCTTACTAATTAAGCCCCAAATCTCAATTATCACAGATAGGATTCAGATATATCTATACTCTAAAATTAAAAAAGAATAAATTTTTAGCATTACATTTAACTTTCTATGACCTATTAACTAAGTAGCTAAAAAACTGAAGTTAAAGTGATAGTATTAAGTTACTTACCAGATTCATGAGTTTCAGACCTTCTAGGAGTTTACAATTTTTATTTTTTAACCTATGTGCTTCATCAATAATCACACATCGCCATTCAATTGCATTAAGCTCTCCACAGCCTCCAAGAATCATTTCAAAAGTAGTGATGATGGCTTGAAATCTATAAGCTCCTCGAATGATACGCCCCTAGAAATTGTTAAATATAATAATTTGCTGAAATGTCTTAATTGTACTATTTATTCCTGTCAAATGGCATCTAATGACATGTTATAAAACATTTTCCACTGAAATTTTTATATATGCATAGACACTTCCTTACAATGAGAAGTTTTAGCATTAAACTGTATTAAACTGCTGTTTTCAATAATGCCAAAATTATACCAATACAATTATATTATTTATAATTTCCAAATAACTTATCTCTGACAAAATGTTTTATAATAATTTCTATAAATTATAATATCAATTTTATTCAAGAAAGAAATGGTCCTTATAAAATCTGGCCAATAAGATCCCAGCAATAAGCTTAAATCTATAAATTCACAGATAGTAAGCAGTGAATAATTTTCCATCCAAATAATTTATTCAGCAAATATTTATTGAATGCCTATGTGCCAGATCATGTTCTAGTTGCTGGAGACATAGCAGTAAACAAAACAGACAAAAATAACTATCTAATTGGAACTTACATTCCAAAGATTCTAATGCATGATGCTGTCACTAAGAAAACAAATCAAATATTAAAAAAAAAAAAACAATAAGTTGGAAAGAGATAAAGGCTGTAGAATAAAATGAAATAGGGGTATATAAGGTTGGAGGTGGCTATTGCAATTTTATATTGGGTGATTGGGAAAACGTTACAAGAAGTAACATTTTAGCAAAGATCTGAAGATGGGGGAGGATGCCATGTTGAATAAAAAAAAGCATTCTTGGTAAAAGAAGTAGGAAGTAGAAGACTGTAAAGAGGGAGTATCTTTAGTAGTATTCCAAAAACAGCAGGAAAGCCAGAGTGTGAAACCCAGTGAATGTGGAGGGGATGAGGGAGACTAGATTGTGACTCGAAATCTGTGATAAGACCTTCAGCACTCTGAGCAAGAAGCTACTGAAGAGGGTGGGGCCATGATGTGACATATACATATTTTAAAAGAGTCCCTTTGGCACTAGACTGTTTATCGCACAGCTCAATTTACAATCGCCAAAATGTTTCTACAGCCTAAATGCCCACCAACCCAGAAATGGATTAATAAGCTGTGGTATATGTACATCATGGAATACTATTCAGTCATTAAAAAAGATGGAGACTTTACATTTTTGTATTAACCTTTATAGAGGTTATTCTTAGTAAAGCATCACAAGAATGAAGAAGCATGAATCCTATGTATTCTATTTTGATATGAGGACAATTAATGACCTAGTACACGATGGGGGCTGGGGGAAGGGGAGAGCAGAAAGAGAGAAGGAGAGAGGGGGCTGGGGGAAAGGAAGAGCAAAAGGAGAGAAGGACGGAGGGGGCAGGGGAAAGGAGGAGCAGAGAAAGGGAAGGGGAGGTAGGGTCTCAGTGTGTGACACACCTCTTGAGGGCAAGACACAATTGTAAGAGGGACTTTACCTAACAAATGCAATCAGAGTAACCTGGTTTCTTGTGCCCTCAATGAATCCCCAATAATAAAAATTAAAAAATAAAAGAGTCCCTCTGGCCATTGTGGTGAAAATGGTCTGAAAAGGCCAAAGACAAGATACATCATGGAGGCCAGTATAAAAGTTCCCCTAGTAATTCAACTAAGAAATCATTTCCACCATGAGAAGTGGTCAATCTCAAATGTATTTTGAAGACAGAGCCAATAGAATCTTATGGAGTGAGATAACGAAAAGGTCTCAAATTTGACCCTATAAATTTTAGTTTGAACAATTGGAAGTTTGTGTAGCTATTTACTAAACAGAAGAAGTTTGGAATTTTGGTTTTGGATATGTAAACTTGAAGTGTCAAATACAACCTTACGGAGTTGTTGAGCAGGCATTTGGATATGACTCTGGAATTTAAAGAGTTTAGAGTTGGTGATACAGATTCAGGAGTTTCCGGCAGTACAGATGGTATTTAAAGTTATGTGTGTGAGTGAAATCTCAGAAATAATAAGTGTAGATATAAGAGAGTTTGAAGACTGAGCCCCAGGTCACTCTGTTTTGTATTCTGTTAGATACAAAACAGAAGGAACCAATAAAGGAAGCCTGAAGTCCAGGAATCTGAGAGTGTTTAAATGGGAATGAAAACAAACTGGGTAGAAAAAGAAAGAAAAGGTTAAAGAATATTGTGACTTAGTGTTTTGGGGTTTTTTTTGTGTTTTGTTTTTTTGAGACAGAGTCTCACTTTATTTCCCTCAGTAGAATGCCCTGGTGTCATAGCTCACAGCAACCTCGAACTCTTGGGTGCAAGTGATTCTCTTGCCTCAACCTCCCAAATAGCTGGGACTACAGGCACACACCACAACGCCCGGCTATTTTTAGAGACAACTTCTTGCGTTGGCTCAGGCTGGTCTCGAGCCTGTGAGCTCAGGCAATCCACCCACCTCAGCCACCCAGAGTGCTAGGAGTACAGGCGTGAGCCACTGCGCTCAGGTTGTGACCTAGATTTTGTTTTTTTTTTAATTAAATCATAGATGTGTACATTAATGCAATCATGGGGAACAATGTGCTGATTTTATATACAATTTGAAATATTTTCATCAAACTGGTCAACATAGCCTAAGTCACAGCATCTGTGACTTAGATTTTAATTAATATTAATTGATTTTAGTGTACTTCATGTGGATTGTATACATTGTTGTTAAACTGAATGCTAGCTCCAGTAAGAAAACATTTATGACCCTTATACAAAACTAAAAACCTAGCATATGATATATTCAGTTAAGTTGATAATCACCATGTTTAATAAGCATTCTTGACTCTGACTTGGGTTTATGAACCCCAGTTTTGTTCTGTGGTTTGGGGGTAACACATATATCTTGGCTTCCTCTTATTTCAAATGAGGATAATATTATCTGTTTTATAAGGTTAATGTTACAAAGATTAAGTGAAATAATATATTTAAGCTGTTAAGTACAAAGCCTGGCACATGGTAAATACTCAATAAATGTTTGTGATTATTAGTGTTATCATTTGTTATTTTTCCCAGGGCACTTAGGAAAGTTTTAGCATAATTTTAGCACTGCTGTGATTTGAAGGTATTAGATAACTTAAAAACAGAAGTTAAATATTTATTTAATTTACATTAAAATATGAGAGTTTAAAAGTTATTTCTAAATTTGAAGTAGAGATCTATTTATCTCATTGCATGACAACCTTTATCTTATGAAATTTAAAATCTATTCAGACATTACTTTGTAGAATCTATAACATTTATCACAACATACAATATTTCACATATACACTTCAGCTTATTACACATTAGGAATCTCAGGTTTTTGGCTACCGTATTTATGACAGATTCATGACAAATACAGTAAACGTATAACTTTAACAATCTCTTAAAAGTCTCAAGATTTTAGTTGTGCCTTCTGTGAAAATCTATAAATTCTACAAATGTATGATTAAGAATAATAAGACATTATAGAAGGGAATCAAATTCTAAACTAATTAATATGTCATAGACTCTCAAGGTACAAAAGTGATAGTTTTCAATGAGGAATAATTAAAGAATTATATAGATGCTTAATTTCACATAAATAATTATTTCAACCTTGCAACTGGGGGGAAAAAAGAGATTATAGGAACAAAATCAGTTAATCCATTTTCATCCTCAAATAGGTAGAAAGTCAGTTATAATTGGGAGGCAAAAGTAGAAGGCTATGCACATTAACTTACATCAACTTCTGTCAGACTCAATTTATAACACTTTTAAAACAGTAGAGTAAGTAAAATGAAAGTTTAAGGTGCTTCTGAGGTACAGTGTCAGGCAATAAATCTTTTATAATTAAAAAGTACAATTCTTTGTGGATTCTATCTATTGATTTTATTTCTTATTTCTTTCTTTCTTTCTTTTTTTTTTTTGAGACAAAGTCTCAAGCTGACACCCTGGGTAGAGTACTGCGGCATCACAGCTCATAGCAACCTCCAATTGTCAGGCTTAAGTGATCCTCCTGCCTCAGTTTTTCTATTTTTAGTATAGAGACGGGGTCTTGCTTTAGCTCAGGCTGGTCTCAAACCCGTGAGCTCAAGCAATCTACCTGCCTCAGCCTCCCAGAATGCTAAGATTATAGGCGTGAGCCAATACACCTGGCCTATTTCTGAATAAAGATTTTTATCTAAAGTGGTTCATATCAACATTCAAGACTGTGTCTTATCCAAGGCTATTCTATATTAAAATTAAAAAAAAGAATGCAAATTGGTACTTCATGTCTTCTAGTTTTAACGTTCTGTTAGAAAATTATTTAAAGGTTGTCATCTTTTTGTTTTAATGGTATGTATATTCAGGAAGAATAGGAAATACCTTCCTAAAGAGTAAGTGGCCAAAGCAAAATAGAAAATGTGCCTCTAAAACACAGGGGAGAGCAAAACCATGCAGTCACCATAATGACTGAAATAACCAATTCTATGGGGGGAAAGCTGGGGATATACCTGTAATGGTAAAAGAAATAAATGATTTTTCTTTAAATTTTGAAATAAAAATCCACTGAACAAGAAAGAGAACCTATATTCTCACTTCAGTAGGCATTTAAATGCATGGTGTTCACTAAAGATTTAAATTTTTAAAAATGGAGGAAAAAAGGTAGAGGAGGATTCAAAGAATGAGCTATTACTCTAAAAATAAGTCTAATGTCCATTTTAGAACAATTAGTAAAATATTCTAGTTTAGAAACTAAAGATTATGATGAATTTTACATATTTATAAAATCAACATACTTCACTATAGTGTGCCGGACCATTAAACTGACTTTTGTCATTGTTCTTTTCAGCTACTGAAACTTATTTTAAAATAAAAATGGTTAATAAAACAGCTTAAGCTAATATTTAAGTAGACAATCAAATTCTATTCTAAATTAGAAAGTAACTGGTACATAATGATCACCTTTTTCAGCCCTGACCTTTCAAAAGACAAACAAAATCATCAGTGACACACCTGCGAGTCCCTGAAGTACATCTCATACTGCTGTATCATCTGTCTGCTAATCAGGCTCCCATGGTAAACCACAACATTAATATCAGTCCACGTACGAAATTCTCTCTCCCAGTTTGCAATAGTAGAAAGTGGAGCAATAATCAGGAAAGGTCCTCTTATACCAGTCAGAAGGATTTCGTAGAGGAATGTAATTGATTGAATGGTCTTGCCAAGACCCATTTCATCTGCTAAAATGCAGTTTCGTCTGAAATAAACAAACATATTATGCACACATATGTTGGATTTTATTGTATACTACAATGTTTTTAAAGATAAATATACAAAAATAATCAGAGATCAATTATAAATTGCATTCATAAAAATGTAAAAGTTGCTGAAGTGCAGAGTAGGCTCAAGATTATAATTTTATAATAATCCTGCAAAGGGACAACTAAATACTTTTATAGCTCCAAAATAAAGATACCACTCATTACATGTTTGAATTTTTTAAACAGTGAGAAGGCAAGAGCAAGGCAAATGAAATACGTTATTTATTCAGGAATCATTTATTAAATACCTTCTATCTCTCAGGACAGCATGAGAAGATGGGATACAAAAGAAATAGAACATGTTCTCTGCCTTCCAGGGACTTACATCTATTAGAAAAGCAGACAGGCAAATAAATAAATGCACAAATAAGGCACTGGTTTTCAACCATGGCTATGTATTAAAAGAATTCACAAAAGCTTGGAAAAGAAAAAAAAACCCAACCCAGATACTCAGGTCTCTCCCTTGTCTATGTATTCCGTCTGATTCAATATGTATGGAGTTGTATCATATCAGATGTAATTAAAAAAATAAGCTCCACAGATGATGACATTGGCCAATTAAGAATTATCAGTATAGTTTACTATGGAAGCTCAAAAGAGTAAGTAGCAATTTTGACTACAGAGATAAGAGAAGACCTCCTTCAGAAAGGTCAGTGATGAGTAGGATTTAACCAGTGAACACAACAGAGGTGTAAAAGTACAATGAACATGACCAACTGAAGGACTAAAAGTTTGTTAATATGGATGGATGGATGGAGGGAAGGGGGGGATATTACATAGGATCATTAATAAAAGAGATCAGACATCATTCTACTATGCAGTGGGAATCACTGAAAATCATAAAAGAAACGCAAAAGGATTAGCGCCAGCAATTTTGACTACAGAGATAAGAGAAGACCTCCTTCAGAAAGGTCAGTGATGAGTAGGATTTAACCAGTGAACACAACAGAGGTGTAAAAGTACAATGAACATGACCAACTGAAGGACTAAAAGTTTGTTAATATGGATGGATGGATGGAGGGAAGGGGGGGATATTACATAGGATCATTAATAAAAGAGATCAGACATCATTCTACTATGCAGTGGGAATCACTGAAAATCATAAAAGAAACGCAAAAGGATTAGCGCCTGTGGCTCAGTCAGTAGGGCGCCGGCCCCATATACCGAGGGTGGCGGGTTCAAACCCGGCCCCGGCCAAACTGCAACCAAAAAATAGCCAGGCGTTGTGGCAGGCGCCTGTAGTCCCAGCTACTCGGGAGGCTGAGGCAAGAGAATCGCTTAAGCCCAGGAGCTGGAGGTTGCTGTGAGCCGTGTGACGCCACGGCACTCTACCGAGGGCCATAAAGTGAGACTCTGTCTCTACAAAAAAAAAAAAAAAAAGTTTATTCTGCTCTTATTGTGGCTATCAGAGAGTGAGGTGACTAGAAGTTGGAACACTAATTGGGAAAGTATGGGCACTTGGTCTTACGGGAAGAGAGACTAAGAGAAGAAAACTGATTCCAGAATGAATTATGAGTTAGAATGAATTGGACCTACCAGCATTGGGCAACTAGATGTATGGGGCTGAGGATGACAACCAGATTTCAGGCTGATGACTAAGTGAATTACATACTATTAACAAGATGGACAATACAAAGGAAGAACAAGTTTGATATGGAAGCAAAGGAAATGATTAATTTGCCATATGCTATATTTAAAGAATCACT
This sequence comes from Nycticebus coucang, assembly GCF_027406575.1. Lineage (NCBI taxonomy): Eukaryota > Metazoa > Chordata > Mammalia > Primates > Lorisidae > Nycticebus > Nycticebus coucang. Next base: position 152,139,949 of record NC_069781.1, on the reverse strand, counting down.
GAAATAGGCATCAGATAACAACAGGCTGGGGCCAGCTTTCAAGACATAGAGGTGAAAGTTCAAGACTTAGTTAGAGGTGGTGTAGAAAAGGCTTAGGGAGAACAAGCATGTAAGATGAGAAGAGAGCTAAAGACAGAACCTGAGGCAAGAATAAATCACATCTACAGAGCAGGAAGGAAGAGCAACTGGCAGACTACTGAGAGGGATGGTCACAGAGGAACCGGGGAGCCAGGAAAGAGAGTTGCATTCTGGAAGTTGCTGGGTTTTAGAAAGGTGGTGGTGGTGGGGGTTTATAAAGAAGAATGGAATATCAACTATTACCCAACACAGTAGAGAAAGCAAATTAGGGCTAAAAACATCCCATGGATTGGAAAACTAAGACTTACAGAGAGGAGATAGGAACAAATCCAGGCTACAACAGGTTGAAAAGAGATGAGGAAATGAGGGAGAACTAGGGCAGTCTGCTCTACCTACAAATCTGCTAGGAAGTTAGAAGGCTCAAGGCAGCTAAAAGAAAAAGCAAAGGCAAGAGGAGGTTTCTTTTTTTGAGACATGGTTTCACTCTGTTGCCCAGGAGTGCAATAGTGCCATTCTAGCTCACTGAAAGCTCAAACTCCTAGGGTCAAGTCATCGTCCTGTCTCAGCCTCCTGAATACCTCGGACTACATGCACATGCCACCATGACTGAATTTTTCTAATTTTTTGTAGAGACAGAGGTCTCGCTATGTTAATCAGGGTGGTCTCAAACTGGGCTGAACAAATGCTCTCGCCTTGGCCTCCCAAAGTGCTAGGATCACAGGCATGAGCCACCACACCCAGTTTCTTTTTTTCTTTTTATAGATAAGTAAAACCCAATTTGTTCATAGACCGAGGGATGGCAATAATCTTTAAGAATGGCTTGAAAATATAAAAGAGAAGGATAAGTGAAGGGAGGGTCTGAGAACACTGGGTGAGATGGCATGTCAAGAGCTGAGGTACAGCATTAACAGTGTTAATGCTCCTAATACAGGAAGACAGAGGGAAGAGTGGCTGTGGACAGATATGGCACGGGAAGGCAAGATTTTCAATGTTCCTGGTTTCTCTGTGAAGCAGTCACACAGAGAGGGAATAGGACAAAATTATGAGAAAGGGCTTGAAGAAAGTGGTAAAAGTTTAAAATAAGCAATGAGAAAAATGAGAAAGTGTGCTCTGAGGGAAGACAAGTTAAAAACAAATGTTTTGTTAACTACTTTGCCTGGATGTTTCTCTTGGGAAAAATAATGATTAATATTTAAAAAATACAAACCAGGGGAAAAAGCATTGAAGTTCCCCTCTCACTCAATCTGACTGAGTCTTGTGACTTACCATTACCAAGTATAAAAACTTGAAAAAATCCGTGAGAAGAACACAAAAAAATGGTTTTGAATAAGTGTCTTCAAATTTTGCTATTATTAATAATAATAGTGCCTTTATGTGCTCTTATGAATATACTATTATACTTTCATCTCAAAGAATGTGAGATATGTTCTATAAAGTATTAGGAAAAACATGGAAAATAATTAAGAATAGAATTCATTACTAGATTCCTTTATTTTACACTCAATTTCTTATCAATTGTTGACAACCTACTTCTTTGAAGACTTACATTAAATAACAGATATCTAATTCTTACAGGTGTATCTTTCTCACAACTCACTAACTAGAACCAATTGTTGGCAGACAGTAACAAGAGTTGGTAAACTGAACAACATTCTTTAACATAGATGTTTCAGAAGTTATTTCACATTTAATTATTAATCAACATACCAACTTTCTTCTATTCTGATTGGTACATTATTTAAGGAAAGCAACTATAGTTAAAAACCAGAAATGCCATTTACATATTTTCCTAAGGTAATCTCACTTTAAATAATGAAGACTTCATGACAACAACAATATTGCAACATCAGGTTCCATCTTACATAGCACATTTTGCACATATAAAAAAAGAGAATAACACATTAAAAAATTTGTTAAGATTATACTACATACCTATTGTACCAATTGAACAAGAGCCAGTTGAGTCCTTCGAGTTGGTATTCCCTGAGTTGATTGCCATTTTTATAGTCCCTGGATTGGTCTATTTTTTTCCAAATACTAGAAGGAGGACGGTCCTGTGTGCAAAAATTATGTATATTGGATGTTTAAATATTCCATATATCTCATTCATGGCAAAAAGCATTGCTTTAAAAATAATCCTAGAAGCATAACAGTCTACAGTGTTATGATGAAATTTTACATGACATTTAAAAACCAAATTAGTTCCTATACAACTCTTTCGGAAAATTGAAGATTTTTTTCAACATCTTCTATGAAACTCTGATAACAAAATCAGAGAAAGACATTATAAGGAAACTATAGACCAACATCCCTCATCAAAAAGATCCAAAGCATGGTACCTATAGCTCAGCAGCTAGGGCGCCAGCCACAAGCACCACAGCTGGTAAGTTGGAACCCAGCCAGAGCTTGCAAAGCAACAATGACTACAACCAAAAAGTAGCCGGACACTGTGATGGGCACCTGTAGCCCCAGCTACTTGGGAGGCTGAGAGAAGAGAATTGCTTGGGCCCAAGAGTTTGAGGTTGCTGTGAGCTGTGACGTCACAGCACTCTACTGAGGGCAACATAGTGAGACTCTGCCTCACCAAAAAAAAAAAAATCCAAATATTCTTAACAAAATTTTACTAAGTGGAAGCAAACAATATAGTACAGCCTCTGGTAACGCCCCCGAGGTACTATAACAAACTGGTCAACACACATATGAACAGTCTAGGGTTTTGTTCAGGAATGGAAGGTAGGTTTAAAATTGAAAATTAATGTGATAATTTCAATAGATGTAGAAAAAGTATTTGAAAATTTCCATACCTACTCCTAATATGCTTAAAACTTCCTTAGTGACCTATGTAAAAACTATCATCAAATTTTGAATAGAAGAGAACTTCCTCAACTTGCTAAGGCACTTCTATGAAAAAGTCACAGCTTGGGTGGGACTGCAAACTAGTACAACCTTTCTGGAAGGAAGTATGGAGAAACCTCAAAGCACTCAACCTAGACCTCCCATTCGATCCTGCAATCCCATTACTGGGCATCTACCCAGAAGGAAAAAAATCCTTTTATCATAAGGACACTTGTACTAGACTGTTTATTGCAGCTCAATTTACAATCGCCAAAATGTGGAAACAGCCTAAATGCCCACCAACCCAGGAATGGATTAACAAGCTGTGGTATATGTATACCATGGAATACTATTCAGCCATTAAAAAAAATGGAGACTTTACATCCTTCGTATTAACCTGGATGGAAGTGGAAGACATTATTCTTAGTAAAGCATCACAAAAATGGAGAAGCATGAATCCTATGTACTCAATCTTGATATGAGGACAATTAATGACAATTAAGGTTATGGGGGGGGGAAGCAGAAAGAGGGATGGAGGGAGGAGGGTGGGGCCTTAGTGTGTGTCACACTTTATGGGGGCAAGACATGATTGCAAGAGGGAGTTTACCTAACAATTGCAATCAGTGTAACTGGCTTATTGTACCCTCAATGAATCCCCAACAATAAAAAAAAATAATAAAATAAAAAAAAAAAAAAAAAGTCACAGCTTGGCTTAGTGGCTAGGGTGCCAGCCACATACACTGGAGCCCATGGGTTCGAATCCAGCCTGGTCCTGCCAAACAACAACTACAACCAAAAAATAGCTGGACGTTGGGGTGGGCGCCTGTAGTCCCAGCTACTAGGGAGGCTGAGGCAAGAGAATCACTTTAAGCCCAAGAGTTGGAGATTGCTGTGAGCTGTGATGCCACCGCACTCTACTGAGGGCAACAATGTGAGACTGTCTCAAAAAAAAAAAGAAAGAAAGAAAAAGCCAAAGCTAATGTCATAAATGTGAAAGACTGAATGCTTTCCCCCTAAGATCAGGAATAAGGCAAAGATATACACTGTGCCAACTCTGTTCAACACTGTACTACCAGCTCTAATAGGTATAATGAAGCAAGAAAAAGAGATGAAATTTATCAAGAATGAAAGGAAGAACTAAAACTGTTTTTTATTCATAGAAGACATAATTTGTCTACATAGAAAATTCAGTGGAATCTACCCAAAACACTAAACTAAGTAGTAAATTTAGCAAGGTTGCATAGTATAAGAACAATATATCAATACAAGCAAACTGTATTCTATGTTGTGGTGACAATCTTGAATATATTTTTTAATACAATCCCATTTTAAAATAGCATCCAGAGGCAGCGCCTGTGGCTCAAAGAAGTAGGACACTGGCCTCATGTACTGGAAGTGGCAGGTTCAAACCCGGCCCCGGCCAAAAACTGCAAAAAAAAAATAAATAAAAATAAATAAATAATAATAATAAAATAAAATAGGATCCAGAACATGAAATATTTAGTAATATGTCTAACAAAAGTTGTATAAAAGCAGTATATTAAAACAACAAAACATGGCTGAGAGAAATCTAAAAAGAGCTAAATAAGTTAAGAGATGGATGGTGTTTAAGAATCGGAAGACTCAACATTAAGTTATTAATTCTTCCCAAATTGAATGATAGACTCAACATAATCCAACCCAAATCCCATCAAGGTTTTTGTAAAAATTCATAAGGCAAGTCTAAAAGCATAAGGAAATGCAAAGGACCAGAAATAACCAAATGACTTTGAAAAGAAGAACAAAGTTGGAGGACTTAAACTCAATGATTTCAAGATGTACAAAAACTGCAAAATCAAGACTACACAGAATTGATCTAAAGATTTTAAAAAAAAGGTCAGTGGAACAGAGTAACTGGCTCAAAAATACACCAACAGGTATTTGGTGTCAATTGATTTTTGACAAAGTTGGAAAGGCAATTCAATGAAGAAAAGAGTTTTTCAACACAACAGATGGTGCTATCATAGCTGGATAATCATGAGCGAAAAATGAACTTTGAGCCATGCAACTGTACTACATACAAAATTAACTCAAAATGGGTCACAGACCTAGATATTAGCTAAAACTACAAAATTTCCAGAAGAAAGCAGAAAAGTTTTTGTGAACATGAGTTATATAAAGAGTTCTTAGATACAGCAAAAGTATGAAAAGATAAACTTTACCAAAATTGAGAACTATTGCTCTTCAAACGAAATTGCTAAGATAATGAAAAGGAGAGCCATAAACTGAGAAAAAGTATTTACAAACCGTGTATCAAATAAAAGACTTGGGAGGCTGGGCACAGTGGCTCACATGTGTAATCCTAACACCCTGGGAGGAACAGGTGGATGGATCGCCTGAGCTTATGAGTTTGAGACCAGCCTGAGCAAGAATGAGATCCTGTCTCTAAAAAATAGTCAGGCATTGTGGCGGGCACCTGGAAGGCTGAGGCAAGAAGATTGGTTGAGCCCAAGAGTTTGAGGTAGCTGTGAGCTATGACACCACAGCACTCTACCCAATGGGACAAAGTGAGACTCTTGTCTCAAAACAAAAAACAAACAAAAAAAGGACTTGAATTTAGAATATGTGAACAAATCTTAAAGCTTTGGGTTTTTTTTAAGACAGTCTTACTCTGTTGCCCCAAGGTAGACTGTCACGGTATTAGCCTACTCACAGTAACTTCAACTCATCCTGGGCTCAAGTGATCCTGCTACTTCAGCCTCCAGAGTAGCTGAGACCTCAAGGCACCCACCATAATACCCATTAATTTTTCTATTTTTAGTAGAGATAGGTTCTTGGTCTTGCTCTTGCTGAGGCTGCTCTTATACTCCTGAGGTCATGCAATCCTTCTGTCTCAGACTCTCAGAGTGCTAAGATTAGAAATGTAAGCCACTGCAGTTGGCCAAAATCTTAAAGCTTTAACAAGAAAACAAACAAGTCAATAAAAAATAGGCAAAATATGGTAGAATTTCCATAGTTGACCACCTCCTTATGTTGAACTAATTTTCATAGACTGGACATGCACCACACATATGTAATCAGTTCAGCAGGCCTAGTTCCTTATGTTGGCCCCCCCTCTGTAATTCACCAGTTTGTTACAGTCCCTTAGGTGGTCAACTTATAGACATTTTAGTGTATCCAAACAAGTACTTTATTAAAGATGAATAAACATATGAAAAGATGCTCAAAATCATTAATCTTAAGGAAATGCAAATCAAAACCTCAATGACACACCATTATACTCCTGTTAGAATTGCTGAGATTAAAAAGACTTGACGATATCAAGTTTGGCAAGGATGTAAATCAATAGAACTCTCATTCACTGTTGGTGGGAATGTAATACGGAAAATTGGAAAAAAGTTTGGCAGTTTATTAAAAAGTTAAACATACAAATGCCATGACTCAGCTATTTTACTCACAGATATTTAGTCAAGTGAAATGAAGGCATATATCTATATAAAGACTTCTCTATGCTAATGTTCATAGCAGGTTCTTTTTAAAATTTTTTAAAGCTTTATTTCTAATAGCAAACACAAATATTCATCACAAGGTGAATGGACAAAAACATTATGGAATACCAATTATGATGAAATACTACTTTGTATTAAAAAGGGATCAATTTATCAAAATTGGGTGACATGAATGTCGAAATAGTTATGCTTACAAAACAAGCCATGTAAAAAGAGCATATACTGTCCATTTATATAAAATTATAGAAAATAAAACACTGTTGATGGTGACAATTAAGAAGATCACAGCTCCTTGGAAATGGGGAGTGGGTAGAAAGAAGGAAGATTTACGGGGAAGGATCACAATGGCACATGAGAAAATATAAGCACAGTACTTCATGATCTTGATGATGGTGGTAGTTTCATATGTCAACACTTACAGAACTGTACACCTTAAATAGGCACAGCTTACTATGTCACTTCAACCTCAATAAACCTATCTTCAAAAAAAAAAATGAATGATGTAAATCAGATTTTCTCACACACATTTTCAATCTGCTATACAAATTACTACTTTTGTCCATAATATCACTTCTGACATTTATGATATAAAGCTTCTCTTTCAAAAGAAATCTAGAAGCATGCTTTATATGTAAAAATTTCTTTACTCACATATTAGTTATATATATTCAAATATAATATTCAAATATAATTTTTCTTTCTCAGCAATAGAAAGCTCTGTCATAAATTTATCCTGAAAGCTAAAACATAAATTTTCTGAAGATTCCCAAATAGGTGAAGACATATCATTATCTTAGCCCCAAGTTAGGAGTCTAGGTCTCAGTAGGACAAATAAATTTTTGAGAAACAAGCAAAAGGCTTCCTATTGTCTTCAACTTTAAAATTCTATTATACTGTTACTAATCAACAAAATTACACTTGTAAAAATAATCAGGATAACCGAGTAAAAGTATAGTGACTATAAATTAAAAACAAGACAAGCCATCAGTATAATGAAAATAGAACTGGTTATTCAAGTTCTGATGGCTTGGCGCCCGTAGCTCAGTGGTTATAGTGCCAGCCACATACAGCGAGGCTGGCAGGTTCGAACCCAGTCCAGGCCAGCTAAACAACAATGACAACTACAGCAAAAAAACAGCCAGGTGTTGTGGCGGGTGCCTATATTCCCAGCTACTTGGGAGGCTGAAGCAAGAGAATCACTTAAGCCCAAGAGTTTGAGGTTGCTGTGAGCTGTGATGCCACAGCACTCTACTGAGGGCGACATAGTGAGACTCTGTCTAAAAAATATATATATATTAATAATAATAAAGTTCTGATTGTACTTAGTACAAATATTATTTAGTACAAAAAATATTTAGTAAATATTTTGATTTACTAAACAAAAACATTTTTTAAATAATATCCAATTAACTTTAAAATAATTAGTATGTAATATTTTTATTGCTTAAAATATTCCACATTAAATCATGACCTATATAGCTTCTTTTAAGCAATCCAAACACCGTTAATATTACATTACTTTGGATCAGAGAAAAATTTTAGTTATATAATCTCTGAAAATATATGATTTATATACAATTTTAATTAAATTATATCATATATAAAATATATGATTTATATACAATGTTAATAATGGACTGGCAAAAAAAATCACTCCTACATTATCTATCTATAAGAGTCTAGCTTCGTTGTCATCAATTTTACATTAATTAAGGGGATTAACTATAGTGGCTGAGTCCCCTTTACCTATAGTATATACCTAAGGCGTCTCTAGTTTTTGAAAAGCTCTAGAAGAGATTCTGATGATGTGCACCTCTGACTGAGAACTATGACCTAAAAAAACAGCTCACTCAAAGGGGCTAAAGGTCAGGTTACCACCAAGGCACCCTCCTCAATCCCCAAAAGAAAATCTTTCCCTTTCATAACATCTCTTGTCACACTCTTCTCTGAACTAGTTGAAGCTTCTGTTTTCTGGTTCAAGGAATAGCATTGAGAAGTCAAAAAAAAAAATGGGAGTAAACAACTGTGCTTTTACTAAACTAGTGTACAGGGATTAGTGAAAAATAAAGTAAGAAGACCTAATATTAGAAAGACCAGAAAATAATTACTATAAAAACAATGTTCTCTTCCATGGAATATTTAGAAAAATCCAAATTTATTAGGGCAGCCTTCCTCACTCTGGTGCTAACCCATAAGTAATCTGCTCCTGTCTTTTCACATATAAACTTTAATAGAGAAAAAAATTTCAGTTTTCTTTAGCCAACTTAATATGGGATAATAGTGAAGAAAGAAATTTCTACGACCAAATTATATTTCAAAGAAAACAGGAAAAAAAATGTTTAATAAAATTGCAATGTCTCCTTAATATGAATTTCTTTTGGTTGGCTCCTAAAAATAGATTTATATACCAATAATCTTGTTTAAAAGAAATGAAAGTAAAACACATAATTATTAGCAATATCACAATTTGCTATAATCTTCTAGAATTGTATGGTTTCTGTATTATAAGAATCAATAACCTATTCAGGCTTTTTTTTTTTTGTTCTTTTTTTTGAGAGATGGGGAGAGAGGTACATGTAATCAATAAGACATCAGTGTACCTAGTTTATGCAGGCCTTTAACAATATTCTATACAAAAGGTTCTTAAAAAAAAAAAGCCTCTGTGGAAACATAAACTGTACAGTTACTGAAGAAATAATGGGTTTATAGAAAAGAAAAGATAGGCATAATATGGGTATTTCCTTAACTAGGGAACTGATAACTCTAGCAGCATAAAACAAACTAAGGGAAAAAACTGGTAACTCTAGATGAGGGTGGGAACTGGTATTTATTGACATTTATATAAGTGATGTAACAGAAGGTGTAAGGAGAAATAAATTCAGAGATGAGGTAGAAGTGTTAAATGAAGCAACATTTCCAGAGGGAAATTTGAAAGGAAAATACTTATTAAAATTGTAAATGTGACCAAGCAATTATACTTCATATAAATTATCTTACAGAAACATGTACAAAGGCCTGATGTTTAATGCAGCACTATTGGTGACAACAAAAATTGAATCATTCACTAATAAAATAATAGCTAAATTAATATACATATGATATTGTATAGCAATTAAAACGACTATCATATTAATTAGACAACAGGGACTAAATAAAAAATTCAAAACAGACATTAAATCTACTAAATAAAGAAGTGCTAAGACTGTATAAAGCCTTCTAAGGCAGGTTCTCACCAAATGTCTTGCATCAGGCCTTGAAGCTTGCAGTTGCTCAAACTCTTCTATTTTTCCAAGATCGACATCTTCCTTTAGTTCCCAAGTACTGTCTTCATATGGCAATGAGCACCATTTCACTAAGTAGTAAATAACAGGCTGGAAAAGAAAATTTTACCATTTTGGTAAAATCTCATTTTACAATTTTGAAAAAGAGAATAGTAGGAAATAGTTTAAATACAGAATAGTTAGAAACAGCTTAAATATACTAACCTGCATCAATAAAGTAAAACACTTTGTAGTGTTTTTAGGTCTTATCAGGGGTGTCCAAGTTTTTTTGTTCTCTGCCACACATTGGAGGACTAAGAGTTGTCATGGGCTACACATTAAATACACAAACACTAAGGAAAACTGATTAGCAAAAAAAAAAAAAAGGTCTGCACATAATTTTCATGATATCTGACACCACAGATAACAACAGCCCTCAGAAGATCAGCTTGTAGCCCATGGGCCACCGGTTGGACACCCCTGCCTTTACTTTTAAAAAGTACTAGGCGCCTGTAGCTCAGTGAGCAGGGTGCTGGCCACATACACAGAAGGTGGTGGATTCAAGCCCAGCCCAGGCCTGCTAAACAATGACAACTGCAACCAAAAACAAAAGCCAGGCATTGTGGCAGGTGCCTGTAGTCCCAGCTACTTGGGAGGCTGAGGCAAGAGAATCGCTTAAGCCCAAGAGTTTGAGGTTGCTGTGAGCTATGACGCCACGCACTCTACCGAGGATGACATAGTGAGACTCTGTCTCAAAAAAAAAAAAAAAATACTAGGTTTAGGCCGGGTGTGGTGGTAGATTACCTGAGCTCACAGGTTCAAGACCCAGCCTGAGCCACAGTGCAGTAACGTCTCTGGAAACAACCAGGCATTGTGGCAGGTGCCTGTAGTCTCAGCTACTTGGGAAGTTGAGACAAGAAAATCGCTTGAGCTCAAGAGTTCGAGATCACTGTAAGATATGATGCCACAGGCCTTCCATCAAGGGTGACAAAGTGAGACTCTGTCTCAAAAAAAAAAAAAAAAAGTACTAGGTTTTACTAACTTAAAAAGTTATTTTTACTGAATATTTACCTCACCAGTATCCTTGTCTTCACAAAAAGAGACTTCCAATACTCTGTCTACTTCAACATAATCTGGGTTAAATGGTTCTTCTTCCATCTAAAATTAAAAAGTAACTCAATTGATATTGAACAAAGAAGTGGAAAGATTGAAGTAGAGATAAAATTTACTAGCATTTCACTACAGAACTTAAGTTTGATTTCAATTAAGTTTCCAATAAATGGAATTCTTCCATTTTCATTCTCAAAAGATATCGAAGATATTATAAATAACTATGTTATAAATAATAACACCAATCTAATAGCAGTAAAACATAAGATAAACCAAATAAGTTAGTCCAGAAGCTATGTTCTTTAAAAATATTCTGAAAGTGGGCGGCCCCCGTGGCTCAAAGGAGTAGGGCGCCAGCCCCATATACCAGAGGTGGTGGGTTCAAACCCAGCCCTGGCCAAAAACTGCAAGAAAAAAAAAAATCCCGAAAACAGCCTCTAGTCTATACCTTTCCTTTGCTACTTTACTCAGGTTGCAAGAGGTGAAGACCAGTCATCCCACCTGTGGGCTCATTTCTCAGGCGTATCCAATACTCTTGACTGTATGGCCCCTGTACCCACTCATCACTCATCTAGTAGAATGCAAAGTCTCTCCTAGAGTTACGTCTTCAACCCACATTCCTCTAGTGTTTTCCAAGTGGATTAATGGGTAACACAGCTCCCTCCCCATGTCCCACACTCAGTTACCCAAGCCAGACATACAGAAGTGCTCTTAGATGCCTTCTCTCTCTGCTCTCCCACCCCCATCTTAAAAAAGAAAAAGTCACCAAATCATACAGATTCTACTTTTAACTATAACTTCAGATTGGTTCTCCTTCCTCATTCTCACTTCTTTTGGACATTTACAAATAACCCCAACTATTGTCTTGCCTCCCTTTCATGTGTTTTCACATTGTCCCTGAAGTGACCTTTCTCAAGTATACATCTTATAAATCACTCCCTTGCTTGAAATCCTTCCCTGACTCTCCCGTGTTTGGGGATCGGGTCCATATTAGTAAACAGAGTCCTGTCCTTTCCTCCAACCTCACCTCCCATTGTCTGCCACATCTTTAGCCCTGACTTCATGCTCCAGAAGTAAGAAACATGATTTTTCAAGCTCCATGTTCTCACCCGCTTCCACGGGTTTACTCTCCCTTTTCTTTCTTCTGACTAGATTGCTGTCCCGTCTCTTATGTGCTGGGTGAATCCCCACTCATCTCCAAAAGTCTTTCAACAGCCATCTCAGCTTTCTTTGCTGCCTCTTTGCCTCTGCTTAACCTCTAAGTGTTATAGTATTCCATGTTCTGCCTTTATTTCTATCTTAAACCTCTCTTGGACAATGTTTCTATCTTAAACCTCTCTTGAACAATGTTATCATTCCTGTGGTTTTATATAGGCTATACCTAGTGACAAAGAGCACTGTCCAACACTAGAATGGCAAAGTAGTACTTTAAGATTAAAAAAAAAAAAGAAAATGGAAGTGGTAACTGAGGTGATATGGTAGTTTGAGGTGACTATTTCACAGTGTATAGGTATATCAAATCATCAGATTGTGTATCTTGAAAACATACAATCCTCAAATATACCTCAATCAAAAACCTAAAATATGGGTGGTGCCTGTGGCTCAAGGAGTAGGGCGCTGGCCCCATATGCTGGGGGTGGCAGGTTCAAATCTGACCCTGGCCAAAAACTGCAAAAAAAAAAAAAACTAAAATACCCAGCACTTGGTAGGCTGAGGCAGGAGGACTGCTTGAGCTCACAGAAACATCCTGAAACAGAGTGAGATCCTGTCTCTAAAAAATAGCTGGGCATTGTGGCAGGTACCTGTAATCCCAGCAACTTGGGAGGCTGAGGCAAGAACATTACTTGATGATGTTCTTTCTATCTTAAGAGTTTGAGGTTGCTGAGAGCTAAGATGCCACAGCACTCTACCAAGAGTAACCAAGTGAGACTCTATCTCAAAACAACAAACAAACAAACAAAAAAACCCACAAAAGCAGAACAAAAAGGAACTTCACTATTAAATGAAAAAAATAAAGAAAATTTGCATAGCTCTTTTTTAATGCTATACTCGAATCAGGAGAGAAAAGTTAATCTTCATGAAAATTTAAAGATCAATTAAGTCCTTCAAAAATCTTCAGCTCATAAGTTGGAAGCCAGAGAAAGGCTATTTGAAGTAAATGTTCTGAATAGGGTTATTAGGATGCCTTCCAGACATGTACAGTCAAAGAGTACCACTGATAGTGAATAGCCTGCATATAGATGGGCTCCCTTAATTGGACCTGAGGGCTTTTCTTTTTTAATTTTCATTTCTTAGTGTTGAATATATTGCCTGGATTAGAGACTTAGTTACTATCCAGTTTGTGGAGAAATGTAACTGGACAATTTGTTAGCTTCTCCATTAAAAAAGACACTTAACCCAAAAAAAAAAAAAAAATCTTCAGCTCATTAGGAACTTCCAGATAACAGTAAACAGGTGAGAGATTTTTGAGGCGCTGGAAGGATGCCCCAGTATTCACAAACTGATAAATTATTACAATACTTTTACTTTTGAGTTGATTTAATAATTACAAAGGGAATAATTGTAATTTCATGGTGGCAAAATCTGGCAGGTACCATCTTAATGCAGTGACCAAAGTGCCCCAGTATTCACAACCTGATAAATTATTACAATACTTCTACTTTTGAGTTGATTTAATAATTACAAAGGGAATAACAGTAATTTCATGGTGGTGAAATCTGGCAAGTACCATCTTAATGCAGTGACCAAAGTAATGGGGCAAACAGGTATCACGTACCACCTGGCAGCTTTCACTAAAAAGACAGAGCATCACTTCTGTGGTGTTCTTTCAAAAAATCCCTAACTTGAACTGTGAGGGAAAAAAAAAATCACATAACCCCAAAACAAGGAACATTTTACAAAACAAATGAGCTATAACCTCAGAAATATCCAAGAAATGAGAAAGACTCAGGAAGACATTACAACTACAAGCAATGTGAAGCTGGGTTACATTCTCAACTAGATAAAACACACACACTTTCCATAAAAACACTCATGGAACAACTAGTGAAATAGGAATAAGGTCAGTAGATGAGACTGTAATGCTGCGTCAATGTTAACTCTACTATTTTTATGTAAAAGAATGTATTTGTTGGAAGGTGCCTGTGGCTCAAGGAGTAGGGCACCTGCCCCATATACCG